>NC_056731.1:1519177587-1519493837 GCF_019279795.1 Protopterus annectens | reverse complement strand
TCCAATTCTAACCTAACAGACATTGCCAGTATCCTTGGAAACAAATTTAGCGCCAGTTTCATCCTCAAGACTTCTCTCATAAGCCAAACAGCAAACGCCTTTAACTCCCTCAGTTATCTGTAGAGATCATTAAGTGAAAGTGCTAACCAAGACAAAAATGTTTCCTCCATGGAGCCTGACAATACATTTGCTTGCTTAATTAATATTGCTAAACATGCCCATGTGATCCACTCACTAAAATGTTTATCCTATAATTAGCTATATTTTGACCCTGACAAGTGGTACACCGCAGTGGTGATGCTCCCTCATAAGGGTGGCCTTACAACTGATCCAGGTAATAACAGACTTATCAGCCTCATCTGCAGAGTCATGGAGCATATTATAATTGACTTCATAAACTCAAATATCAAGAATCTTACTAGACTGAACCCCAAACAATTTGACTTTGTGAAAGGTAGATCCCCCTCTACTGAATCAGACAATCTTTGAAAGAAAAGAATTACAGAGGCTATAGGGAGTGGCCTTGAAGTACATACAGAATATCTTGATCTGGCCAAGGCATTTGACACCATTCTGGCATTGCACAGAAGTTAAATGCTATATATACGTGTGTGTGTGTGTGTGTGTGTGTGTGTGTGTGTGTGTATATATATATATATATATATATATATATATATATATATATATATATATGGGTTCCCTACATTAGACCGACAGCACGGAAGATCGACACTCAAAACACTGATGCCAGAAGAACGAAACCTCAAAAACACGAAAGTTCACATGCCTGACACACCACAATCCCTACACTTAACAAAACAAAAAGTTCACTGTTACACACAACATACACACAACACAAGCACACCAACAACCTAAAAACCTACACTACACCTTACATAAAAATATCTATGCACTAATCTTAACCCAAACCCTAACCCTAAGGTCCGTAACTATCGCACACTCAGCTTACCCACTCCCTAACCCTAAGGTCCATAACTATCGCACACTCACCTTACCTGCTCACTAACCCTAAGGTCCATAACTATCGCACACTCACCTTACCCAAACCCTAACCCCCTAAGTCCCTCACTATCGTACACTAACCTTACCCGCACACTAACCCTAAGTCCCTCACTATCGCACACTAACCTTACCCGCACCCTAACCCCAAGTCCCTCACTATCGCACACTTACCTTACCCACATCCTAACCCTAAGTCCCTCACTATTGCACACTTACCTTACCCGCACCCTAACCCTACATCCCTCACTATCGCACACTTACCGGGTTATGCTCACAAGTTACCCCTGTTGGTGTTTTCGCTGTCGGGATTATGATTTGTCAGTCATCTACTTCATTGTTCTTCTGGCATCGGTGTTTTGAGTGTCGATCTTCCGTGCTGTCGGTCTAATGTAGGGAACCCATATATATACATATATATATATATATATATATATATATATACATACATATATACACATATCTGCAGGCACCTCATCAGAAAGTATGAAAATGACTGGTGGTAACCCTCAGGGCTCAAAGTTGGTACCTCTCATTTTTGGCATTTACTTCTCAGATCTCCAAGCGGAGAGCAAAGTCCTCTGGCTAGCAAAGTCTGCAGGCAACTGCAAACTGGGGGCTTTTGTTAAGTCGCTGTCTGACTCCCAAACCATTGAGGATGAACTCTCCTTAGTAAATTCTTGGTATGCTAAAAAATTAGCTCAAAATGCTAAAAAGTATAGTATCTACTTTGGGTAAACAACCACTTTCTTTATCATATTGTATAGACAACATAACACTACAAAATGAAAATGTACTCGGTGAACTTAGGCTGATAATTATCTCTCTTCTGACCATAATATGACAACAGTTGTCATAAAATCCTTTTATTTAGCACAGCTAAATGCCAAATGAATATCACCAAGGTCTAAAGAGGTAATCATTCCCTTATAATCATTATCAATCTGATTAATTATTGAATACAGTTCCCCCTTCGGGATGCATCTCAGTAAACATATCAAACAATTAGAAAGACCCCAAAGGTGGTTTCCACCCAAAATTATTATAGATCTATACTTTACTCGATGTCTTCAATACTTTTGAATGGATATATCTGTCTTACTTACCAGGCCATTAGAGACCTGGTTCTCCTGGACTTCCTATATCTCCACAAGTCCAATGACACCACTAATTTTAGAACCAGGGACCTAAATCTTCTCCAAGAGATAAAATAAAACATGGTGGAGGGGCAGATTTGTAACACAGCATCTCCAAGACCTTTGTAATAAACTTCCCCTACATGTTAAGCAATGTGAATTACTGTCTTCTTTTAAACATAACCTAGATGGGTATCCACAGATTTACACTGGGATTAACTGGTATGGTTTTACTTGAGAAAGGATATACATCCTGAGAGAGGGTACTTGCAAGGCATAGCCTTTGATAAGTTTATCCTTCCAGTACAACAAGGTGGTTTAGGATTACCTGATTCAAAAGGATATTTTGGAACTGCACAGTTAAGGCTCATATACATAGCACAAGCAGAAATGTGTAAATTAAAGTGGAAAAGGATGGTGATGATAAAATAGGGGGGAATTCAAGAAATAAGGAGAGAGTGGGATTTTGGATGTAGATCCTTAAGGAGAATAGCAACAGCCATATAGAACATTACAAAAAAGAAGAAATAGCTACATTTTGGAGAATTATTTATGAAGATCCTGTGGAACATAACAAAGATGCTAAATGAATAGAAGAAGTAAAAGAAAGACTAGGAAGTTTAAAGGTACAGGATATGAAATGGGATGAAGTAACAGCCAGAGGGATTGAAACAAAGTTAAGAAAAGCCTCTAATTGGAAAACACCAGGCCCAGATGCAGTACCTAACTTCTTGTTAAAAGTATTAACATCTTTGTCCGAAGATTTAGCCATGAGTAAGAACTATTTATATGCGCACCCCAAACAGACACCAACCTGGCTAACAAAAGGAAAACAATGCTCCTACTTAAAAGTGAACCTGCTAGCTACCCTAAAAATTATAGAACAATATGTATTCCGACGACATATAAACTATACACTGGAATTGATGCCAACAGTGTTTATAGTCATTTAGAAGAAAATTCAATTATGGCAGTAGAACAAAAGGCCAGTAAAAGAAAGTCATATGGAACAAAGGATCATTTGTTGTTAAATAAAGTCATAGTGGAGAACTGTAAAAATGGGAAGAATCTAAGTATACCATGGACGGAATTCAAAAAAGCATTTGATAGTATCCCACATTCATGGATCAAAGAGTGCTTAAAAATGTATAAGATACACTGTACACTGATTGACTACATTACAGTGACTATGAAACAGTGCCAGACCACTTTGCAATTAAGCCATAATAAAGGACAAATTATTATCCCAGGGATAAAAATTCAAAGGGAGATATTCCAGGGTGATTCTCTGTCATCGCTATTTTTCTGCCTTGTCCATAACCCATTAAGCTGTCTATATAACAGCTTAGGCCATGGCTGTAATTTGGCTCCTAGAAAACAAAGTGTAAAGACTTCTCATCTTCTCTTTGTCGATGATTGAAAACTGTGTAGCTCATCAGATGAGGAACTGAAAACACAACTGCAAATTGTCAAAACTTTTTCAGATGATATAAGAATGTCATTTGGTCTTGATAAATGTGCAAAAGCAACCTTTAAAGTAGGAAAGCATCAGTTTGGGACAAGAATGTGATATAAAAGAACTTGAGCAAGAAGGAGTGTATAAATATTTGGGAATTGATGAATGATCAACAATAAAGCACGAACAAATGCAAGTAAAACTTAGTAAGGAATACTTCAGAAAACTTAAATTAATACTGAAAACAGCATTGACATCTAGGAACAAAATCCAAGCTATAAACCAATTTGCTCTTCCTGTCCTAACTTACAGTTTTGGAGTGATTGACCCCAAAATGTGTTGGATGGATAAGACAGAAAACAAAAAAAATTCATCATGCTCACCAAATGATTTATAAAAATCAGTGCATCCTAAGATTATATATTCCCCATTCTGAAGAAGGGATAAGCCTCCTTGAAATTGATTACATGTATAGATCTGCAGTCGTGGGACTCCACAGATATCTGCTGACTTCACAAGACCCAAACGTAGTGAAAGTTTCGAAACATGAGGTGAATAAATCTAAGATGACTTCTCTGCTTAATCTAGCAGAAGCATATTGGCACCAAGCAGGAATGGAAATCAAACTAGTAGATAAAAATCAGGCAGCAACTGAATGTGCGAAAAAACAAAAGAAAGAATATAAGGTGAAGAACCAGATGAGAAGGCAAGAAATCTGGAAAATGCATAAATATAGTTGCAAGTATAGAAAACTTCTGGAAGAACTTCATGTTGATCAGGAACAAATGCAGGAATGGTTAAGGAGAAGCAAATTCAAACCAAGAGATGAAAGATTAATACTGGCAGCCCAAGATAGAGGGCTATGTACATGTTGGTTTACAAAGTTCATTGAACATGTGGGAGAAACAAATAAATGTAAGTTTTGTAAAACAGAATTGGAAACAGTCGCACACCTTGTTGCTGGTTGTGACATACTAATGATAGAAGGGTTGTATACTGAAAGGCACAATAATATGGCAAGTTTGTTGCACTGGAGATTGTGCAAACATTATGGTACTGAAGTGGCTGAAAAACATTGGAAACACGAAGCACAAAGCATTGGAGAAAATGATGAAGTCAGCATCACATGGGATCACCCATTACCAACAGTTCAAAAGAAGGATGCGAGAAAAGCAGATATGGTCATCCATGAAAAGAAGACAAATGTAGCATTGATCATTGAAATCGCTACAGCCAGTGACTACAGGGTCTTGCATATTGAGAGACACAAAGTCATAAAACATCAAGATTTGCAGGCAGAAATGAGAGCAATGTAGAAGAAAGATACCCAGACAGTACCAATAGTAGTAGGAGCAGCGGGTCTTATAAAAAAATCTACAGTCGTATTTAGATATGTTACCAATACATGTAACTCCATACGAATTGCAGGAGTCATTAATGGGCACATTACTGAGCACTTTTGGCTGATATCAAAGATTACAACAATACTAATTTCATGAACTTTAATTGTACTTTGACATAGGAATGGGGCCCATTCCCGTCATTGTAATAGAAACCCAAAAAGCTTGGAGAAATTAAAAAAGTGAGAAAACATTATATTCATAAAGTAGCAGAAAGTATTCTAAGAACTAAGACAACACAGTAATGGAGAAAGGAGATTTTGCCAAAAGGGATGACTGCAATTATGGGTACAGATAATAGGCAAGAGGGGCTGGGATTTACTGGAAAAAATGACAAAGGAACCAAGGTATTGAGAGCAAATACTGTAACTAGAAAGGGAAAAGTAATAGAATGGGATGAGGCCAAGCAGACATTTAGACTGCAGGCTCGTGACTGCCTTTAAAAAAGTGATAATTAGTACGGCATAAAAATATTGCACAATAACTATAAAATCAGTCAGAGGAGATTAGAGAAGATTGGGAAGAGAGATTGGATAACCAATTTACAAGGGAACACTGGGACAACATATATATGGCTTCCAATTATGCAACAAAGTCTAGAAGGATTAGTATTTTTGCTTGGAAGTGCTTGCATATGTATTTTTATACCCCAAGCAGACTCCAAAGAATTTTTCCTCCAGTAGATGGCAAGTGTTAGAGGTGTGATTGGGAAGAAAGAAGTAAATGGGAACATATGTTTTGGGAGTGTAAAGAGCTGGCAAATTTTACAAATTTAATTCGGTGCCCTTTGTCCGAAATATTGAATGAGCAAATAGGTGTAACTTAGCAAATGTTTCTTTTGAACTGGGACACAAGATTCAAATTGCCTAGGCACACAAAGGGCTTCTTAAGTTTAATTCTGTTGGCTGTCAAAAAAGCATATACTAGGAAATTAAAATCAAAGTACAAACCAACTGTGTTTGAAGTACTGAATATTGTAACAGAGATAAAAGAACTGGAAGTGAGATCCTTAGAAAAGGGTTTGAGCAAATCATATAAATGGAAATTATGGGAACAATACACAGAGTAATGTTCTGGAGAAGGAGTGAGGTTTAACGGAAGGCAGGAATTTAGCAATTTATAGCATTGTCGCCTCCCAGTAAGACGCTATCCGGTTTGATTTTCAGCTAGAGCGTCTTCTGCGTGGAGACATGCGTGAATTGGCGTACCTTCGTTGAAGGTTGTGCATCAGGGCTGGTAACTCAGCACGTAAAAATCAACTACCAATCATTAGCGGACCGGAGTTCCGCTGTGGCGACCCCTAACTGGGAAAAGCCGAAAGACACAACAACATGTAATGGTGGACAGATAGTTACATTATACATCACATATGTTCTTTTTTATATGTAACTAAAAACATGTTAATATGACTTGTTTTCTTGTACATAAATGCTTATTTCCCAATATCTTAAGTGATAATTTCATAACGGTCTTAAAAATGACTCAGTAGCCTTGGAATATCTGAGACTATGAATTTATTAATTTAGTGAAACAGCACTGAAAAACTTCTTAGACAAAGCAAACTAATTGCATTTTGACTGCAATGATGAATATCGTACTTTGAGCAAAAAAAACAAATCAATGTTCAATAGTATTTTTTCAAGGCATCCATCCTTTCACTCATTTCACTGATGTCCTTGGATACTTTGGGTAAATTGGCAGAAATCTGGAAATAATTGCTGCAAAAATACATTTTGTCTGCATTTCATTTGGCATAATTGAATGTAAAGAGTTGCAAGTAGCCACATCTCTTCACCTTGGTGACAGTGGTACCATAAAAGTATTTCATAAATTTAATATTCATAAATAGTGGCAGTCTTGATTTAGCATTCATAAAAAAACAAAGATTGAAGCAATACTATAATCCTAAACAAATCTGCTATGTATCTGTTATCTGTTTTTCTCCTGAAGTCAGAAGCCACAGTAGTCTATCAGAGCCTGTGCAGTTGAGCTGAGGCTAAAAGCTATACTTTGATGAGCTGTATGCTTTGCAAGTGACAGAATTTCCTTAAAATAAAGAATGACAAAATAAGATGCAATTTTCTGAATGACTCAGATTTAATACTCAGTAAAGTTGTGTGTCTGTGTAGTGCAATTAGAAGTGCTCATATAAGAGAGCTTGCAGAAAATCTGGGTAAAATTAAACTAAGGGTGGGGTTCAGAAGTGCATTACACACTGTGCAATCCTGTTTGTAGCAGAATTATTCAGTGCAGTTTGCCAAAATAATTCCGGTACTGCTGTAGCAGTGTGATGGTAGGAAGGGTCTGGTCCATAGCAATACAATGGTCTCACTGGCAAAAGCCACATACAAATACAACAGTTCAGGGGAATAGCTAATGCTAGTTAGCCATGTACATTTCTCAAAAACATTTCACCAGGATTGGAGTGGCATAGTATAGTGATTCAAAGAATAACTCTGCCATGCAATTTGTGGAGCAATGGCATACACCCACTCATTCCTATGACAGGAGTAAGGCTGTTTGTGTGTATGTGTGTGTGTGTAGGGGTATGACTGCAGTTGTTTGGATGATGTGTGTGTGTGTGTGTGTGTGTGTGTGTGTTTATAACTGCACACTCACATATTAATTTAAGTGCCCATGCAACTGTCTTGCATATTTTTGTACGGAAAACAGTAGTGTGCTTACCTTTAATCGCGAAATGATAATGAGCCACTAACAAGATGTTGATCACATGTCTGAATCATATTATATCACCATCATGCTGTTAGGTGCTATGACACTGCCCACATAGCAATATGCTTTCTGAATCCCAGTCAAAATGAAGCAAAAATAATCTGTTGGCAAAACAGTACAGAAAATGCATAGCAGTAAAACGGCATAGCAAAATGCAATGCTTTGGTGGAACACTTGAAAATAAAAACTTTTCGGTTAAATAGATACTGTGTTGCTCAAGGTGTGTTTATAAGCACAGAGCAGTATTTGTCTTGGTTTGAACACAAAGCAAAAATTCTAGTTTACTGAACCATTTCTCAGAAATGCTTAAAATTACAAAAAAAAGGGAAAATAATGGACATATAAAAGTTTTGTAAGTAAAAGATGCAAATAAAAATTCAAAGTTCAGCTGCTATCTCAGAGTTAAACAGGAGATGTCTGTGAACAACACAGATATATGTGCAGTGAATATTGTTGGATGAAATGTGGCAGAAGTATAGGATGTTTGCTGCAAAATTAATCATTGAACTTGACAGACTGTATTAACAACAAAAGTGCTAACTTAAGCTGGACGTAAGTGCAGAGTGTAATATCTTCAGTGAAAGCATATTTATAGAATTGGAACTTCTCAAAGCTCCTGGTTATATTACTGGCTTGTTTGGACTGTAAGATAACACCAAGGAGTCACAAAGTATGTGTATATATCCACCAAAGGGGACCCTAGGTGCAAAAGCCACAATGAAACAATAAAGTGGTAAAACACAGGGCATATAATACAAAATAGTTGAAGGTTTATGTTTAGTCATTGAATGATACATTTCTTGAACAGCTATTCATCAGCAATGTACCATCGAACATCTGTTTTAATGAACAGGCATATATCATCGTAAATAATTTCTTCAAACACTCATAGTTGGCCCACAGAAACAAAATAGCATGTAGTATGTATTGGAGGGCCATTCACTGAACCCTCCTCGTGTGCACTAATTATATATACAAGCTCTGAGATCGCACTACAGTGGGGAAAGGGCAAATGTCCTTATCCCTACCATAATGCGATCTTAGTCAGAACTGCGTGCTGTTTTGTTTCTGTGGGCCAGCTATGATTGTTCAATGAGATTATTTACGAAATGCCTGTTTGTTAAAATGGACATTCAATGGTACATTGCTGATGAATAGCTGTTTGAGGAATGTACCATTTGAAGGCTAAACATAGACCCAATAGTTAACACATTCTGGGTTTAGACAACACAACTAACATAAACAATAAATATTAAAGACAATAATACAAATGTGTATCTATAGTGAAACATTCAGCCATATTTTTATAAAACAGTTGTATATAATGAACTAGCCAGAACATTTTTTTTTAATTTATTAGGAAGGGGTACAGAAGAAAACATATTATACATGAAGATAAAATTAACAAGTAGTGAGACACTAGGTTTAAAGATAAGAGCCCAAAGTGCAAGGAGCTGGAGAAGCATAATGGGGGGGGGGGGGTACAAGCTGAGATAAATGTAAAAAGGAGGGAAGGGCAAGAAAAAGGATTAGAAATAAATGAATTAATGAACAGAGTAACTTATTAATACTTAAAGCAACACGGTATCAGAGGTGTCGTAGTATCACATGATGTTACTAAGGTTGAAGAAACATTTTCAGTATTATTTTCATGTTGTACAACATGATGTGACATTTTGCTGGAATGGTGTTTTATTCCATTTGATTCAAAAATATGCAATTGGAACCCTATTGCCTATCTTCATGTAAGATCTATTGATATTCAGGTAGAATTGTCAGTCTGTAGTAAAAGAAAACTCACAAACTTTCTGACTACAGAAAAACACTAAAAAATATGAGTGCTAAAAGGAAGAATGATACTTAAAATCGAAAAGTTTAATGTAGAAATAGCCCGATGAGCGCTTTCATCCAGTTTATTCTGTGAACTTCATCTGATATAAAAGAATTCATTTTACACAAGTAAATCACCCTAATTTCACTCCCTATTCACCATAACAATATATCGCTTCCACTTCCCATTAATTATAAACCTCTTATTTCTAGGTGTAAAAGCTCATAAAAGAACCAAAGTCTATTTTAATAAAAGCTATCATCCCTAAATAATATCAATAAATACAAGAAGCTAAAAATATCATTATAGTAAAATAATTATTTTATAAATACCAAAATATACATAATAGGCCTTCTGCAGATTGTGACCACTTGAAATATTTTTGTTACTTAATAAATAATAACGGACACAGTATAAAAACTTCAACTGTAGATGAAAAATGAAGATGAAAAGTGAGAAATATCAGTTGCAACTTTTGTTCATATACACATTCAAATCCGAAAAACTAAAACCAAACTTAAGTGTGTGTAAAATTAACTTTGCTATGTAATTAATTTTTAAAGGGAGATGTTTCTCTCCACTGTTTTTTTTTTTGTTTGTTTGTTTTTTTTTGATATACTTGGTCCATTTGTGTTTAACTTATTTGACACTTCTAGGGTTGTTTGTTGGAATTTTTACAGTGTAGTTGACTGGAAGGAATGTTGTTGACTTGGACAAGGAAACCACTGTGAAAAACGTTTCAAAAGCAAACTTCACGTTACTTAAAACCGAGGTGGAAAGTTTCAAAGCCCCATGCTAAAGGATAACACTGTCCAAGCTGCAAAATCCTTTACTAATGAATTCTATGGGCACCTACAAGAATGCATGGATCGTGCTATCCCAAGCAAAACCAAGACTCACTCCTCCAAGAAAAGGAAACCACTCTGGTGGACCCCTGCCATAAACAAGCTATACAATAGAAGGAGGAAACTAGTACAGAAAAGAGTAAAATCCCAAGAAGGGAAGACATCACTGATCAGTATCAGCAGGAAACTACGATCCCTCATAAAATTGTCCAAGGCGAGCTTCGAAAGAAAAATTGCCAAGGACTCCAAAGATAACCACAAGGCATTCTTTAGCTATGTCAAGAATCTAAGTGGCAATGCTCAGATCTGCTCGGAGTTAGTGCAGAATGGCACAAAATGCACTGAGCCAACCGATATTGCCAACATCCTGGCAGACAGGTTCAGTGCAACCTTCACCCCCCTCTCACCCCCAAAAGGGCCCATGACCATACTAAAAGAATGTAGAGTCCCTGAAATCACAGACACTCAGGTTAAAACAGCCCTCTCCAAAGCCAAAAACACAGCATCAATGGGACTGGACAGTGTCCCAGGCTGTGTCCTACACAAGCTCAAAGATGAACTAACCCCTCACTTAAAGACACTGTTCAAACTCAGCCTCTCTACAGGCTACGTACCCATTGAATGGCACACAGCAATGGTTATTCCACTCCACAAAGGCGGAGCCATAACAGACCCCAGGAACTATCGCCCTATAAGCCTGACTAGCTTGGTCTGCAAGGCTATGGAGTGCATCATCATGGAACTCATTAACAGAGACATTGGGAACCTCCAAACACTGGAACCTACCCAGTTTGGCTTTGTTAAGGGCAGATCATGCCTTCTAAACCTGGTGGACTTCTTTGAGACAGTTACCAAGGCTATAGACAAGGGAAAGGTGGTACACACAGCCTACCTAGACCTCGCAAAGGCCTTCAACACCATTTCCCATTCTGGTATTACAGACAAGCTCACCAGCCTGAACATAAACCCCTATGTCACAAGATGGGTTGCCAATTGGCTCATGGACAGAACCCACATGGTGAGAGTTGCAGGAGCTAGGTCTGGCTCTAAACCGGTTACAAGTGGTGTTGCCCAGGGCTCAGTCCTAGGACCCCTCCTGTTCGGCATATACTTCTCAGAGGTACAGGCAAGCACAGGAGGACTATGGCTGACCAAGTTCACAGACGACTGCAAACTAGGGGCTATAATTGACTCTCCGGCTGACACAGGCATCCTCCAAAAGGGTCTCACTGAGACGGATATCTGGTGTCAAAATCATGGCCTCAAGCTAAATGCCAAAAAGTGCATAGTCATACCCTTTGGAAAAAACAAAGTACCCACAAACTACCACATAGGTGGTAGTCCCCTAAATACGGAAAACATAATAAGGGTCCTGGGGACCCAAGTAGATAGTAATCTCTCCTTTGATAATCACATTGCCAAAGTGGTTAGAAAATCCTTCTATGTGGCCCACCTAATCACAAAAGGGTTTGCATCCAGATCAAAAGAGGTCATTGTGCCCCTCTACTCATCACTCATCAGACCCATCATAGAGTACAATGCCCCATTTGGGATGTACCTTACAAGACACCTGCAACAGCTGGAAAGACCACAGAAGTACCTCACCAAGAGGATCACTGGCCTCAAACAGATGCCCTATGAAGCTTGACTGAAGAAACTTCAGCTGTACTTGGTTGCATACTGCCGATTCAGAGGTGATCTCTGCCTGACATACAAGGCCATGTCCAACCCAGAATTGATGGACATGCTCCACCTAAAGAAAACCTTATCCCCTCGAGCCACATGCTCTAGGGATCTAAACCTCACCACAACAATAAATAGGACATGCTGGAGGGATAGATTCCTGTCCCAGAGACTTCCCATGCTCTGGAACAAGATTCCAATCTACATTAGGCAGAGCTCCTCGCTAACCCTCTTCAAGAGAAACCTTGACGAGTGGATGGGAAACAAAGTTTATCCCGGGGATCACTTCAATGGCTCTGCTGGACAGAGACATAGGGAACTAATCTAAGGAGGTGGCAAAAGCTAACACATTCTGACTAGGCTTATAAATGCCTTCGGGCAGATAGCCTAGTACCTAGCTATGAACCTATGATACTGTCTATTTAGTATTTAAAACCTCCTTCTCTGAAGCAGCTGTTATAATGTAGCACCAATTCCTAGTTGCTCCCTTTTCTCAGGGAAAGTATAGTTATGATATTGAGATCAGACTTATTTCTTGGCTTGTATAGTCTAACGTGGCAACATAATTACATGCCTCAAAATCCTTGTGCTTTACTGGAACATTCCTTCCCTCACTGATGCTTTATTCTCCTTTGACCTCATATTTCCTTTCTTAGCTTTTATCCACATTGATGATCATTTATCAGATTTTCTTGGATTATCATATACAAACTGAAATTTCTAAGAGATAACTGCTGCTCATTAAAAGTTACATACCATAAGAATACAGGAAAGTAGCTGTGATGCAGACAGAAAGTAGTTGCCAAATGTGATGTCTTATTAAGTAGTGGTAGACTAAATCCATTCCTAAAATTACTTCAGAAGTGGCTTGGAGAGATAGCAGAACACTAGTACGCCATTTTGATCACTATTAGTATGCCATTTTGATCAATGTAGATATCACTATTGATGTCTGCACTAGTTTTCCTATCTGCTCTGTAAGAAGGATAAAGCAAAGTGTATTGAAAATCCAACTGCTTCTTTATATACCTTGATGTTTTTCTTCAGCTTGGTACATGGGTATTCCAGTTCAGTTTTTGTCCAGTTCCCTGCGCCGTGGCCATTGACACAAACTGATTACACCTGGACAGGCTCTAAAGGATTCTCATAAAACAGAAACTACATGTAGTCTACACACAAAATGTTCAAAAAACACCTGACCTAAATTATTCTAAACAAATATGGAGCCTTAGTAATTTCTGAGCCTTTGCTAAAGCCTTCAAATTCAGCAATGATGTGAAAAAAAGGCTGCAAAATACTGAGAAGGCACAGCATTAAGGAACATCTGACTAAGCTACTGTTTGCACAAAAGCTAATATTGAAATTTCTATTCATGTCTGTCATGACAATGAGACAATTTGAGACAGTGGATTTCAAGCATTTGGCACTTGAGTGCCTGTAGTGAATCCCCTGACAAGTTTAAGACAGAGTAGTTTCAGGGGAATTCAAGAAATAGTGAGAGAGTGGCATTTTGGATGCAGATCCTTAAGGAGAATAACAACAGTCATACAGAATATTATATTCATGAAGTAACAGAAAGTGTTCTAAAAACTAAGCCAACATAAAAATGGAGAAAGGACAGTTTGACAATAGGAATAACTACAATTAGAGGTACAGAGAAAGGGCAAGGGGGTGTAGAATTTAGTGGAGAAAACTGGCAAAGGAATCAAGGTATTTGTAGCAAATAACTAGAGAGGCAAAGAAAATAGAATAGAAAGAGGCCAAGAAGGCATTTGAACTGTAGGCTAGTGACTGCTTTCCCTATTAGGTATTGATACGAAACCACAAGCAGAAAATGGATAGGGGAATACTGAGTGAAAGATTTGATCTGGTAGAGTTTTTAGTTTTATCTAAAACAGAAGCTGCTGTTAGAAAAAAGATAATTAGTATGAAATATAAAATATTGCATGATAGCTAATCAGAGAAGGTTAAAAATTTGAGAATAGAGACTGGATAAGCAATTCACAAGGAAACAATGGGGGACATGTGTACAGCTCCCAAATATTGAACAAAGTGTAGAAGATTTAGGATTTTTGCTTGGAAGTGTTTGCATAGCTATTTTTATATCCTAAGCAGAGCAGACTCCAAAGATTTTTTCCTCAGGGAGATGGCAAGTGTTAGAGGTGTGTTGGGAAAGAAAGGAATAACTGGGAACATGTGTTTTGGGAGTGTAATAAGCTGGTAGACTTTAAAAATTCCATACAGAGTATTATGTCAGAAATATTGGGTGAGCAAATGGGTGTAACTAAGAAATTATTTTAATGAACAAAGATACAGGATCCAAACTACTTAGACACAGGAAGGCATTTTACAGTTTAATTCTGGTGACTGCCAAAAAAAATAATTACCAGAGAATGGAAATTTAAGTCTAAACCCACTGTAGTTGAAGTATTGCATATAGTAAAAGAGATAAAAGAGCTGGAAGTGGGATCTTTAGAAAAAGATAGGATGCAAATCAAATAGAAAAAAGCAGCAATTGTGTTAACAATGCATGCAGAATAATGTTTTGGAGGAGGAGTGAGGTTTAAGGAAAGGCAGGAATTGATCAACTTAAGTAATGTTGAATTGATGATTATACAAAAGAATATATGGGATGTATAATGTTTGCAAATGGGAATATGCAGCATGCTAATATGGTTTGTTTTCTTTTATATAAATGTATGTTTCACTATACTTAAGTGATAATTCAATAAAGGTGTTAAAACAGACAGCATAGGTCCAACTTAATTAAGAGCTAATGTAAAACAAGACTGGGACGCATGAAATATATGAGTATCATCCAATGCTATAGGGCTTGAAACCTGATGCAGAAAAAAGTTATGGTATTAGTGCAAATCCCAAAGCAAGAAGAGGAGCTCTCACTATAGCGGGGTTTTAGGAATAGTGCAGTATCTTGCAATGCTTGTACCTGATATGCCTAAGATAACTGTGTCTGTAAAAAGTTATTAGAGTAAGCTGTTGCTTGAGAATGGAGTTATAAAAAAGAAGTTTTAAAATGCTTTGGAAGATGCTCTAAAAGTATCATTTGTCCTGCAAGTAGATGCCATTCAGAAAAGTGTAAGCACTGCCACTTTACAAGAACAGGCCAGCTACCTAAATGCATTTACAGATGCACAGGAGAGATATGCATAGATGGAAATTAAACTGCTAGCAATGATGTATGGATGTCAGAAATTCCATAAAGAGCTTTGGAGTAAAGAAGGTTAAGTGGAAACGGACAAAAAACATTTTCAAAACATATTCAGAAAGTCTTTGTACAAAGAACCTCTGAGACTATAGAGAGTGTTACTTAAATCTGCAGAAGTATGACCTGAAAAAAAAATGTTAGGATAGAATTTACATATGGCAGATACTTTCTGTATGGTCTGTTTGCCACAAGTATATGAAGAACAGTTAGAAGAAACTAAGGTTATGTGCTTAAGATACAAACAGATCTGGATTAGGAAAATGTAATATCTGAGCACTTTTACTGAGTTTTATAAAAACGTATCACAAGAGCACAGGCTTCAAGCTAATGTTATTTATCTTGATTAAACAAAGGCATCCAATTCTGTGCCTCACTGGAAATTTTTTTTTGAAATTATGGAGAGCTTGAATAGATACATTGCATCTTGGGTAACAAACTGGCTGCATAGCAGATTTTACAGGGTTAAAGATGAAAGACAAATACTCTGAGGAAATAACTGTTAATGGTGGTGTTCCACGGGAATATATTTTTGGAATTGTTTATGTTTAGCTTGTTTGTGTCTACTATCCCTTCCTCCGTGCATGAGTAGGTAACCAAGTATGCTGATGACACAAAGACAGAGAGGGTCATGGAAAAAAAATGTTAATCATGGTATTTTGCAAAACTATGTTGACCATTTTTTTGGTGGTATAAGAGTAATTGAGTATTGTTCATTCCAAAAAAATATATTGCACACTTTGGAACAGACAGACATTTATTTCTCTATTGTCAAGGATTTGGGGATAACTGTGATTTGTCTTGTGAATACAATTTTGCACAAATGTTATAGGATTGTGAGGGATAGATTCAGGACTATAAGTAGCAGGAATAGAAATGTGATGATTGTTTTATATTCTACCATTATTAGACCACATACAGTCTATGCTGGGAATGTCTGTATTTATAATAAATCATCTGTTCAAAATTTTGGGAGAATTTAGGAGGCATTTATGAGGCAAATCATAGGTCATTCCAATATGAGTTATACGGACAGGTGCAAAGTGATAAATTTATATTTTATGTCATATAGATTGACACAAGGAGATACTATACTTATCTTTAAATAAGTTAATTCGTTAGTGTATAGTCTCATTTTCTGATTATCACCTCAACACACAAAACAGTAACTGATAAATAAAACTGCAATGTGAATCTTCTCAAATCAAGAATAGCATGGCAGAATTTGGAATTATCTGCCATTAAATAGTAGATATCTCCTTCCCTAGCTATATTTAAGACAAGCTTGGATAAGTGTTCTGGGAAAGGTCTATATGACTTAACATTTTAGAGCATCTTAAAGTGCAGGGCCAGCCTTAGCAATTGTGAGGCCTAGTTTTGACCACTGTTGTAGGGCCTTGCAGCTTAGCCACCTCCCACCCTCAACCCCACGTCCATGCTGGCTTTCTGGACTATTACTGAGTATTACAAATAAAACAACATACACTTATTAGCTTATATTATGTCTTAAGACATGGTAAAACAGAAGGAGACTATTGAACTCCTGGATCACTGCCAAGATCCTCTGTCAAGGTCTACTTAACTCGGTCAGATAAACTTTAAGGGACCTGTTTGATGTGTCCTTTCTACATTGTGCTTTGTCAGGTAGGTGCACTGTGGCTTACCAGTAAATGTGTTCCCAAATTTCTGTAGTACTGTCCAAATCTCTGAACATGCAAAATTTCTGTAGTACTGTCCAAATCTCTGAGCATGCGTAGGAGATACATGCACATTTTACCCCTTGTCTCCCCTCACAGTTCTTTTTTTTCTGTCTTTTTTTGTTTCACTGCTTTCCCTTCTTCCCTTCTTCCCTTATTTGACTCGCACCTTACTCTGTTTCACATCCATGCTCAACAATAGATCATACTGCAAATAGTTATGTTCTTCACAGAAACATTCTACTATATGATATTACAGCAGTGTACAGGTAGTCTTCTTACTACTGAATCAATTTATCATATTTACTTATGATTGTTTTCATTTATGGCATGTATTATCCTCGTGTAACTTTATACATGATTGCTGTCATATTACCACTGTTGCCTTGGTAATGATTTACGTTTATTACTTCTTTGGTTGCATCTCCATTGTTTTGAGCCTGAAAATGCTCTATATGGATCCGTGCTCTACATTGGTTGACAAAACTTTAAATAATTAAAATAAAAACTTATTTTTTGTGAGGACTCTGCATACACCATCATCGTTGGAGGTGCTGCAGATAACACCAAGCAAACCATACTACTAAGAAGCTGTTTTGCCACTTTCATCCACTGAATCATTTTTCTATCCATCTCTACCTCCCACTACTGAACATACACACCTCATGTTTCACCTGTTTGGAACTGTTCTTCTCCCACCCGTGACTGCACAAAGCAGTTGTCTGCCATGATGCTGAACTGGTAATATTCTGTCATGTCTTAGTCATCAGGTGTTACATCTCATCACAGTACCTTTTTTTATATACTCACTAGTGTAGGTTTCAGAGATTGACTATCCTGCAGTTATTTCTTGTAATTGCATTTATTAGCAACCAATCACAAGCACATGTCTGCAAGAGAAGCAAAAAGAAAGCACAGTGCCTCACCATCAATTTTCAAATTAAACCTAGTCTGTTTATCTTCTAAGATGATAACTGAAGAAGTACACAAGACCAGGTAGCTGATCAGTTTTGGAATGAAAACTCTATTGAGTACTCAACAACAGTAACTACTATGAAAGTATGAGTATCTGACACTGTGAGGGATGAATCTGCAGTTACTAAACATACTGAACTAGCAACTGGTGCAATACGTGCCAGGAACCATTGTCTGTTCCATTAGCAATACTTAACTGCTATGGGACCAAGGCAACAAGTAGGAAAATGTCTTGTACTTTGATGTAGAGTCGCTCAGTTAAATCTCCTAATGACTATGTAATAGCTTACTATGGGGCCCACAGAGACAGTGGGGCCCATTTGGGCAATGTAAGTCCAGTTGACCTAAGGTTGGCCCTGCTAAGGTGGATTAGAGTGAGAATGGATATCTGATAAAGATCCTCCAGACCAGCGAGCTCTATGACATACAGGGATAAAACCTTGACTATGGTGCAAGTGATACAAGTTTGATAAGGTGTTCGGGCACTTGCAGGAACTGGCACTGGAGCGGAAGACTAAAGAGACCATGCCTGTTCACATCCTCTCAGGGGAGGGATAGGGAATATGTATCAAGATGCAGGCAGGGCCACTACATTAGTGCCAGAGATTGAGTGGCAACTGGTTTCTGTGGATGGGTCAAGGCATGATTCTGTCCTTGGGCTCAAAGAAAGATGCTCCTCAGGCCATGCCTCATAGTGATGCACGACATATAACAACTGCATGACATACAAGGGATAAGCAAGGCCACAATCAAGCAACTCTGTCTCTGCAAGAAGTTTACCCTCCAACCTCACTTCACCAGTAATGGGAGATGCTGGTGACCTCCACAGGTGTTTTATCCAGCTACAGATGAATAATATACAAGAAAGGCAAGACTCATGTGGGAACACTATGCTGTGCAGTGAATGGTCACTCCTAATGGATAGACAAATGAAATTGAAAAAAAAATGAATTTTGCACTCTGTATATGCAATGAGGCAAGGAGAAGGAGGGTGAGTATGTTGACAAGGATGGGCCTGCCTATCCTGATCTAATGTTATGGTAAGCACATAAGTTCTGTATCTTATATGAGGAGGCCTATCCTTGTCAAAAACAGGACACAGCTCCAAGTTTATTCTCCTGAGTGTCATCTTCAGGGTGACATGTCTATAATAACTGTGGTTCCAAAAAAAGACTAAGATTTACTCTTGCAAAAGTGTTCAATAAAACTCAAATAGCTGCTCCACAAACATCATTTGCAGATACATTTCTGAAAATAAATACCTGAGAGGTAGCCACTGCCCTTGCTGACAAAGCTCTAGCTACAAAAGGCAAAGGTTTATTATGTTTCCCAAATAAATTTTGAAAACAGCTGCTGGAGAACAGGTATACATTTTACTATTTTACATGCTTTTTTGGAGAGCAATCTCTCACTTTATCAACTCTGTCAGGCTTATGCTACTTTTTATTCTATTTCTCACCTTTCACTTCACAGAATCAGCCTTGCTAGGTCTTGAATGCTAATGGGTTCAACCCGAAATAGCTGTCAAAGTTGAAACCCCACCAGGAGCAGCCACTGAGACATCTTTCAATCTAATCAACAACAGTTTATTTTTCCTGTTACAGCTGAAGGTGTAAGAATCATCTAGAGTCAAGGTTTATACTACCAAGTGACTATCCCTACCACAATACTTCTTCCACATCACACACTGATAGACAAACTCACACCTATGTCCAATGTAAAGTATCCAATACTGCATGTCTTTGGAATGTGGTAGGAAACTGGAGTACTCAGAGAAAACCCACATGAACATAGGGAGGACATGTAACAAATTCAGAGGCATTATATGCAAAATTAAAATGTTCCTCGCCTAAGAAAAATAAGCATAAAGTATGTCTATCTTGGAGCAGGAATTTGAGCCTAAATTTACACTTCTAGAATGCAGTACCCTCCATTATTATTGGAAATCAAATACTGCCAAACAGCACACAAAAGTATAAAGAAATAACAGAAAAAAATAGCAAATGGAAATAACAGCAAAGCAACGCGACATTGAAATTGTATGGGTGAGGTGATGAAAAAGCATCAAGGCCTAGCAAGGATAGAGATGAAATGTAATAGTGTCAAAACAAAGAAATAAAAGGGATTGTCTAAATTATAATTTAATGTATCTGAAGAAAACAAGTAAATGACTATTACTAAACTAAATTTAATGAAGAATCAAGAAATGTTTCTCACAAAATATCAGTTTTTTGCCATAATGTTGCCAAGGCCATATCTCTGATACTGGAACAATACATGGCAGATCAGATCTAGAGAGGACGCTAGTTGGGAGAGTATTATAGGTTAAAGGGGAGGAACTAGTAGCCTGAGAAAGTTTCAGATCCTAAACTTAATGAAGTTTCTATGGCTTTCAAATTGTTGTTGACAATGATGGACATGCTCATACCAGATTTGGAGATTCTTTGGGTAATTCTGCCAACAATGGGAGAAAAAAATGTAAAACATGTCAGATATATAATGACAGCAATTTAGAAATGCAGCTACCAGGAGGTGTTACAATAAAAGGATTGTCTATTCAGAACTCAGCAGTAAGGTAAGAAACTTAGTGTTATTTTTCTTTCAAAGAAGAGAAAAGATGCATCTATCACTTAAAGTTCAAAGCTGACAAAAACAATTTCCAATCAACTAACAATTTAACTAAATTAATTAGTCAGTTCTCTTAATAACAAGCTCAAATCCAAAATCAGCTGGTCTTCCAAGATGGCTGCACATTAAGTAACAGCTTATTTCTAGCTCTCCCAGTGTGAAAACAGTAACTCATCAGAGAAGGCTAGTAGATTTGTGTTTATGGGTACATTTTAGTAACTGGTTAGTTAGTGCACTTCCTGGATGCCAGGAATAAAGAAATACAGAAACCTGGAAAAAATCAGCTACAAAAAGTGAGGAAGAAACTCTAACTGGGAAAAGTTCTGTAGCTGCTCAGCAAAAATGAATGCAACCTTCAGACATGACTTCCAATAACCTACAGGAAGATATAAAACAATTCCATACAGACCTGTTTAAACAAAACACTGATGGAGTATATCAACACAAACAACAAAAGGCTAGGAAAAAATGGAAGAAGCTTTAAACAGATATTCAAATGAGATGATAAAACTGCAAAAATCAGAGGTTGAAATGAAGAGAATGCTGGCTGAATATGAGACTCTTCAGGAAGAGATGTTTCAAAAAATAATAGAATTAGAGGACAGAGCAAGTAGGGAAAACTTGAGATTTTCAGCTGTACCAGAGAAGCTGGAAGGAACAAACTGCATTAATTTTATGAAAGCACAAATAAGCAGCTGGACTGGTATTCCACAGCAGGAGGAGTTAGTTGAATGGGCACATCATGTGTATGCTCCAAACCTGGCTATAAGAAAGCAACCTAGACCTTTAATAGTAAAGATGCAATTGTACAAGAAGAAGGAGTTGATTCTGACAAAACTGTGATAGAAGGACAAAGTACTAAAAGTTGTAGACAGCAAAGTGTTTGTGGAGAATTATTACTCATTGTACACTAGACAGAAGAGGAGCAAATTTGTTCCACTAGTCAGGGAACATTGAGATGCAGGTGTGAGATTCAAACTACTGTACCCAGTTGTATTCAAGGTATTCTTCCCTGGAGGGACAAAATCACTTTTTGATGATGTACATGTTAAGAAGGAAATACAAATGTTTGTCCAACAAAAAATAAGCTATGAAACAGAAGGAGATTCTGCTTCTTGTTCTTCTGGTAATGAAGACCACAGACAGACTATACCTTTGAAACCTTTTCAAAATTTCAACAGAAATTTGGCGAGAGTGAGCATAAGAGTTGACTAGAATAATAGAGAGTATGTTGGAAGTTAAGCAGAGATAGGATTTCAGAGATGAACAGCAATAATACTAGTAACTTAATATGGGATTGCAATGCAATAATTATATTTATGAAATATGACAGAACAAGAAAATCTGGAAATATTGGACTTTTTCAGAATTTGTTGGACTTGTGGGGGGATTCTAAAGCATATGCCTTACTTCATGTCATTAATGTTCAGAAAAGTGCTTTGAGTAGGAGAAGAGGATGGGGAAAGTTAGCTGTAAGTAAAGATTTTTTCTTCCAAATGGTACTAATTTTGTGGCATGTGGTTTTCTTTACATGCTATAAACTAAAGTTTTTTTCATGTATTTTAAAGTGTAATGGAAATTGTAAACATGTGCTGCTGTTCTTTTTTTCCTCCCTTCTTCTCTCTTTTTTTCTTGTTCAGTTTTAAGAAATGTAGGCACTGAAATATAAAAAAAGTCTGGTTAAAAAGCATGATTAAAGAAAAATTAACCTGCTTTTTTTCATCCTTGCATGGGGCAATGAATGGATTAAATACCTTATACTGATTCAGTAACAAGTTTTAAGAGAGAGAGAATAAATGAAAAAGAACATTGTATATTATGAGGCGTTTTGTTTGCAAATACATGTATACTCAGTAACAATTCTGCAGCTGGTCTTCATGTTTCCATGGAAACAATCTGATAAAGAGAAACTGGTTGCCTGGTTCTCATTCTTCATGGAGACAATCTGATAAAGAGAAACTGGCTACGGTCTGGTGGAGAGTGATTGACTGAGAGAAAAAAAGTGAAATTGGCTAGGAGATAATGTTTTCCTGAAAACATTCAGGGGGTTTTCCAAGGTAGATAATGTTGTCTGAAAGCACTTGGGGGCTTTCCCAAGGTAGTTAATGTTCTCTGAAAGCATTCAAGAGTTTTCCCAACTGGGAGAGCTATATAGATAAGACAAAACCAATCAACACTTAGTAGAAGCACAGGCTGCACCATGCATCTTAGCACGTTTAACCTTTCTTTTAGGTTAATTTAAGTCTGTAAGTGTGGCTGTCAGTTTGGGACTTTTGTTCCTATTAGGAGGGTAAAACTTCAATATTTGAAGGTGTACATGGTTTTGTTTGCTAGTATTAAGTTAATATGTTTTAGGGGGATATCGAGGATGTGTTTGTTTTGTTGTTTGAGGGCATTCAATAAAACTAAATTTTTTATAAGATGTGACATAGGCTCAAACGGCTATGACAATAAACAACTGTATAAACGTTTAACCTGCCAAACAGTATATGCATGTGACACAAATGCTGGAAGTAGACATTTGACAAAAAGTTGTTATAGATAAAAAGTGGGAATAATAACTTTTTAATACAATAATGCTTTCTGTAATGTCTTTAAATGTAAATTGCCTCACAGATAAATACAAAAAAGAAATAGTGAACTATATGTAGAGTAAAAATAGTTATGTTACAGGAGACACACTTAGAAAGAACTGAACATGTGAGTTTGGTAAAGAAAGGTTTTCAGGATGGTTATTCAGTGGAATAACTGGGACAAAGGAAAAAGGGAAGTACTTATATTTATTGCAAGAGGAGATCCAGTTGTGATAGAAGAAGATACAAATATAATAATAGCTGACTTGTGCTGAGGGGCTACTGGCAAGGGAAAAGGATTACACTGGCATGTATGCATTTACATTCCACCTAAAACTGATATAATGGATCTTAAGAAAATTCTGGGAGAAATGCTCAGTTTTTAGCAAGGAATATTAATTATAGGTGAGTTTAATTTGCAGCAGTGAAGATGTGTCTAGGGGGCCCAGAAGGGAGAGTATAACAAAGGAGGGTACATTTTTGAAGAAATTTATGAAAATATTTGGCATGGAAGATGTGAATTTGGTAATAGGAGTTTTGAGTGAATTTACATATTATTTCCCAAGATATAAATACTGGGCTAGGCTAGACAGAATAGATATATTACAGGAATATGTGCATTTAATTGAAGGTCTTTATACTCACCCAATAACTGTTTCAGATCATGCAGAATAATAGGTAAAATAAAAGCACAGGGTAATGAAATAAAAACGAGACATTGGCACTTTCCCACCTATCTGCTGAAAAGAGAGGAATTTAAGGAGATTATTCAGGAGCTGTTAGAGAAGATAGAAATTTCTTGTGAAAATATAGCTAGGGAGTGGGATAAAATTAAGGTGGAGTTTAAAAACAGGGTGGAAATAAAAGAACAGGAGCTATAGTTAAGAATAACAATAATTATTTAGTGGGACTGACAAATGTTAAAGTATTGCAGTATAGGGGGAATCTCACAGAACAAGAAAAGGATTAACTGCAGAATGATAGAAAATAAGGGATTACTTCTGTAATATGCACAAGTTTAGAAAAGTTGCTATTAAGCAACTGTTTTTTGATAATAACACTAGAGCACAAAAACTTTTTGCACAACAACTCTGGCAACAGAAAGTAGAAAGGGCTATTGCCAAACATAGGGAGCCTGAAACAACGAAGGTAACAAGAGATCCTATAGAGGTGTTAGAAATATTTCAGAAATTCTATCAAAGCCTCTATATTGCAGAGAAATATGAAAATAATGAAAAGATACACATGGAAATGTTTATGGAAGTATTCAATATGCCAAGGTTAGAGGTAGATGAGGCTCAATTACTAACCGTTAGGATAGGAGGAGATGAGATAAAAATTGTGATGTACAACCAATCTATAGGAAAGTCCCCAGGAATAGATGGTATTCCTGTGAAAGTTTGAAAGCTAGGAGGAAAAAAACTGATAAAGATCTGGAAGGTTTGTTTAACAGTATTTTAAGAGGAGAAGTACCAACATCATGGAAGAAAGCAGTGGTAGTTGTAATACCTAAAGAGGGTAAAGATCCATCTTCATACAGACCCATTTCAATACTAAAACCACAATTATAAAGTATTCATGTCTATAATGGCTAACAGAATGGCAAATTTAATGCCAGAAATGATAGATATGGATCAATGTGGTTTTGTGGAGGGGAGGCAAACATTTGACAACATTAGCAGAACACTGATGATCCAGATTGAAGCAGAGTGTAAGAAAATACCATTGTTGTTAGTGGGTCTTGATGCAGGGAAACATTTCACAGAGTAAGCTGGGACTTTATGAGCAGGGCAATGGACACATTTACATTTCCTGAAAAAATGATAAGGTTGATTAGGATATATGAGAGATCGGAAGTGACAAAGTGGGTGGAGTCCTGCCTGATAATTTCTGCTTGGTCAGAGGAACCAGGCAGGGGTGTCCTATTGTCCCTTTATTATTTGCATTATATTTGGAACCATTGGGAAAGAATATAAGGGACTCAGAAATTCAAGGAAATAATTGGTATGGTAGTCAAGAAAAGCTGGCTATCTGACAAAACCAGAAAGAGACATTATAGTTTTGTGGAAAATTTTGAGACCACTTCAGATCTTTTTGGGATACAAACTTAATGTATCTAAAACAAAGGCAATAGTGATAAATTATGTACCCACACATGAATTGGTTCAGAAATATCCATATTTATGGGGACATGATAACATGAAGTATTTAGGAGTATGGATTAAAAAATGATTCTAGTGTGGCAGGTAAGGATATGTGGGAAGAGACTAAATAAAATATAATACAAAAACTGAAAAAATGGAAGCTTCATTATATGGGTATGGATAATAAGATATAAGCAGTTAAAATGTTTTAGGCCTTTTAGTCTTATACAAAGGTCAGGCATATTTTTATTAACCAGAGGAGAAGTTGTGGATAGCAATTAATAAAAAGCTGAAGGACTTTATCTGGGAGGGGAAGATGGCAAGAGTCAAGTGGGATAAGCTAATTCTTCCAGTAGAACAGAGTAGACTGAGTTTACCCAATTTGAAGCAGTATTTCAGAGCTACACAGTTAAGACTCCTATATATAGCACAAGCAGAAAACTATATTTCAAAGTGGAAAGAGTTGATGACAAAACAGGGGGGAAGCTCAAGAAACAAGGAAAGACTGGGATTTTGGATGCAGCCCTTTAAGGAGAGTAACATTAGTCATACAGAATACTGTATCCATAAATTAACAGAAAGTATTCTAAGAACTAAGCCAACATGGGATTGGAGAAAGGACATTCTGCTGAAAGAGATGACTGCAATTAGGGATATAGACAACAGGCAAGAGGGGCCTAGAATTTATTGGAGAAAACTGGCAGAGGAACCATAGTATTGGGAGCAAATAACTTGAGATGGAAAGATGATAGACTGGGAAGACACCAATAATTTATTTGGAGTGCAGGTTAGAGATTACCTTCCCTATCGGGGATTGATATTAGAGTAAAGGCAAAGAGAAAGAAATAGGTGGGTCCTAAATGAAAGACCAGCACTGGTAGAGTTTTTAGTAGAATCTAGAACAGAAGCTGCCATTAAAAAGGAGTAATTAGTAGAGCAAATGAAATATTGCATAATAACTATAAAAGTTAATCAGAGGAGTTCGGAAAGGATTGAGAGATTGGAAAAGCAATTCACAAAGAAACAATGGGAGGATATATGGATGTCTCCTAAATATGCAACAAAATCTAGAAGATTTGGGATATTTGCCTGGAAATGTTTGCAGAAATATTTATATACCCCAAGAAAACTCCAGAGAATTTTTCTTCAGGAAGACAGCAAATGTTGGAAGTATGATGGGGAAGAAAGAGATAATTGGGAACATATTTTCTGGGAGTGCAGTGAATTAGCCATCTTTAAGGATTCCCTGCAGGATGCACTGTCAGAAATAATGGGCGGGCAGATTAGTCTGATGATGTAGATGAATTTTCTGAGCTATGCTACAGAATCAGAATTGCCTAGGCATGGTAAGGCCTTGCTGTGTCTAATAATGGTGGCTGCCAAAAAAGCAATTACTAGAAAATGGAAATAAAAATCTAAACCAGCTGTACCAGAAGTAGTGAATATAGTAACAGAGATAAACAACTGGAAATTATATCTTTAGAAAAGGGTAGGAGCAAACTACACAGGAAAAAAATGGGAGTTGTGGGAACAATACATAGAAGGGAAGAATGAGGTTTAAAGGCGGCAGGACTTAAATGAGCTATGTGATGTTTGATTAAAAAAGACTGGGTAGATTATAAGTGATGTATAATGTTTGCAATTGAGAGTGTCAGTATGTTTTGTTTTGTAAATTGCTTGCAACTAGGATTATGTTGGTGTGGTTTGTTTTCATTTGTATAAATGTATGATTGCCTGTATAGTATGTCATAGTTTAATAAAGATGTTTCTGTAAAAAAAAAAAAAAAGGCAGGCATTGAATAATTTATGTAATGTTGCTTAGGTTATATGATATATTGATACATAGCAATATATCTCAAGTAAAATGTTTTGTTAATTATAGTGTGATTACTTTTATATGAGTGTAAATTAGTCTATGTCATAAGTGATAATTCAATAAAAGTGTTTGGAAAAACAAATTGAAGATCAGCTGTTTAAATATCATCCAGATAATAAAAATAACTTTCAAATATACATTTGTTAACCTCGTAAGCCCACTAGACACCTATCCCTTTGCAGGGACAATTTGAGAGTAGTGTCAGGTTAAGTGACTTAGTCACACAGAAGGGAAATGAAACCATCTACCCTTGTCTTCAAGAAGCAGTTCATTAATAATTCAGTGCCTTAATCCTGTGAGATAATTTATGAATCTTAGAATATACTTGTTTGTTTTTTTGTTTTACCCTAGTGCAATATTTATGGTGAGAATAAATTACTCTTAGTTTCCACTTAACTATTACATTGACATCTACATCTTACTAATTGAGGCATCTTTCCATGAGTACCTTTTGTATGCATCAAAACATCATTTATAGATTATTCTAACTTTTACAGTTTCCAGAAGGATGGTTAAAGTTACAAAGACATGTCCAGGAACCACTATTACTCATTCATTTTACAAATAAATTATAAGCAAGTTGTAATTTACTTACTGTTGTTTGAGAACAACCTGAATATATTTCTAAACTATAGTCTAACAATAATAGCAGCAATAATTTTGCCAACAAAATGTTTATTTGCACTCTACAACTCTGATTCAGAGAGCATAGTGCCAGTTCTGAATAAAATTTATTTTATTGATACAGTATAAAAGAAAAAATCTCAAGCTACCATCTACTTCTAAATCTAAGTAAAATGAGAAATTAACCCACTCTACTGATTCATCATTCAAACCATGAGAAAATGTTGAAGGAGCTATGTGAAAGAAATTCATTCCTTTTTCTTCTACAGATTTAAAGTGCATGTTTGTGCCTCCTATTGCAATTCTTTGAAGTGTAACTGAAGAGTCTGCTCCCTGTTTAATAGCATGTCTAGCTAGGAGTACCATATCATATGAACAGGCTATAATTTATGAAACGTATTTAGTTACTACCAACATGTTTAAAAATGCAGTCCTAATACAGACCCTTATCATACTTCCCTATTTTGTAAAAGCTTAGAGGATAAACGTACCAATCTTAATTGAAGTATTTCTTCTAGCAAAGTAAGACTTAAATCAGCTAATACATGTGCACAAGTCCCAAATGTTTCTAATGCATTTATATCAGACTGATCTACTTTACAAAATCTGCAAGATAAACTCACAAACAAGTCAACAATTTCTTGAGTCATCATATGTTTTACAGACTGTTGAGCAACACAAGTCAAACAGCAGCATTTTTATGTCTGTGGTAAAATGCTTTCCTCAAAATATTCTCTGAACTGCCTACTAATTAAATGTTTCAGTATTTTAGAAGCAGTTGACAACAAGGCTACTGCATGGTCATATGCTACATCTATATAGTCATTTTTTGTATAGTGGTACTATTTGCACTGTATGCTGAAAAGTCTGCAGATTCAGTTTCCATTCATGAGCTAGGGTTATCTTCCTTCACAAACATTCTCTCATCTGATTCTGTACATCTGGCAGATGCACTGATAACAGTAGAGATTGTTTTGTATAGCCAAATTCCAAATCCTTTGCAGTTCTTTATAGAGTTAGAACAAGTTGATCACTCCTTTTTTCTTGGTATACCACATAATCATTATGTTGCCCCTGCTAATTTGGAAGAAAGTTGTCTTGAAAGGCCTTGTAGACTACTTCCATTACTTCACATTGATGTTAACAGGCCTTTCTACTTGAGACCTGTTCCCTGGACCGAGCGTTTACTAAATGGGCTTCCACTGTGAATAATCTATTGTTACATGTTGTATGCTTATTGGAGGTTGGAGAGTAGTTCCTCTGATTAAGTTGTATAGATCTACCCACCTTAGGAGCTCATTCCACAAAGAATGGGTATGTGGAATCAGTACCTCTAGGAAATTGCTGGATTGATTGATTTTTTTTTTTGAGAAACTGTGGTGTTTTCCTCATGTGCATCCTTGCAAGTTAGACAAAGAGAATAACAGGATTCATGATGACATAAAGAGACAAGACCTTTAGGAAATGTCTTGCTCTTATATCTTGTTACTAAAAAGAATCTGACAAAAGTGTCTGAATTTCTATATTCTTCCTCTTTTGAGTATGAAATACTTTAATCTGTAGATATTCTATGACTTCATCTAAAAGATCATGTGTGCTGAAGGAGTCAGGATTGATTAATTCTAATTTGTTGTTGTTCCCAAAGACTGCATCAGAATAATTGTCTGATTTATGCATTGTAGTAACAGTTCCCTTGCTTTCCTACTAAATAATTGTCCAGATATGGGAATATGGTTATATTTTTAACTTCCAAGATGTGCAAACCATGGTAGTCGAACATCTGATAAGTATTTTGGAGGCCATGGATAGCCAAGGTGACATAAATGGAAACTGAAGTGGATGTTGATCTATCTCAAATCCAGTATATTTTCTGTAAGATGGACTTATCTTATTGAAAGGAGCAGAAAAAACATCTTCTATATCCAGAGTTGCCAGGTAAAAAACATCTATAAATGGTAGAAAAGCTTTCACAGTCAGCATCCCAAATGTCTTTGTTTTTATGAATTTATTCAGATCTGCAAACCTTAGTACAGATTTTGTGGTATTGTTCTTTAGGGAGACTACATTTGAACTGCTTGACTAAAGGGTGCTAATGGACTACTTTATTTGCTAATAGCTGATTAATTAAAGAGTATTGTTTATCTGATGTGGTGGTGTTTGTACACTGCATTTTTTTTTGCATCTTTCTTCTTGCTGGTGCAACCCTGACCTATCCTGACCTGTTGTCTGAAATAACTAGCTGTCTGGAGTTATCTGCAGCTATGTAGCTGGATGAAATTGGAAGCAGTCTCCAAGAGGTATTGCTTAAGTGAAAAGGGATATTTATTTTACTTATCCTTTGTGAACCACATTAGCCTCACTAGGCAAGTAGCCTATTTTCAGCAAGGACATGATGTGGTATTCATACTACTATAAGTGGAAATTTGGCTAAGGCATCAGGGAACTTCCCCTACCCGTCATTGTTGCAAGTGGGACACATTTTGCAGGTGCTCTTCCTGTTTCTGTACAGAAAGGCAGATGGAGAGAGAAAATGAGATAATGGTATGGTTTGAGAAATGGAGGAGTAAGCAAATATCGACACCAGAGAATGTGTGCAGTATTCTGATGAGATGTTTCAAAGAATTCTGTTTGATGGAGATGAGTCAGCAAATGATTGATATATAATTACAACCCTCCATTTGGGAGGGTTGTGGAATGTGACAAAGAGTCATTTTGTGACATTATACTGGAGACTGTTTTTTCAATGGAAAATTTTCTTGGAGAATATTAAAAAAAGAAAGATTGTAACCCATGGAATCTTTATGTGATAAAAGCATTTAACAGTGAAACAAACAAAGAAAATGTATGTACAATTTCAAATAAACGTGGAAAGAGAGACTTTGAAAGGACATTTAAAAATTTATATAAAGGTGTACTGGACATTACAATAAAACCCGAAAAAGGAAGCTCAGAGAATTGGTTGGAAAACAGGAAAATGGAGCGTTCCTTCAGTGAACAATTGTTCTTGTTTGAATCTAAGCTGCTTTCTTTTAAAAAAATTACAACTTGAAAATGCTTATTTAAAAAATAATTTGAAAAAGGGGACTTGTCCCAAAGGGGCTTTGGTTGTGGTGGCTCCCTAATGGAGTGGAAAGAGGATCTAAGTTTTATAATGCTTTGATTAACATCTTCAATAAGGTTGGTCTGGATATTATAAGCCTTATGATCCACAACAATGAAGCATTGTTAAATAAGCTATATAGGGAAGTTGATGCCTTAAACAATAGCTTATCTACAGATGGTCCTTTTTATCATTATTATAAGAACTATTTAAATATATTCAAAATGATAGACAATATTTGCAAAAGCATTAGGGAGCATAAACTGAAAAAGCTCCACAGAGACTCTGATGCCATTTCTAGAGGGCAGGCTTATCCTGACCCAGCAACTCTTCCTGCAATCCAATTGAGTGAGCTGCACTTGCAGAGTAATGGAGAGGGTGAGGTAATAAACACACACCCTAGACTTGATACACCCACAACGGCTGTAGAAGGATCAGAGGAGCATTCTATTAGAAGGCAGAGCGATTAATGGAAAAGAACGCTAAAACTAATAAGCCAAACAATAGGAATGTTAACTACGAGCAGCTTGGAGCTCATCCCAAGGCACAAAACAACTGTAAGAGTGGGAATTCCTGGCAAAAAAAACTCCATAGGCAGAGGGAAAAGGGGTGCAAAATGGAAGAATTATCGGAAGGCTTGGTAAGTAGTGAGTCAAGCCAGAACAACAGATTTAGCGTATTACGTGAAATTTTTGAAGAAAGTGACTTTGACATTTCCTTTTAAATAACAGACTGGATGTTTCATTCAATAGTTTATGTATGTATGATACTAGTGATGAGCATAATGCATTTGGTGAAAACAATACTCTTAGTGTAAATTCAAGTTTGGAAGGTACAATGAAGATTGATTGTATTTTTAATTCTGATGCAAAAGAACAATTGCTCCATGAAACTATCGATTTTATTTGTTCCGATGTACGGAATGAAAATTCCAATAGATTCTTTGCAGTTAATGAGGCAAATTATGGTAGTGACTGTACTTTATTTGATACCATGGAAGGAGAGTTGAATACAAGTAATGGTACACATAGTCAGAAGGGCCCTAAACTTATTTGTAATTCTACTTAAGACTTCACTATTTTTAACTATTCTACTTGTGTATTTTCTTTGACACATGCTGACTTATTGAGCAAAGGACTGAGTTTTGTTCCTGCTAAAAAATCAGATAAAGCTGAAGTGTTAATAGATTTAAAATTACTCATTAGAAAAGTAAATCTTTCACAAAATATTAGGATCATGAAGCCGATAAGGGCGGTGGAATTTGTATAATGGATATGAATGGTTATACAAATAGAATGTACGAAGTATTGTTTACGGGCACTTATGGGGAGATTTCTAAAAACGAGTTAAACATTGCGTATGGTAAGATTGACATCATCCTATATGATATACTTATGTAAGGGCAATTAACTGGTGCTATATATAATTATTTAATTAATAAATATCCTGTTGTGGCTGTCATTTTTGGAATCCCAAAAATTCATAAAAACCTTTATAATCCACCTTAGAGACCAGTAGTGGATGCCAGCAGAAGTAAAACCTTTTACATAGCCAAATATTTAGACAGGATATTAAAACCTTCAGTTGAAAAAATGGAACAAATTTGCAAACGCTCATGGGATTTTTGACTAGGTTGGCTAAGCTCAAATTTTCTAGGGACTGTCTACTGGTGACTATAGATGTTCAGAACTTGTATTTCGTGATCCCCCATAAAGAAGGCCTTGAATGGCTGGAACAGATACTATTTGATATTGGTTTGATTGACAGTGATAATATTAATACTATTGTGATGCTCATGGAATTGGTATTAAATGATTTTATATACTTTGATGGCCAACTATTCAAACAATTAACCGGGTTGCAATGGGAGCAGCCTGTGCCCCAAGTTTTGCAAATCTTATTATGGCCTGCTGGGAAAAGAACTTCATTTTTAACAGCCCCTTTAACTCCTGTTGGAGTTTTTATACCAGGTTTTTGGATGATATATTTCTTGTATGGGTAGATTCTATGGAGAGGTTAACATAATTTGTGGGTTTTATCACCAATAGTACCTCTTTTTTGAAGTTTACATATTTGGTGGATAAGGATTCTATTGCATATTTGGATATCTAGGTGGTTAAGGATGGTGTTTCCTATCTAACATTCATAGGAAAAGCACTTTTTCAAACTCCTATCTCCATTATGATAGTTGGCACCCAGCTTTCCAAAAGAAATCTGTGGTCAAAGGACAGCTAGTGAGACTAGCATGGATGATAACCGACAAAACTACTTTTCAGGTGGTGGTAGATAAATTATTAAGTATGTTTCAAAAGAGGGGGGATCCATTTGATTTACCCTCAAAAGTGAAGGATGAAGTCTGTGATAAGGGGAGTAGGGGGATTTTTGAACCTCTGTTACCAAGATTTAAGGATGACCAACAATGAATGAATGTCATATATTGATTAAGCAGCCATGATTAAAATCTATGACAAACCCTTTGTAGTTACTTTTTCGACTAATAACTATGATATAGTTGATATTGTTAAAAACAGTTGGTTAGTTATTACATCTATGAATGACTTGAGTAGGAGTTTGGGTAATTCACCAAAGGTGGTTTTCCATAAAAACAAATGTTTCAAGGAATTATTAGAGAAAAAAGCTTTTACTTCAGGGGGAATTGGCCTAAGGAGATGTTCAAATATGGTCATTGTAATCAATGTCAGCATGTATTAATGTTAATTGTGAATCAAGCTGGATCATTTATGTTGCTTTATGCAATTCCTGTGATGCATTTTATATAGGGAAAACTTCCTGTACATTAAAAGAAAGGATTTATGAACATACAAATGAAATAATGAGTGCTAGAATGCCTAATGCTTTATTTAGACATATTTCCCAAGTCCCTGATTACAAATTCTATTTTGTTGTACTAGATAGGGTTGTGAAAAATCCTAGGGGGTTTATTGTGGATGAACATCTAAATAAAAGGGAACTCATTTGGATTCTTGGACTTAATGCTACGGAACCTCCGGGGCTTAATGATGCCTGTTCCATAGCACCGCTATTAAAACTTAAAAGTTTAGATGGTTAAGTGTGGTTGATCATCATCCAGAACAGTAGATTTAGTTCCTCCCCCTCCCCCCTTCCACTCCCCCTTTAATGTTTTTCTCTATTTGTTTTTTTTTTTTTTTACCTTCTTTCATCGGATTGAATTTTTGTAATTAAATGTTTTATCTTTTTGACACACTTTTAAACATTTTTATTCAACACTAATGATATAATGCTGTACAATTTTAACATGTTAATACATTTTTATCATCATTCACTAGCAAGGACAGTTCATTATTGTTTTTTGTACTAATTTTCTGTACTAATTTAATTAATTGGTAGAAAGATTTTATTGGCCATTTAGGTCATGTGGGTCATATATATTTAAATGATGTATGAAGGCAGTTCTGAAGATGTCTTTATGGTGAAGATGAAAGTGCTTAACTGCTGTTATTTTTGGCAATAAAGTGGTTTTCCTGTTTTTCCAACCAGTTCTCTGAGCTTCCTTTTTCGGATTTTATGGTTTGGAGATTTATCGGTTCCTAGTTCATGGCTGGGATTGCAATATTGTATTAAAAACAGAAATACAAAATATTCTACATATATACCAAGCATGATAAATGTGGAGCAGGGATAAGTGTGTTGTAAAGTACTGGGGACACCACAAAAGATCTTTTTGTGGAAAAGGACATTTGATATGTAACTTTGACAAAAGAAAATGTTATACTTGTGGGTGAAATGGGAGATGATGCAAAAAATGTGAATTGAAATGCTATAAAAGTAACACAATTGGATAGTTATGGCTGGTTTGCAAAAATTAAATTGAGTAAGGAAAAAGGAAAAGAGAAGAAAATGAATAAAGAAAAGAAATTTTAGCAGTAGTAGAATTAGAAGAAAAATAATAAAGAGGACATAGAATAAGGTTTTGAAACAAGTGATGAAGAAAACATAAACTAGGAGATAGTAAAAGAAAAAAAGAATTATATTGGTAAAAGGGTAAAAGAAAGAAAAGAGAAAATTTAAATGAAATGAATGAAAAAGAATATATGCCGCTAATGATTGAGGTTGGTATAATGGTTAAGGTGTTTGACTCGCAGACACAAGGTACAGTGTTTGATTCTCACCTTTGGAAGGGAAATTGGCTAGGCTTAGCATGACCTGTTAAGAAAGTTAACTTAGTAACTAACTATGGACTATTAAAACCATGAATCTAAGGAAAAGGGAATATGAAAAAATTAAAGTATTTTCTGTAAATGTGCTTAGCATTAAGAATACAGTAAGACGAACATGGATTTTGGAGTGGTGTAATACATGTGATGTAAATGTAATTATATTAGAAGATGCAAGATTTTTAACAAACTAAGAAAGATTACAAATGGAGAAACTATGGGGAGGAAAGATAATCTGGAATTTGGGAAATGAAAGATGTCCTGGAATAGCTGTAATCTGATGTTGTTAATCTTCATCCCATTCATCACTGATGGGAATTGGTTGGAACCGAGCCAGCCTAATATCAAGCTCGCGGCAGCCAAAAACTCTCGAGCTAAGCTTTTACCCATAGTACCCTTCTCCCTGTTGCCTCAGATCTCGTTTGCCGGTTTGCCGCAAAGTCGCGTTCAAGCCAGCTCTCAAGCTAAGTTCAATTTTTTTAAACATTTTTGACTGTTGTTAGCATTTTGTGAGTGTATTATTATCTTTCTCTCTGCTTTTACACTTTATTAATATTTTTGGATCTATCACTAACTTTTTTACCCTTTTACCTTTTGATAGTCTTGGTACCATTGGTGGTATGGCCTTTCTCCCTACCCCTTGGGGTATTTCTTAAATACCATTGCTGGCATTTCCTTTCTTCTTCCTTCCCCTTATTATAAAAAAAAGCTTCCTTTCCTCTTACAATCTGTGAGTGTCTGGGTTTTTCACTATGTCTGAGAAGAAAGTTACGTCTGGTTTTAAGCAGTATCACACTTGTAGTAGGAAAATGCCAAACAGTGACTTGCATGATGATTGTGTATATTGTTTGGGGGTGCTCCATCTCTCAGTGCAGCCTCCATGTTCTATTTGTAAAGGTTTCTGTCAACCAAATGAAATTCTGGATGCTCACAGTTCAGTCCATTCTCCCACTCCTGGGAAATGGCAATTGATGTGCTTCATGGATCTCCAGGATGCGCATTACTACATCAAAATGGACAAACACTCCCAGAGGCTACTTCGCTTTTGGCTAGGAGCCAATCACTACCAATTTCACACTCTGCTGTTCGGACTCTCTACAGCCCCCAGAGTGTTCACCAAGTGCATGGCAGCAGTCACAGCTCAATTGAGGCTGCAAGGATTCCGGGTGTTTCCATATTTGGACGATTGGCTCCTTACCGCCCCACCAAGCATCAATTGGTAACAGCCTTGCAATACACACTTTCCCTGGCAAGACTATTGGGAATAGCAATAAACTGGGAGAAATCCATTCTGACCCAGTCCATAGAGTTCATAGGAGCAGTTTTCGACACCTGCCCCTGCTTAGTATCTCTCCCTCATCACTGATTGCAAAGACTGAGACTCCCGCTCTGGGTGATAATCTGCCAAAACAAAGCCTCAGCATGGGGAATCCTTCAACTCCTAGGATCCATGGCAGCTGCTATACCAATAGTGCCTCTCGCAAAACTTGACATAAGGATACTACAATGGCTTCTGTTATCTCAACGGTTCCCAAATCATCAACCCCCCTGTTTCCAGGTGCTAATAACCAGTCATTGCAAACAGGACCTTCTTTGGTGGATTAGGCCAGAGACAGGACTTTGGAGCCGTCCATTCCATCCCTCTCAACCCATGGCCACTGTGACCACGAATGCTTCTCTGATAGGGGGGGGCATTTTCAAGGTATGACAGTCCAAGGCACATGGTCCACAATAGAGGCCAACTTGCACATCAGTGTTCTGGAGCTGAGGGTATTGCTTTTAGCATTGTAAGCATTCCAATCTGTTCTTCCTTCTGGGATGATCACAGTTCTGTCGGACAACATGTCGGTAGTCTGGTATATCAGCAAACAAGGAGGAACCAATTCTTACCCCCTATGTCAGGAGGCCATGAGAATTTGGCAGTGGTGATAGCTTCCAACCGCTTTCTGATAGCAGTGCATATCCCGGGAAATTCCAATGTGATTGTGGACAAGCTGAGCAGATGTATTCTCCTGCCTCACAAGTGGTCCCTCAACCCCAGCACAGCTGCAATCATTTTCAGTCGTTGGGGCCAGCCTTGCTGTGACCTATTTGCCTTCCCTTCAGACCACAAATGCAGCAGCTATTTTGTCCTAATTCCCCTGCAGGGGAGTCCCTGAGGGATGCTCTGATCCAAGATTGGCCCACGGGACTTCTGTATGCCTACCTTCCCATTCCTTTGATTCCACAATTTTTGAAGAAAGCACTTTGGTTGAAAAGCAAAGTGATCCTCATAACGCCATATTTGCCTCGAAAAGTAAGGTTCCCCTTCCTCCAGCATCACCTATTATGCTGACCATGGATTCTGGATCCTTCTCCAGACCGGATCTCTCACCCCCAAGGGTTGAGTCATCTGAACCTGACCAGTCTCAAGCTGACAGCTTGGTTTCTCCATTTCTGCTAATTGCCAGGCAGGATAACCTTTTCTCTTCAGTACATGATATTGTTCTGGCCTCACACAAACCATCCACCAGAAAGTTCTATCTAGACAAATGGAAGAGATTCCCTATTTGGTCTAAGACGAGAAAACAAGAGCCATATTCGGTTCCAGTTACTGTAGTCCTTCACTATTTATCAACATTTTTCGAAAATGGAGCTGCAGACTCTACCATACGAGTTCATCTAGCTGCTATTTCAAACTTTCATAATGGTTTTGGAAACTATTCCCTGATTGCGTAAAAATTGCCTCTGCTTTATTGATAAAGGGCACACTCTATCTGAGGTAACAGGGAGAAGGGTACTATGGGTAAAAGCTTAGCTCGAGAGTTTTTGGCTGGGCGAGCTTGATATTAGGCCAGCTCGGTTCCGAGGATGGAACCGATTCCCATCAGTGATGAATGGATGAAGATCAACAACACAGATGGAACATTATGGTAAGACATAACTTTTTTTTCTGTAGAAACATAGTAAAGAGATTAGTTTTAACTTTAGCAAAAATGGGAAGATTAATCACTGTATATTTAAAATGAAAAGAACAAGTATATAGAATTATAACATATAACATATGCTTTTAATAATTGTAAAGAAAGAGAAAGCTTGTTTCATCAGATTTTAAATGATGTAGTAATAAATATGAATATTATAATAACAGAAGACTTTAACTGTGATTTAAGAGGCAAGCATAAAAAGAAAGAAAATGAAATAAGAAAATGTTAGACGTTATAGCACGTGGTGAGTTAATACTTTGGGACAAAAATTCATGGGTGTACGAAAGGGGTATGTATAGAACTGAAATAGATTATTTTATAGTATCAGAAGGTTTTGTATTAGGAGAAGGGGGCTCATGGAAACAGGATTTTCTGATCATCTTGCAGTATGGCTAGACATAAAGGAAAACAAGGAAATATTTGAAAATAGGCAGAGAACTAAAAAGGTTAAATGAGAAAGCAGATAATGAAGAAAGAGACCAGTAATACAGTTATTAAAAGATCAGATTACTGACAGAACATTTTATAAAAGCTGGTGTGAATGATGGTTGATATTTAAGGAAAATATGATGTATTAATTTATTTATTTACTTACTTACTTTTGTTTACTGGGATGGTCCAAATGGGCAAGAGCCCATTTTCAGTGGAGGCCTGGGGAGAAAAGCTCCAGAGACAATTACAGAAATTCTTTCATAAGAACAAAACTCAGGATATACACATTATAAGTGAATATTCATTCACAGATATTAAAGTGATTACAAAGTTTTGCAGGTTGCACATAAAATTAATATAACATCACTATAAGAATACAATCTATAAGGTCCCCATAAGAACATAATACATGATTTAGTCTGCAGAAGTGTAAGTAAAATAAGTAAACTAGAGATGAAGGGGGAAGATTTTGAAATGAAGATATTTAAGCTGAAAGATTGTCATTGTGGGAGAGATAGCTAAGGAGAGGAGGGAGGAGAGGGAGCTAGTAGAAGAACTGGGAAGAGGAAGGTAGAAGAATAATATGAGAGAGGTAAAGAGGTGAGGAGACAGAGGAAGTTAGTATGTTCTAGCTGGAGTGTAGTAACTGAAGAGAAGTTTGAAGGATGAAATGAGAAGAACTGAGATAAATAGGGAGAGGAAAGCTAAGAGGTAAGAGTATTAAAGGATGTAAGTATAGAGATACATATGATGGACATGGATGGCAGTAGAGTAAGTAGGACAGGATGGGAGTAGGGAACAGTAGAATAAGTACAGTTGCTGGACAATGGAAAGACATTATCCAGGACTGGTACAGGTGCCTACCTATGAACCTATAACCCACCTATGAACCTATAAGCAAAGTTCTTCATTAGCACTCTTCAAGAAAAATCTTGATGAGTTGTTGGGAAATAGGTAAAACACCCCGGGGATCACTTATGTGTCTCTGCTCGACAGTGGCACAGGAAAATAACTTTCTTGGGTGGCATAAGCCGGGGAACCTTGTTGGCTAGGCTTATGTAGGCCCTTGGGCCCGATAGCCTAGTACCTACCTATGAACCAATTCCTCCTGAGGAAGTATTTTAGGAGTTTTTTTGAAAAGAGATGGTTTGGCAGAGGTTATGATGTGCTGAGGGATAGTATTTCATATTTTAGAAATGTAGTTAGAGTAGAGAGAGAGTTGCCAGCTTTATTGTTGCTTTTGTTGACCTGTAGTAGTGATTTATAAGACAAAGCATTAGTTGAAGGGATGGGGTTTTGTCAGGTTTGTGCATTAGTCTGTGAGCAGAGGTGAGTTCAATGAGAGTTAAGGGATGAGGTAATTATATCCATTTTAGTTGATGTAAGGCACAGCAGTGGTAAGATCTATATGGAAAGTAGGTAGCAAATTTTGTTATTTTATTGTAGCAGGTTTCGAGCTTAGCTAGATCAGTTTTACTTAGGTTTGTGAAAATAGGAGAAGAATATAGTAAGGTGGAGATAAGATGAGTTCTGGCTATATCCTGTCTAGTGTTTTTAGTAAGGAAAGGCTTGATTTTGAATGAATGCTTACATGAAAGTTGTATGTATAAATATGCAGTGAAATACTTACAAATGGAGACTGATAGTATTAAATAATAATGATTATAATAATTCAAGAGATTTGAAGCTAAAATGGAACATATTATGAAAGATATTATGGAAGTCAGTATGTATAATATAAAAGAGGGTTATCAGTAATTATTAATTATAGAGGTATATGTAATTTTCCCTACTGTAGTGCGATCCTGGAGTTAGTATATATAGTTGGGGGGGTGTGGTGGGCACAGCCCCCCACATTGGGGAGTGGGGGGGGTGAAGCCCCCCCCACATACTATATAGATTTTAAACCATACATATGGATATTTAAAACTGCAATGAATAACTCTTTGCAGAAAACAAAATTTACCTAAACTATGTGGGAGGCTTCACCCCCCACACCCCCTAATGTGGGGGGCTGTGCCCCCCACACCCCCCTAACTATATATACTAACCCCAGGATCGCACTACAGTGGGTAAAAAGGCATATACCTTTTACTTTAATGTGTCAGTGTTATGAGTTTCAGTCAAATGAGTTTTCAGTCTTTTGAACTTTCAGTGTTTTGGTCTCCAAATGAATTTCAGTCAAATGAAATTTAGGTTATATGAAGTAGACCTATATATATATATATATATATTTATATATATATATATATATATATGTGTGTGTGTGTGTGTGTGTGTGTGTATAAATTGTGTGTGTATCTATATATATATATATATATATATGTATATATATATATATATAGATATATGGATTCCTATTACAAGAACGAAAATTCACTACTTCGAACTTGTAATAGGAAGCCTCACTTCTGCTAAAGTTCACTTTAACGAAAGTGAACTTTTGTGTAAGTGCACTTCACCGAAAATACCGCAGCACAGTGGATGACATAAAAAACAAGCTATGTCCTCCACTATGGTGCAATAGTCATGGACCTTAGGGTTAGGGCATGGGTTAGGGTAAGGGGATAGTTAGTAAAGCTATCCCTTGCCTAACTCTAACCCTAAGGTTTGTGACTATCGCACCATAGTGGAGGACATTGCTATTTTCTGCACTGTGCTGCAGTCGTCACAGACCTTAGGGTTAGGGCATGGGTCATGGTAAGGGGATAGCCACTGAACTTCGCGTAAGTGCACTTTCAATTGTGCACTTTTGCTGCAGTGAGCATTCCATGCACTATTTCTAATTAGTGAAAATTCGATCTAGCGTATGAAACCCTTATATATATATATCTATATATATATATATATATATATATATATATATATATATTTGGTAACTGGCCAATCTAAGAGGCTAGATTGAAGATCTTCAGTACTTGGGTTTGACAGTTTCTGTAGTGTATCCTGAATTTGATCTAAAATAGAATTATTTTGAGTTATTTTATCAGACAAATAAATTAGAACTCTAATAGCTAAGTTGCTAGATGTATATATTTTCTTTCCATTCCTATTTGAAAGTCTGGATTCTCTATCAAAGGATAAAGTTGTTGAAATGGATACCTTTCTTATTCTGAGATGTTGTGGAATGAGAAATTGTAGTGGGGGGTCTACATTAAATCATTATAGACAACTTGTCTCTCCATGTTCTGTGATACCATGGGAGAAAAACTGATTTGAAATGTGACATCTATATTTTTCATCTTTCCTTCCGCTAAACTACAACAGATTTTCTAACTTTTGTTAAATTGCATGTATAATCGGTCTTAACAGTAACAGAAGACTTATATCTATTTTATGTACTACATAGAAAACATGTATAAAATATATAAGCTTGTTCTGCTAAAAAAATGCAATAATTGTGAAATATATTTCTCCCTAAAGAAAGACTTTGTTTCCTGCTCGTAATTGCTGAAAAGTCATAAATGATGCAATCAGAAAACTCTTGAGCTCTGACATAAGGTTGTGAAGTTGTATAGCTCCGCCCACTGCTGTAGAAGGTAACACCAATATGTGAAATCTTAATAGACTTTCTGATGTTTTTAAGGTATGTAAGAAAAGAACACTGGTGGTTCCCGTGAGGAAAAGGACAATAAGATACTACATTTTGAGATCAAAATGGACAAGATAGTCCTGCTGGAAGACCTTAGTGTAGAAACATCTGTATAAGTTTGCTGCTCTGCCTTTGTCTGTATAGTGTTTTATTAATTTAGCAGACAAGCTTCAGTATTATTTTGGCTAGTCAGCCAGGTTATTTATCTAGTTACAGTTTTCTTTCTATCAGTGCAATTAAGTATTTTTTCTCTTCTTTCAGCAAATACATTCACTTCTGCATAATTAGTTTTTATCAGTACTGCCCAGCTCCATTATTTTCTAAAGAAAACATTTTATTTACTCACTTTTAAGGTCTTGTGGCTTGTATTTATTTAGCGACAGTAATTATTTCTAGGGTTATCCCACAGAGAATTTATAGGGGACCCTACTGGGATATAAAGATATTAAGGTGCTAACCTTGCCCGTTAGTGATGAAGGGGTAAACACTGGGGTAAATTTCCTATTGCCCATTCACAGATCCAAACTGCATTGGAACAGAGACAAGAATGAGCTTTGTTTTATGTGGAGGGTAAGCCTGCTCCAAAGAAGTGGTATCAGTTGAGAAATACTCCTGTCCCTCCATACCATTCTGTCTATGTTGCAGAAAAAAATGGGGTTCCAGGATCAAGTACTTCTGGTATCATTTGACTTGTGGGTGTGCAGTAAGTCTATAATTATCAGGTCAGAAAATGTCTCATATGCTGGGCTGATGTTCCCCTCTCAACAGACTGTAAGTCAAGTTGTTGCATGTTCTTTGTCAAATACATGCCAAAGGAGGCATTATACATGATTAGCTTGATGAGGGCTGAGTAGAGGGGACAATGGCATCTTTGGATCTAGAAGCTATTCCTCTTCTTATAAGCTACGAAATACAGAAGTATTTCCTTACCACCGCAGACACGATCAAATGATAAATCACTGTCCATATATGTTCCTATGTCCCAAACTACAGGGTCAACTCTTGGGGGAGAATTATCAATCTGGAAGTTTTCCAGCATAGTTGATGTCTCAAAGGATACAATAATATACTTTTTGGCATTTAGTTTTAGTCCACAACTTTGGCACCAGTTATTTGTTTGACACAGACCTTCCTACAAGGGATTCAATTCCTCCCAACTTGCAAGCATCCACAAATTTGATCTACCAGAGAACCTAGGTGTTTGCCTTCATTTCAGAGAAGTTTATGCCAAACAGAAGTCCCAGCACACATCCCTGCAGGACTCGACTGGTGACTAGCGTTTTTGTGCAGGTAGCATCCCCTACATTGATTTCCTGCATCGTATCTGCAAGCCAGTAGCCAATCCAGTGGGAGACTTTGGGGTTAATTCCTAGTTTGATTAGCTTCTCCACTATGATTGAGCAGGGGATTGTGTCAAAAGTCTATATAGATCTGGCAGTCAGTACCATCTTACCTTTTTCCATTGCTTTGGTGACTATGTTAAAGTAGTCCACCAGACTAAGTAAGCATGATCTGCCTTTGATGATGCCAAACTTAGGTGGGTACAGTATTTGCAGGTTCCCAATTTCCTTACTGATTAATTCCATGGTAAATCAGTAATTTCCCGAGTCAGTGGAAGTTCCTTCCTTGTTTAGAGGAATGACTGTCACTGTCCTCTGCTGTCTTGGCATAAAGCCTGTGTGGAGGCTGAGGTTGAATAGTGCTGTTTGGGGCATAGATAGACCATGTTTCATTTTATTTAAGATGCATCTTGAGATATTGTTAGGGTCTACTGAGGCGGTATTTTTGGCCTTAGATAGCACTTTCAGGACTTGGTCATGTGTAATAGATGGAGATGTATCAGTTTCTGCTATTCCTTGTAAGATCACAGGTGACAATGGAGGGATGAAGTTGGAGCTGAATTTATCAGCCAGGAAGTTGGCTGTATATTCAGCTTCATTGTAAGTGGTGTCACTCACAATCAGTTTAGTGCAGTGCATTGCATTGCATTGTGTTTGTCACTTGCTTGGGTATCCGTTTTTGCCTCAAACTTGGCTTTGGTGGTTTTAATTAAATTCCTGAGTTGCTTATTTATTTTAATGATGGTGGCTGTAGTTTGCAATTATGGCCATAATTCTCTTCCTTTTGTTCTAGAGCTTATCAATATTGTAGTTCCACCAGGAAGGTTTGTTTTTGGGGTTTGTCCTGTGGTTGATCATACAAGGTACACCTGCTTCTGTGCAGCTTTTGACATCCTGGTATAAGATAGTTGTGTATATTTCCACATACTCAATGGAGTTTTCTGGGTTTTGGGGATTTGTAACTTGCCAGGGTATCACTTAGAAGTAGGAAGTTTGCCTTGGAGAAATTTCTAAAGGTACCAAGTACAGCTGGGGTATCAGGTTTCTATTTTATTTCAAGGGAAACAACTTTATTGTCTGACCTGACAAATGATAGACAAGGGATGGAGCAGGATTCCCCTATATTCATAGACAAGATCCACGATGTTGTTTCCATAGAGGGTACTCTGGCTAGTTGTTATAGAACATTTGTATTGACAATGTACATGACTCTCTGTGCTAGTACACTACTGGTTTAGCATGTCTCCCAGTCTATAGTTGGGTAGTTAAAGTCACCCAGGAAAATGGTATTGGGTTTAAAGCTGAGGGATTCCATTTCCTGTAAATAGGTGTTATGGCTGTCTTGGAGCACTGATGGAGTTGTATAGCTCTAGAATGTGGTAGCGGACTTTACTAATAGTGAGCTGGAGATGAAGGAGGTCTAACACGTCATACTACTTGACCAGATTTGAAATGAGTCTCTTTTGAATAATGACTGAGACACCCCCACCTTTTTTCCCAACCTACATAGTGGCTGATCTAAATGTGTGGAAGGCATTATAGTCTTGCACAATGAAATACTCTCTACTGATTTAAACCATGCATTGATCACTACATAAACATCAACATCCTCCAGGGAGAAGAGGGCTTGTAGGGAGTGGAGTTTCTAATTTAGGCTCATAGCATTGATCAGTCTTTTTCTTTCAGCTTTTCCCAGTTAGGGGTCACCACAGTGGATCACCTGTCTGCTCATGATTGGCAGTGGAGTTTTTTATGGTGTCATATTACCAGCCCGGTGCCCAACCTTCTACAGAAGGCACACACATGCACACACTCATGCCTAGGGACAATTTTGAGTGTCCAGTCCACCTACAGCATGTCTTTGGGATGTGGGAGGAAACTGGAGCACCCGGAGGAAACCCACGCAACCACAGGGAGGACATGCAGAAGTATAACCTGCATATTCTCCTTTGCTCTTTTAATTATGCTGGTAGGTTTATCTCATTGTCTTTGCCTAAAAAGGCACTGTGGAGGGTGGACAATTGTTTAGCCAATATCTGCACTCCTAGAGAGGGACAGGTGCAGACCATCCCTTACAAACAGCATAATCTGCTGATCATATTCTCACAAACTGACAAATATTTTACCTCCTTTAAATGACACTAAAGGCTAAACCAGCTATTGAAATCAATTATTTTTTGCTTATACTGCCACATCACTCTTAGAGAAAGTAGACTGCTGCTCAATGCTTGGCTCATACCTGCCAGGGACACACAGTCCAAGAGCTCCATCATATCTCTGCTCATGTATTCCAGGGAGATATGTCTCAAATCATTATCTCTCACATGCAGTATGACAGAATCATACTGGTACTTGTCATGTAAAGACTCCAGTGCAAGCAAGATCTGGTTCTGGCACCAGACAAGCAACTGACTGCCACTGTCTCCTTACTCAACCTGGTAATATATGCCTTACAATGGAGTCACGTATGACTAGAATATTAGGTTGGGTAGATGTCTACCTTACTGGATTAGCATCCATATGAGTTTGGGACTTCTGTTGCTGTGTTAGGTGGTAAGCTATGCAGAATGAGAATGCACCTGAGGATGCTTAATGCCTGTGTTATGCTTTGGAGGTCTTTGTGTTTTGGGTAGACATATCTTAAGGACCTCAGCATATGATGGATTATGAGTTCTATGAGGGTTGTGGTGAGGTGTGTTGTGTGGTGAACTGCTAGCAGTCCTGTTGTCTGAGTTGTTTGTATGTGAGATTCTGGCCTCCAATTCCATTGTTTATGTACATTTCTCATAAACACACCCACTGCATAATACAGAGAGTGTGTGTGTGTGTGTGTGTGTGTGTGTGTGTGTGTGTGTGTGTGTGTGTGTGTGTGTGTGTGTGTGTGTGTGTGTGTGTGTGTGTATACATCTCTCACACACTGAATTATGCTGTTTGAGTATTAGGCGATCATTAGACAGCATGGGACAATTCTTAAACAGTCTCAAGATACCCACATCAGTCATTCTGGCTACAGAAACTGTGTGAAAGTGCTGGTGCATGGTTTTGACAGGAGTGATTTAAGAACCTGCTGGGGCAGTAGTTCAGTTCTGTTTTAGGGTGCAGGAGTGGCACTATCAGTTGGCAGAGCCATCTGGTTTAGTTAGACTACTAAAATTGTGGAGGAGCACATTACATTTCTATGACAAAGTGTGACTCACACCCTAGGCTCGCTTTACTGCAACTCTATGTCTTGGTTGCATTCAAAGCAGATTATACTAACAGTAGATTAGAGTACTGAGATCTGTTAGATTTTGCAGGCTTCTTATAGAGTAAAAGCTCTTGTGTAAGCAGCCCACTATAGAGTGAGTTCACCTGCAGTAGTGCACTGAGCACAGCTCAAAGCAGCATTTTTCTTCTCTTTTTGATGACAAATGCTGCTTGGAATGCCTGGTGGAAACCAAAATCAACACACGTCTATTCTCACTGTTCAGCGCTTACTACTTTTCTCAGAATCTTGACTAAAACACCCTGAGTGAGCACAGATCTGGACAGATTATAGGAGATGAGCCAGACAGCTAGAAAACAAAACAAAAAAGAAAACTCAAACCAACAGAATTCTGTAACTCATAACTTTTAACAAATAACATTTACCTTACTCCTGGGAATCTAAACTGCATGGATGGGTCGCAGGTGGGCTAGAATTTCAATCTATTTGGATTTTTACTGAGTGGCAGGAAACACAGTAACTTGTTTGTTTGTCTTTTCGGCTTTTCCCGGTTAGGGGTCGCCACAGTGGAACTCCGGTCCGCTAATGATTGGCAGTAGATTTTCACAAACGCTGAGGTGCCATTTTGAAGTTCAACCTTCATTGAAGGCACGCCCATTTACGCATGTCTTTCGAACGCCCACCCAACTGCGGGGAGGACATGCAGACTCCACACACAAGGCACTCCCTGCACTCCAGCTGAGAAGCGAACGGGAGAACCTCTTGCTGTGAGACAACAAACGCTACTGCTGCACCATCGCGGATAAAAAACAGATAACTACTCTATCATCAGGAGGCTGGAAATGCAAGAAAATGTATCAAATAAAAGATGAGGAATGCAGCAAAATTATTATTATTACTCTATTAAACAGAGCACACTGTACCTGCTACTTAGTAGGCAATATTTAGCAGAATTACAAGGTTTTGGATAGAGCTTTTAGATATGCACAGATGAATGTAGCAAAGATCTGGCAGTAAATCACAATGCTGCCACTACTTTGGTAGCAGACCAAACTGAATGTAGCAGCAATGCACTTATAGCAAAAAAGCAGTACAAATAGTATGTGCATCCTTAAGTAAACTATAGTACTGCCACTAATGCAATCCGAACTACAAGTCTCTGGCACCAGACCAGACTGAATGTACCAGCAAATGTACTTTTAGCTCAAAAGTAGTAAAAATAATATGGATAAAATGCAGATCCTGCAGTAAATCACAATATTGCTATTGCTATGAGTCAAGCTACAAGTTGATGGCACCAGACCAAGCTGAAATAGAGAGAGAATTAAAATGATTAAAGAAATATCAAATGAATATCAGCAAATTGTAATACATTAATATGAATTGGCAATGGAGAAAAAAATAGATTAAATTCTTATGCCACTTCACCAAAAGATAAGCAGAGATTTGCTAATAGATCTAAACTACTGAATAAATCTAATCATATGAAATATATATAAATGAGGAAACGGGGGTGAAATCAACTGACCAGGAAGACATCATACTATCAATTGATAACTATTTCAAGAAACTTACTGACGAAGATGTACAGGTTGATTGCAAGAAAATGTCAGTTTTTCTAAACAATAGCATAAAATAAAGATTTCTGGTGAGTACATCAATAAACTAATGAAAGATATTTCTATTTGTGAAATTAAAGGCCATGTTAAAATGATTAATAATAAAGCTCCAGGTCATGATGGCATAACTGTTGAAATATATGTTTCTACCACAAGATATAGTACACTTGTTCAAAAGAGTTAATTTACTAATTCAAACACAGGGAAGTTATTCATAGTAATTTATGTAAATATGTTTAGGCTATTTGAGATGTCTGCAAACGATTGCAGCTGCAGTTGAGCTGCTATTCACAGAGACCATTTATACAAATGCAGGATGACCTCAAATGAGCCTTTGCAAATGTAGTAATAAAAGTAAATGAGGAATAATGTAATTCAGTGTACATTAACAAAGTATTCTCTACATCACTTGCGATTCATATTGAAATGTTTGCGCTTTTTCACTCTGTTCACAGATGCAGTACATAAAGTATAGTCTGGCTAAATCTATCGGAGTTGCAGTCTGCAATAATGCTGTCACTTGCTGTTAGTTTTACTATTCCCAGGTGTGAGTTGCTTGTCTTGGCTGGGAAAAAAATTTGGGTCTGTATTAGAACATCGAAGTATTACTACATCGAATGTTCTAATATTGAACCATTTCACTTGAAACACCACAACATCGAACACTCAGAACAACAATTTTTTTCCCAGGGAAAAAAATTTGCTGTTCCAACAAACATACACACAACACAAGCACACCAAAATACGTAATCCACACACATACACTTCACAAAACCCTACACTAAACCATGCATACACTACTAGCTATCCACTTACCTTACCCCAACCCTAACCCTAACCCTAAGGTCCGTAACTACCGCACATTCACCTTACCCGCTCCCTAACCCTAATGTCCCGATCGCACACTCACCTTACCCTAAAGTCCCTATCGCACATTCACCTTACCCGCTCCCTAACCCTAAAGTCCCTATCGCACACTCACCTTACCCTCTCCCTAACTCTAAGGTCCCTATCGCACACTCACCTTCATTCTCACACTTACCATAACCCGGTCTGTAACCTTGGCTCCACAGTCGAGGAAATAGTGAAGCTGCAGAAACGGCCCACCAAATACTTTCCCTAGGAAAGTATTCGATATTCTGCAGCTTCGCTAATTTCAGCTTTCGATGCAAAGGGTTCGATATTAGTACATTCGAAGTAGTAATACTTTGATGTACTAATATAGACCCAAAAAATTCTTCTGCCTACCAGCACTTGTAAGCTAAGAAGGTGAAAATATAAGCAAAGGATAATTCATTATAACTTTGACAATCAAGAAATCCTTGATAGGTTTAGAGTGGACAGGGACATTATAATGGTCTTAGTGGATATGTTTGATCCCCATAAGGCTACTGGAGGGATGTGTGGACTTCCTATCCCTGTGGATACTAAAGTATGTATAGCCCTCACTATACTTGCCAAGGCGACCTTCCAGAGATAGACTGGGAACACTGAGATTTCACAGGCTTCTCCGTTTAGGATAGTCCAGAAGTTCCTGGATGTACTCTTGGCACATATGGATCCATTCCATGCATCTAGTTTCTGATGTCACCTCAAGATAGAACCAGGACAAAGAGTGCCTTTTATGGGGTGGCACATTTCCCTGAAGTAATCGGTGCGATAGATTGCACCTGTTTTGCGATTAGGACCTCTGATCCAGAGGGTGAGGATTACTACAATAGGCAGGGCTACCATTTCATCACTTGCCAGGTAGTGTGTGATGCATGAGGATGCATCACCAACATGTCTGCCCAACATCCTGATAGTGCACATGATTTCCATATCTGGCACACTAGCTCACTCTGCTGCCTCTTCCTGCATTGTAGGATGCCCTATGGCCATCTTGTTGGTAAGTAGAAAAAATATAAATTTTTTAATATTGTATTTAAATAGGCATTCATGTTAAAATATATTGCTGAATACTAACATTTTTTTGTTTAGTTTTATTTTCTTCCACCTTTCTCTCTCTCTCTCTCTCTCTCTCTTTCTTTTTTTTTCAGGTGATGCTGGATATCTAGTGGATCCATGACTCATAACACCAGTAAGAAATCCAAGTAGAGATGCAGAGGTGACATATAACACATCTGTGTCCCAGACCTGTATTGTCATCGAGAGGGTCTTCTGTCTCCTGAAGAGATGTTTCAGGTACATGGATGATTCTGGGAGTGCCCTTCAGTATGACCCAGCTACTGCATGTAGGATGTTTGCTGCCTATTGTATTCTGCATAACATGATCATACAATGGTCTGGTGGTGAAGTGATCCATGCTGTCACTGTAGCCCCCAGTTCCATTCCCACTATGACTAATGATGACCATCCAGCAGCAGTAGTAAGGGACCCCATGTGGTAGGCTTCTGCATGGCATACAGCTGCTCAGGTAAACAGGTAACACCTAGTCCAGAATTATGGACCATGACATTCAGGTTAGTGTTTCCTTTATTGTAAAAAAATAAAAAACACACAGAATATAATTGTTGCATGCAGTGATATCTATGGTCTGTGCTGTGTGGTGCATGGTCTGCTGCCACTGTTCAACTTTCTCTCATCTTAAAATAATTTTCTTTTTCTTTTAGAACAAATTGCTCATATTATTGTTAGCTAAAGTCTTGCCTGAGTGCTCAGTGACTCCTGTTCAGTGATGTCGTTAAGGCATCATATAAATAATCACATTTTCTCTGTTTTGATGAATAAATTCTTCTGTAGTGCTTTACTTAAGTATAGAAGTATAACTCCAAGGCAAGTACAAATATGACTCAGTCATTGTCCATGCTGGTGTGAATGACCTGAGACGTACCTCCCTGGACTACATGAAAAGAGACATAGAGGAGCTGTCTGAGCATGTAGCCCAGGCTGGTATGACCCTGACCTTGAGTAGCATCTTACCCTCACCAAGAATGATGCCACAATATGAAGACAAGATGATCAATTTCAACAATTGGCTTAAGTATTGGTGTCATTCAAAGGGGATCCAATGCCTGTCAGCCTGGGATGACATGCTCGACAAGCCACGATGCTTCGCTAGGGACGGCTTGCACTTATCACCACTGGGCTTTCAGATATTGGCAAAGGCTCTTGCTACCCCCATAGTGCCTTTTTTAGGCAAGGCTCAAAAGACAAACCCACCTCCATAGGTATCACAAGGGATAAGAAACTAAGAGTAGTGCTACTCAATGCCAGAAGTCTAAACCTCAAGATGCACGCACTCTAAACTCTCCTTAGCATGGAGAACATTGATATCTGTGCAGTAACAGAAACCTGGTTCAAGGCTCCCGAGAGCACCCCAGCACTACCAGGTTATACCTCATACTATGCTTTTCGGCCCCAAAACTTGGACTGAACCACAAAAGGAGGGGAAGTATCAATATTCATCAAAGGTATCCACACCTCCAGGTTGGTGGCACAGCACGAAGCATCAGAGACTATCCATGTGCAACTAACAGTGGGTAAAACTGCCTTCCAGTTTATAGCCTGCTACAGACCACCCTCCCAAACCCAGGAACTCCACTCGGCCTTCCTGAGAACAGTGGAAAATATGAAGGTCTCTCCAAACACCATTATATTGGGTGACTTCAACTGCCCAAACATAGACTGGGAGCATTACTCTAGCTCCAACATCCTAGCCCAAAGGTTCCTAGAATTTATAAACTCAAATGCTATGGAAAAACTTGTTACCACTCCCACAAGAGGGGAAAAAATACTGGACCTGATCATCACCAACATGGGGGCTCTATGCTCCAGACCAGAAGTGTATCCCTCACTGGTAAGATCAGACCATAAACTAATCTCACTTTATATTCGCATCCCGACCCCACCCCATGCCCAGAAAACCACAGTGAAAAACTTCTCTAAAGCAAATTTCACACTCCTCAAAACCGAGGTGGAATCCTTCAAAGCCCCCGGGCCTGTGGAAAATACGGCCCAGACCGCAGAATCCTTTATAAATGCATTCTATGAACACCTTCAGGAATGCATGGATCATGCAATCCCAAATACAACCAAGACCCAATCCTCCAAAGGCAGATGTCCTGTCTGGTGGACCTCAGCCATAAACAAACTATACAATAGAAGGAGGAAGCTACTACATGATAGAGCAAAATCCCAAAAAGGGAAGGCATCTCTGATCAGTATTAGCAAAAAACTACGGGCACTCATAAAATCGTCTAAGGCCAGCTTCAAGAGAAAAATTGCACAGGACACTAAGGATAATCACAAGGCTTTCTTTAGTTATGTTAGGAACCTGGGTGGGAATTCCCAGATATGCTCAGAATTAGTCCAAAATGACAATAAATACACCGTGCCCACAGTCATTGCCAACATCCTAGCTGACAGGTTCAGCGCAAACTTCTCCCCCCCCACCAAAAGGGCAAATATCTATCCCAGCAGAGTGCTGCCCCCCTGACATCTCAGATGCTCAGGTAAGAGCTGCCCTCTCCAAAGCAAAAAACACAGCATCAATGGGACCAGACGGTGTCCCGGGCTGCGTTCTACATGAACTCCAAGAAGAGCTAAACCCAAACATAAAACTACTGTTCAGTCTCAGCCTTACTACAGGATATGTACCCAAAGAGTGGCGTACAGCAATGGTGGTCCCTCTCCACAAAGGTGGTGCCTCAATGGATCCTGGAAACTATCGCCCCATAAGCCTGACTAGCTTGGTCTGCAAAGCTATGGAAAGGATCATCATGGACCTTATAAATAAAGATATTGGGGACCTACAGACACTGGATCCTACCCAGTTCGGCTTTGTTAAGGGCAGATCCTGCCTCTTAAACCTGGTTGATTTCTTTGAAACAGTCACCAAGACCATTGACGAGGGGAAGGTGGTCCACACAGCCTACCTGGACCTTGCAAAAGCCTTCGATACAATACCCCACTCGGGCATTATAGATAAGCTCACCAGCTTAAATATAAACCCGTATGTCACTAGATGGGTTGCAAACTGGCTCAAGGACAGAACCCACATGGTTAGAATTGCTGGAGCCATGTCAGACTCCAAACCAGTTACAAGTGGCATCCCACAAGGCTCAGTCCTGGGACATCCTGTTCGGTATATATTTCTCAGAGGTACAGGCCAACATTGAAGGACTGTGGCTGACCAAGTTCGCAGATGACTGCAAACTGGGTGCCATAATCGACTCTCTAGCCGACACAAGCATCCTCCAAAAGGGCCTCATAGAAACAGACAACTGGTGCCAGAGCCATGGCCTCAAGCTAAACGCCAAAAAGTGTATAGTCATCCCCTTTGGCAAATACAAAGTGCCCACAAATTACCACATAGGTGGTAATCCATTAAGTATGGAAGAAGTAATTAGGGACCTGGGGACCCAAGTTGATAGCAATCTCTCATTTGACAACCACGTGGCCAAAGTGGTTAGAAAAACATTTTATATAGCCCACCTAATCATGAAGGGATTCACATCTAGATCAGGGGAGGTCATCGTGCCTCTTTACTCATCCCTCATCAGGCCCATAATTGAGTACAATGCCCCTTTTGGGATGTACCTTACCAGACACCTGCAGCAACCGGAAAGACCCCAAAAGTACCTCACCAAGCGGATCAAACGGCTCAAGCAGATGCCATATGCTGCCCAGTTAAAGAAACTCCAGCTCTACTCAGTGGCATACCGCCTGCTCAGAGGCGATCTGTGCCTGACGTATAAAGCCATGTCCAACCCGGAATTAATGGACATGCTGCACCTCAGAAAATCCAAATCCCATCGAGCTATTCGCTCGAGAGACTTGTACCTCAGCACTGAAATAAATGGGACATGCTGGAGGGACAGATTCATAACCCAGAGGCTCCCTTCACTCTGGAATAAAATCCCAGTCTAGGTTAGGCAGAGTCCCTCATTGACTCTCTTCAAGAGGAATCTTGATGAGTGGATGGGGGATCGTAGGTTTACCCCGGGTATCACTTCTGTGTCACTGTTAGACAGAGGCACAGTATACCAACCTCGAAAAAGGGCATAGCAAAATTAATTTAAAATGGGTGGCGAAAGCCAAACACACTCTGGCTAGGCTTATAAATGCCCTAGGGCAGATAGCCTAGCATGAAGCTTTGAACCTATGTTCTCAAGATTTCAATATTTCATGAGTTAATGCATTGTAACATAATGAAAAGGATTATATTTATTTATACTACATTGATGCAATTTCTTCTTGTATTCTGTTTGCTGCGGTACTGCACATCAGATTATTGTTATGCTGTCATACACAATAACTTGTGACTTCAGGGGCATAAAAATGTAATTTGTGCAGTGGTGAAGGTGAAGTGGCAAAAGTAAGTTTAAAAGGCACGATACTCATTTTAATCTATAATTGTCTTCTTTTATTTCTGCTGAAAATGTTTGTGCATTAACACTTTTATTTTGTAAGAACAGTAATGCAAACCACACTGATTTTTTTCCAGCTTTCCTTGATGGTTTACATAGCAGGTTTACAGCAATGAAATGCACACATCTACAAATTGGTTTCAACCCCCCCCCCCCAATTTTTTTTATCATATTCCTATTCAAGTTAAACATTCAGCTGTGTATTTAAAGGTGAAATTGTAAAGTCACATAATTATCAGACATGATTCACAGTAGTTCAAGAACGAATGAGTCATACAACATCTCCTAAAGATAGGCTAGGTGATGGTGCAAGTGATTTTGAAGAGGGGCTATCATGAGAACTGTAAGGTGAGTTAGTCCAATGTTATGACCTACTCAATGCAGGTGATCCTACAAACACTGATCTGGTAGTGATATGTGGCCATGATTGTGACCTCAAATGGGAGGAGGATCTGTAGGTGTACATGAATGCTGACATGGCTTGCATGAAGTCTGTTGTGCTTGTTCACCTTGAATACTTACATTACTTTCCTAAGAAGCAATGGTATTGTCATGTGATCTTCCTCCCCATGTTTGGACAGTCCCCATGCTCTACCCCTTGCCAGACTGACTCCAGTTTGACTCTGCTATGTCCTAACTGGAGTAGGAATGGAGGCGGCCGCAGATGCTTAATGTGCCACCATACTACACCTCAGAGTGATCACAGCATTATCCCTTATCTATGCCATTTCCAAGTAGTGCTGGAAATCCACATGCATACCCTGGAGGTCTCTGATCATTTCCAGCTGATTCTCTATTGCAGTGCTCTGACCACTAATGATGTCAAGCCACATTTCCTGTTGAGCAGCCAATGTTTAACATGATTTCTGGGGTAGTTTAACAAATTTCTATGCCTGGTTCCCCTTTGTAAAAGTGTGTCTGTAGAAAATGTTACCACTGAATGTCTGCCATCATCCTGAAGGTGTTCCTCTGTTTGGAGATACTGGTGTTGAGATGTATGGTTGTTCCTCCTTTGTAAGGCTGAGTATAATGTCATCATGTGTATGACTTTGTGATGCATTGTCACTTTTTGCGGAGTTTCTAACATGTTATGGGGTTCTGAGATTCTGCTATTAAACTCTGGGACTGTCTGCCACTTCCCTCACTCTGCCTTATAAATGTAGCTGTGTTATCAGCAGCAGCAAAACCCAGTCTGTTGCTGCTATCATCCAAATTTACTGGTATAGTGGAACTGTTTGTGTCTGATGCTGATGTAAAAAATGATTTTAAAACATTACTAATAATGAAATAGCATACACTTCTGTATTCCTATAAAGGGGTTAGTAGGGCAGTCACCATGCATGCTGCCTTTGTTGCCATTATGTGCTGATGTACAAGGTTTACCTATTACTAATTTATCACTTTTTAATGTGATCATTCCTTGTCAGCACTCACTTGTCTGTATAAATATCTGTTACTGTTTTTACATTGACCTTCATGAGTAGACAAGTGTTCCTGCTGCAGACATTGGTAATATCCACCAATGTCCACATCACTTCTAATTATTCCTATGGTAATATTCATCAGTGTCCACATCACTTTTAATGATTCCTATTCTACCATCTTTTGTGTCATAGTCACCTCCGCGAATGGATAGAAGAAATTCTTCATCTGGTGTTAAATGGATAATTGCCAGAGGCCTCCCCTGTATTGGTATGGAAAATTGCATTCTGCTGGCCTTGCACACAGGAACTTTGAAAAGGGGTGGGTTTAATTTTCCCATTATCATCTTCCTTGCAGACATTTGTATTATGGATAGATAATACTTAGAATCCCAGTGGAAATCCTTACATATTTCTAACTGTAATAATTTAAATTAAAACTCATAACTCAATGTCTTGATGTGGTCAATAATAACATTTTGAATAGTATTTTAGAAAGGCAATAAATAAAAATAAATAATTCTAACTACATTAATTTAATACTTATGACAATTAAACATTTTTAATAAAAATGCTATTAAAAATGGCTGTTTTTTTACATTAGCATATTCTAGAGGTATTAGTGAAAGTGCAAAACCTACTATTTAATGTTAGATTTTAAAAAATAGGAATTGTATTTATTGGTTTAATTGCATTGACGGTAATAAATTATTGACATATGATTAAATTATAAAGAAATTTGATTTGAATGTATCTAGTAAAGTAATACTGAATATAATTTTAAATAGAGTTCAGATTCTGAGAGACTCAACAAATGTAATTAGAAATTAGTTTTGTAAATCATTTATTACTTCACAATAATTATAATTTGTCAGATTAAATCATCTTTATGTACAATAAATAAACTAGTACCAAATTTAGAAATTAGAATGATAAATATTGGGATTTCATATCACAATGCAATCTTAATTGTATTAATAATGATGAATGGAAGGATTTGATTTTAAGATCTTTATGATCCAATTCTAGCATTTTTGGAATATATTTATTTGGAAATATTTAAATAGAATATTTATAACACCACATAAGTTGAATAAAAGGCATAAATGAAAAGATTATACCTGTTCCTGTTAGAGGTGTAAAAAACAAAGGCAGATTAGTGTCATATATACTTTAGGTGTGAAAAATAAATCAAAATTGTTGAGGATTTTTTGAAAGTTTAATGAGAGGTTTAGGGTCCACTAACTTTGCAATTTCAGACTTTCTGATCTTGACTAAGGCACCAGTTCCATCTTGTATAGATTCTAAACAATATTATTTAATATATACTTTACTGGCAGCAGCAAGAAAAGTAATGCCAGTTGGAAAAAAGCATCTCTTAATTTTACTGAATTTATTAATTTAGCTACTGTTGTATGTTATAGAGAAAAGTACAGTTGTGTACACTTACCATAAATGTAGATGTTCGAGTGTATTCACTGTTGCAGTCATTACATTTGGGTAATCTGCTTGCAGGCTGCCCTCAGTCGGCCTGATTAACAAAGTCTTGGGTCCTGCGTCAGTTGCTGTCCCTTCTTCCATGGCGTCAGGTCGTCAGGGGTATAAAACATGCAGCTGATGCCATTACATCAGTTTTTCTTGCCCCAGATGTCAGGTGCCCCCCTAATGGGAAGCAATTAAACATAAAAGCACAAAAATATACTTACAACAAAAAAGCAAATACACCAAAAAGGCTTTTAAGCATAGTAAAGTAAAGTAGAAGTATAGCCAAAAGAAGTTAGGGGGGGCTGGAGGGAGGGTAACCAGGACTGCAACAGTGAATACACTTGAACATCTACATTTATGCTAAGTGTACACAACTGTACTATGTTCTTCATGTTTCACTGTTGCAGTCATTACATTTGGGTAGATTCCCAAAGCTATGGTTGGGAGGAGGAGTTTAGATAGCATTAGAGCCAGCTATAAGGCCCTGCAAGACTGCAATGGCAAAGCCAGCTCTGGATTTAGAGAAAATCGGCAAATTATAATGCTTGATGAAAGTATGTACAGAACTCCAGGTAGCAGCTTCTAGGATGTCCCTGGTAGGGATGCCTCTGAGAAAGTCTGTAGAGGTAGATGCAGCCCTGGTGGAGTGAGGTCTGATCCCCTGGGGGAAAGGTTTTCCATGGTGCTTATAGCAGAAATTAATGCAATGGCTTATCCATTTAGAAATGATTTGCTTTGAAATAGCCTTCCCCTCTGTCCCTGCAGCAAATGCTACCAACATTTGTTCAGATTTCCTTTGAGGCTTAGTCCTGTCCAAGTAGAATCTAAGTTGTCTGTGAACATCCAAGTAATTCAGTATCCATTCCCCTTTATTCTGTAGATTGGGAAAGAAGGTTGGCAAATGAATGGACTGATTAAGTGCCACACTGGATACCATCTTGGGCATGAAGGATGGATTGGTTCTGAGTGGCACCCTGTCCGCATGAAAGATGATGAAAGGCTCTACTGCCATAAGGGCCTGTAATTCAGATACCCGTCTAGCTGAAGTAATTGCTAAAAGGAAAGCTGTTTTCCAAGAAAGAAATTTTAAGTCTGCAGTAGCAGCTGGCTCAAAAGGAGGTAGAGTGAGTTTCTCCAAGACAAAGTTAAGGTCCCAGGCTGGGGTTGGAGCTCTCCTGGGTGGTCTCAAATTTTTGGCCCCTCTGAGGAACTGTTTGAGCAGTGGATGAGAGAAGAGGAGAGGTTCTGTGTTATAATGAGCTGAAATGGCTGAGGCATGGATTTTAATGGAGGAAAAAGACAGGCCCCTGTGAAGCATCTCAGTTAAGTATTGTAAAATCTGAGGTAAATTGGGTGCTGTTGTGCTCATTCTTTGAGATTGGTTCCAGGCACAGAATCTTTTCCATTTTTCGGCATAAGATTTTCTAGTACTAGGTCTCCTTGCTTCTAAAATGATATCCATCACAGGTTTGCTGAGGGATGGTAAAGGAGAGATTAAGTAATTAGCCAGGCTGCAAGGTTCAGTGTTAGTAGCTGAGGGTGTAGAATCTGGTTCTCCTGCTGAGACAGCAGGGAAGGAGTCTGAGGCAGGTGCCATAGAGATAACCATGACACACTGCGCAGGAGGGGGTACCATGTTGGCGCGGCCTGTCTGGAGCAATCAAAATCATCCTTGGTTTGTCCTGTTTGACTTTTAGTAGTACTTTGGAGAGCAGAGGCAGAGAGGGGGGAAGGCATAGACTGATAGGTTTTTCCAGCTGAAGGACAGAGCATCCACTTTCCAGGCTTGTTTGTGGGGAGTCATTGCGCAAAATTTGTCCAATTGGTAGTTCTGGGGAGAGGCAAACAGGTCTATATCTGGGCTCCCCATTTGCTTGTCAACATGTTGAAAATCCTTGGTTCCAGTTTCCACTCGTGTGGGTCTATGAGGTTTCTGCTAAGTCCGTCTGCCAGTGTATTTAATTTTCCTGGCAGGAACTGAGCTTGTAGGTACACTTGGTAGCTCAAGGCTGTGTTCCACAATGCCATGGCTAGTCTGCAGAGGGGGTAAGAATGTGTACCCCCCCTGCTTGTTTATGTACCACATAACAGTGGTGTTGTCTGTCTTTACCATTAGTTGTCCTGGAAGAATGTGGTCCTTGAAGGCTGTCAGAGCATTCTGTACAGCTAACATTTCTTTTTTATTGATATGCAGATGCATTTGACTTGGGTTTCATTTGCCCTGAATGCACTTCCCTGCCAGGTGAGCCCCCCATGCATAGTCTGATGCATCTGTTGTTAGGGTTTGGGTGGCAGGAGGTAGTGTGAAAGGTATTCCCTTGTTTTGGTGGCAGGCCTCTGCCCACCAAAGGAACTCTAGGCGTAGGCAAGGAATGATAGGAATCATTGTTTCTAGGTTATGAGAATGTTGACACCATAGGCTTTTTAGATACCACTGTAGTTTCCTCATATGCAGTCTTGCATATGAAATTAGAAGAATGCAGGAGGCCATGAACCCCAAGGCTTGCAGTATTTGTCTTGCAGATAGCAGGGTTTTTGTGGCCACTTGTTTGAAGTAAGTTGTCAAATGAATTTGCTTTTCTGGCGTGAGGTAAGAAATCTGAGAAGTTGTATTCAAGCTTGCTCCCAGGAATGTAATTTGTTGACAGGGTACCAGTTGTGATTTATTTTCATTTATGGTGTACCCCTGACAAGTTAGAACCCTTTTTACAAAGGCCAGATGATTCAAAAGTATGTCCTGGCTTTCTGCCTGAATTAGACAATCGTCCAGGTATGGATATATTTGAATATTTCTTTGCCGGCAAAATGCAATAACTGGAGCTAGGCAATTTGTGAATATCCTGGGCGAAGTAGATAAGCCAAAGGGCAGTGCAGAGAACTGATAGTGTGCGTAGCCTGCTTTGAAGTGTAGGTATCTTCTGCAAGATTCCCTGATTGGGATGTGCAGGTATGCTTCTTTTAAATCTAGTGTTGCCAACCAGGCATCTTTGTCTAGCATAGGAAGTAATTGGTGAAGCATCAGCATCTTGAATTTTGGAATCTCCAAAAAGGTGTTTAGAGTAGACAGGTCCAGGATAGGACGCCATGAATTGTCTTTCCTGGGTACCAGGAAAAGTCTCGAGTAGAAACCTTGTCCCTTTTCCTCTTCTGGTACCAGCTGAATAGCCCCCATGCTTAAGAGAGAAAGTACTTGTTTTTGTGCCTCTGTCCACTGATTTGGGGTTAGGTACAACCATCCACTTGGTGTTGGCAATGTGTGGAAGTGAAATCTGTATCCCTGGGACACTATATTTAAAACCCATTCGTCCTGGATAATGAATTCCCAATTCTTTGAGTCCCCTGGTACTGAAACCTGGGTTTTTTGCTGTGTCTGGGTTTGGCTTGAGAAGACCTGGAAGGGGCTGGAAAGAACCAATTTTTTGAGGGATTGCTAAAGGCCTATGCTGAGTTTGGAGAAGGAAATCCCTAAGCCTCTTTTTTGAATCAGAGTAATCCTGGCTTTCCCAGTGGAAATGCTCCCTTAGAGAATTTAAGGTTTCCCCAAAAGAAAAATCCTCAGCAGGGGAAGCAGAGGGAATACAGTCCTCTGCATCAGAATCCCCATAAGTAGGTAAGGACAAATCCAGGTCATCAGAAGAGTCAGAAAAAACAGAATCCTGATCAGAAGATTCATAATCAACCTCAGTCCTAGGCCTCTTAGAAGGGGGGTGGGGGGTTGGCTACCCCTGATTAGAGTTATTAGATCTTCAGTCATTCTTATCATTTGTTTTTAGGCATAGAGGCCTGAGCATGTGGCCTGGGCATCAGTTTTTTAGACATGGATCGAGATTTAGGCCTAAGTAATGAAGGAGGCATCGATTTAATATGCAAGTCCATAGGCCTGAATACACCTTCAGAAGCCAGTGCCTGCACAGCGGCTCCAGACCCAAGGTAGAGACATCCGCGGGTTCCATAGTTGAAGCATCTCGCGGCATACCGGACTCCAAATGTGTCTCAGTAGAGGCCTGCGAATCAGAATTAGCTGGTATCAGGGGCTGCAAAAGTGCCTCACTGAGTACCGGCGAACTGGCGACTGGCTTAGGAGAAGCGTCGTCTGCAGTTTTGGACCTCGGCAGCCTGTCTCTGTCTTTATCTTTACATTTTTTCGGAATCCCGGTAGTCAGATGGCTAACCAGCAACATTTCTGGATAATTAAACTGAGAACCGAAATATTTAGAGGCAAAAATATACCGATGATGGATAGTGCACTGATTAAATAAAGCACAAAACCGACAGCAAGGTATGTCGTGGTCAGGGCCTAGGCAAGGAATACAGTACGAATGAAAATCTTTGAGTTATTTGCTTTCCACAAGTAATGCAATTATTAACTTTTACTGACATCGGTAAGGAGTAAGAAAAAGTTTCCCCAACGGGGTACTTAGCTTTAGTTGAAGACTTCGGTTCTGAAACTTGAAAATGAAAATTTCAGGAGTCGGCCAACCGGCACTCGCAAACTGCTTCTGCTTCGGGCACCACACGGCAAGAAAGACTGATGTAATGGCATTGGCTGCATGTTTTATACCCCTGACGACCTGACGTCATGGAAGAAGGGACAGCAGCTGACGCAGGACCCAAGACTTTGTTAATCAGGCCGACTGAGGGCAACCTGCAAGCAGATTACCCAAATGTAATGACTGCAACAGTGAAACATTAAGAACTTTTTTAATTCCCTCAGTAGGGTTAAGTACAAGAAAGAAGACTTGTGAAAACTGAAAATACTTAAAACAGTTGCTCAATAGTTATAAATATAGTTGACTGTGTCACTGGTTGATAAATATGGTTATTCTGTAAGAAGAAGAAAGTTGTTAAATCTGTTTTCTTTTAGTACATGTAAGTATGGTAAAAAGTTTATTCTGTTTTTCTGACTGCATGATATATATATATATATATATATATATATATATATATATATATATATATATATAATTTTTTTTTTTTTGTTGAAAATCATTTTTTGGATAAAAAGAAAATATCAGAAAAGTATAAAAACTGTATTGTAACATAAGCAACTTTTAAGTGCAACTGAAATATGCAAAGAAAATTCAAATAAATACTGCTTGGAATACCTGAGGATGCCATAATCCATGCAGCTCTTTTGTCACCATTCAGGGCTTACCGGACTTTTCAGAGTCTTGCGTAAAAGACAAATCAACAATGGTCTTGCAAATGCTGTGCTGAGCCCCTAGTGCAATAGCTAGGATGGTGACTCTTCTACCTTGCCAGGATGAAAGCTGTGGAGAATTGGAGAATTTTACCAGCTCTCCCTGGGAATTTTGTGTGTGTGTGTGTGTGTGTGTGTCTGTGTATAGCTGTGTAGATAATAATAAAATAATTTTTTGAATGGCAGCTAGCATGGGTAAGGAACACTGAAAAACAATGAGGTTTACAGAGATAACGGTGAGCAAAGAAATTATGGTGCCATGCCAAAGTCTCGGCTCAGTAAGAGGACAGTATGTAGTCCTGATCTGGCTGTGGATGTTCAAGTCCATACCCACAGCTGCAGTGCTTATTCGCTGTATGCTCTTGAGACCAGGTTGCATTTGGTAAATTGGTTACTAAATCAAATTTGTGCGCTTATATTTTTACTTTAAACAGTTGGGTACCAGTGTCAGGAATAGAACAACTAATCCTGTTGTGGCCATCAGACTTTTTGGGGGCAGTGGAGTAGATCCAAAAACAATAGCCCCCTATCCCTCACATACCAGGTGTTTCATTTGTTTGTAGTAGTGGGATTTAGACCCCATCTGTGATAGACCAGGCTCAACATTTGGCTGGGAATGGTGAGTATATTAGAACTGAACTTGTTAACTTGTGGGTATCATTTCAGCTCAAATGAAATATACAGAGGTTTAGTTCCACACATTATTTAACTTTTTAGTTAGAATTAGCTTTACAGAACAGGCAGAAATGAATTCCTCTGCCAACTGTGCTTCAAATTTCATTGTCACAGCTAAGGAGTATAAAGTTAAAACTCTCCCACATGCCAGTATATCAAAGGAAGACATAGTAGTAGCTCTGTGTATGGCAGGAAAGCAGCCTACTATGTGCAGAAGGTAGACAAGGGACACTCCAATTCATCCACAAAGGATCTCAAAACCCCAATTAGAATTACAGAGATTAGCACTGTATATGAAATGTCTGGAACTCCGCACAGATGAGAGAATGTAATGGTTAGATGCAGAATAGAGAGAAGCAGCACAAGCACATGAGAAAGAAGTTTCTCCCATACAGTTTTGAGCACAAAATAATGGGGTGCCACGAATTCCTGAGTGGATCCTTTAATTCTCAATTTTTATTATTATATATATATATATATATATATATATATATATATATGGTTTCACTTCATAATCTCAAAATGCGGAAATCTCGAATTTCAGCATTTCAAAACTATGAAGCCGAACCATTCATAGTCTCAAAACCCACAGTCACGAATCACACAATCACGAACATACATACACCACATAACACACGCACCATTCCACCCACAGCACACAAACCTACACTACATATAAGCAGGGGGGGCAAACCCCCTTGCACCCCCCCATGTGGGTATATACACCAACTCTGAGATCACGCATAACGGAAAAAAACTCACATCATGACCTTCTACTCTCGCTGGCAAGCACAAATACACAACACACATACACAAACACCAACAAATCCAACACTCACACTCATACTTACACCTGCCTACCCTTACCCACACATTCAACGTACAAAAACACACACAAACACTCAGTCACCTTTAATTTCAGACACCATACCAGCCAAACACTTCACGCAATGTACTGGAAATGCATAAGCATGGATTCGAGATATTCAAATTCGCTCTTATGCACTTTCGGCATTCTGCATTTTCAGCTTCATGGTCTCGGAATGCTGAAATTCGAGATTTCAGCATTTTGAGATTATGAAGTGAAACTATATATATATATATCTATATATATATATATATATATATATATATATATATATATAAAACGTCCCTCTCACCAGGCTGAACAAGGAGAAGGTCACTGTAAGTTGCCTGTCGGGTGCCAGGATCCGCCACATAACACAAGCACTCAGGTCACCCCAAAGCAAGTACAAATATGACTCCATCATTGTCCATGCTGGTGTGAATGACCTGAGACATACCTCCCTGGATTACATGAAAAGAGACATAGGGGAGCTCTCTGATAATGTAGCCCAGGTTGGTATGACCCTGACCTTGAGTAGCATCTTACCCTCACCAAGAATAATACCACAGTATAAAGACAAAATTATCAGTTTCAACAATTGGCTAAAGTATTGGTGTCACTCAAAGGGGATCCATTATCTGTCAGCGTGGGATGACATGCTCGACAAGCCACGTTACTTCGCTAGGGACGGCTTGCACCTGTCACCCCTGGGTTTTTGAATACTGGCAAAGGCTCTTGCCACCCCCATAGTGCCTTTTTTAGGCAAGGCTCAAAAGACAAACCCACCTCCTTAGACAACACAAAAAAAAAGAAACTAAGGGTAATGCTGCTCAATGCCAGAAGTCTAAACCTCAAGATGCATGCACTCGAGGCTCTCCTCAGTATGGAGAATATCGATATCTGTGCAGTAACAGAAACCTGGTTCAAGGCTCCCGAGATCACCCCAGCACTACCAGGTTATACCTCATACGACGCTTTTCGGCCACAAAACTCGGACCGAACCACAAGAGGAGGGGGAGTATCCATATTCATCAAAGATACCCATACCTCCAGGTTAGTGGCACTGGAAGAAGCATCTGAGACCATCCATGTGCAACTAACAGTGGGCAAAACTGCCTTCCAGTTTGTAGCCTGCTACAGACCACCCTCCCAAACTCAGGAACCCCACTCGGCTTTCCTGAAGACACTGGAGAATATGAAGGTCTCTCCAAACACCACTATATTGGGTGACTTCAACTACCCAAACATAGACTGGGAGCACTACTCAAGCCCCAACACCCTCACCCAACGGTTCCTAGAATTTATAAACTCAAATGCTATGGAACAACTGGTCACCACTCCCACAAGAGGGGAAAACATATTGGACCTGATTATTACCAACATGGGTACTCTATGTTCTATACCAGAGGTATACCCTTCTTTAGTAAGATTTGACCATAAATTAATCACTATGGATGTCCATATCCCGTCCACACCCCCAGCTAAGGAAACCACGGTCAAAAACTTCTCGAAAGCAAACTTCACACTTCTCAGAACTGAGATGGAATCCTACAAAGCCCCCGGGCCAGTGGAAATTACGACCCAAACTGCAGAATCTCTTACAAATGCATTCTATGGATACTTACAAGAATGCATAAATCGTGCTATCCCAAACAAAACCAAGACACACTCCTCCAAAGGCAGGAGACCTGTCTGGTGGACCCCAGCCATAAATAGGCTATACAACAGAAGGAGGAAGTTACTACAGGATAGAGCAAAATCCCAAAAAGGGAAAGCAACTCTGATCAGTACTAGCAAGAAACTACGATCCCTCATAAAAGCATCCTAGGCTAGCTTCGAAAGAAAAATTGCACAAGATGCTAAAGATAATCATAAGGCCTTCTTTAGTTATGTCAGGAACTTGGGTGGAAACTCCCAGATATGCTCTGAGTTAGTGCAAAATGACAAAAAATACACTGAACCCACAGACATTGCCAACATCCTGGCAGACAGGTTCAGTGCAAACTTCTCCCCCCCTTTCCCCCCAAACGTGCAGATAACTATCCCAACAAAGTGTAGCCCCCCCTGACATCACAGATGCACAGGTGAGAGCTGCCCTCTCCAAAGCAAAAAACACAGCATCTATGGGACCGGACGGTGTCCCGGGCTGCATTTTACATGAGCTCCAAGAAGAACTGAACCCTCACTCAAAATCACTGTTCAGTCTCAGCCTTACAACAGGATATGTACCCAAAGAATGGCGTACAGCAACAGTGGTCCCACTCCATAAAGGTGGTGCCACAACAGACCCCAGTAACTATCGCCCTATAAGCCTGCCTAGTCTGGTCTGCAAAGCTATGGAGCGTATCATCATGGAACTCATAAACAAAGACATTGGGAACCTCCAAACACTGGATCCTACCCAATTCAGCTTTGTTAAGGGCAGATCTTGCCTTCTGAACCTGGTCGACTTCTTTGAAACAGTCACCAAGGCCATAGATGAAGGGAAGGTAGGCCACACAGCCTACCTTGACCTCGCAAAAGCCTTCAACACAATACCACACTCGGGCATCATAAACAAGCTCACCAGCTTAAATATCAACCCCTATGTCACAAGATGGGTTGCAAACTGGCTTAGGGATAGAACCCACATGGTCAGAATTGCAGGTGCCATGTCAGACTCTAAACCAGTTACAAGTGGCGTCCCACAAGGCTCAGTCCTGGGACCTCTCTTGTTCGGTATATATTTCTCTGAGGTACAGGCTAACACAGGAGGACTTTGGCTGACCAAGTTCGCAGACGACTGCAAACTGCAGGCCATAATCGACTCACTGACTGACACAAGCATCCTCCAAAATGGTCTCACAGAGATGGATAACTGGTGCCAGAGCCATGGCCTGAAGCTAAATGCCAAAAAGTGCATAGTCATCCCCTTTGGGAAAAACAAAGTGCCCACAAATTACCACATAGGTGGTAATCCATTAAGTATGAAAGAAGTAATTAGGGATCTAGGGAACCAAGTAGATAGTAATCATTCCTTTGACAATAACATTGCCAAAGTGGTTAGAAGGACCTTCTATATAGCCCACCTTATTATGAAAGGGTTCACATCTAGATCAAGAGAGGTCACTGTGCCCCTTTACTCATCACTCATCAGGCCCATAATTGAATACAATGCCCCATTTGGGATGTATCTTACCCGACAACTGCAACAAATAGAAAGATCCCAAAAGTACCTCACCAAGAGGATTAAGGGACTCAAGCAGATACCCTATGCAGTTAGACTAAAGAAACTCCAGCTCTACTCAGTTGTTTATCGCCTACTCAGAGGCGATCTGTGCCGGACATATAAAGCCATGTCCAACCCAGAATTAATGGGCATGCTCCACCTCAGGAAATCCAAATATATTAGAGCTACACACTCCAGTGACTTAAACCTCAGCACAGAAATAAATAGGACATGCTGGAGAGACAGATTCATATCCCAGAGGCTCCCCTCACTCTGGAACAAAATCCCAATCCATGTTAGGCAGAGCCCCTCAATGACCTCTTCAAGAAGAATCTTGACAATTGGATGGGAGACCATAGATTTACCCCTGGGATCTCCTCTGTGTCACTTCCTGACAGGGGCACTTTAAACTAACCTTAAATGGGCTATCTTCTGTGACCTACTATACTGGGGCACAGTCATCTAATCTAAAAAGGGTGGCGAAAGCCAAACACACTCTGGCTGGGCTTGTAAATGCCCTAGGGCAGATAGCCTTGTATCTACCTATGAACCTATGAACCTATATAACTTTAAATTTATGGCTGACATCACCATGCATCACCAGCCTACAGGAGTGGGTGTGATGATATCATCTTTGTGTGACAGACTGCCTGTTGAACTGGATATTTGAACTGTTTTGGAGGGAAATAGGGATTGTTGCTCAACGTTTGTAAGGGTTGCTACTGGGAGATTGCTGCTCTAAGTAAGAACTGGATGGTTTATTTTCAGATTGTGTGTGTTTCAATTTCGATTGCCGCAGTTGCTCTATGTAAGTCCATAGCAGATTGCAAGTCCGTATCAAGTTCGGTTTATTTACTCAGACTCTGTAGATGTTACTTTTTGCTGCTGCTTTAAGTAATCTTTTTAATTCCTTATGTTTCTTGCTAATTTTATTTGTTAATCTTTTCAATAGGAGTGTGTGTGTGTGTGTGTGTGTGTGTGTGTGTGTGTGTGTGTGTGTGTGTGTGTGTGTGTGTGTGTGTGTGTGTGTGTGTAATTGTATATTCAGTCTTTTCAATAGGAGTGTGTGTGTATATTCAGTATGGAATGATTGCTGCTAAGTGTGTGTGTTTGTCCAGTTTATTTATTCAGTATATGTCTCAGAACAATTGCTGCTACGAGAGAGAGTGTGTGTGTGTGTGTGTGTGTGTGTGTGTGTTTGTGTGTGTGTGTGTCCTGTTTATTTATAAAGTATAAGTCTGTAGAGTTTATTTTCAGATTGTGTGGTTGTCCGTATTCAGTACAGAACAACTGCTGTTGCTGCTTTGTTGTGAAATTAGCTCTGTAGGACATTGCTGCTTCTGTGTAATTCCATAGCGGATTGCAAGTCCAGTTTATTTACTCAGACTCTGTAGAGGTTATTTTTGCTGCTGATGTTATGTTTTTCCTAATCTTCTGTGTTAATCTTTTCAATAGGAGTGTGCGTGTGCATTCAGTTGCTGCAAGTCTGGTTTATTTATTCAGACTCTGTAGAGGTTATTTTTTCAATAGGAGTGTGTGTATTCTGTACTGAACGATTCCTGCTTTTCATTCCTGCTGCAAATCTGGTTTAATTCAGACTGTCAAGAGGTAATATGTTTGCTAATGCTCATGTTGTGTGTAGACTCTGTATAGGTTACTTTTGCTGCTGCTCATGATGTGTGTGTGTGCATGCGTGAGTGTGTGTGTGTGTGTGTGTGTGTGTGTGTGTGTGTGTGTGTGTGTGTGTGTGTGTGTGTGTGCAAAATGCCCCAGTTAAGTATACCTGGTGGTTAGTGTTACTCAGGCTCAAAGTACAAGGAGCAACAGCCTGAATTCCCTACCCACACCACCACTTCTGTTCAGTGTCTGAAATGCTTGGCTCTTTGCTCTGTCCCTCTTAAAATGTGTGGTTTTCTAGCAAATTTCTGAGAACTGAATTCATCAAATAATGATAGGCATTTTAGTTTCAGTCCTCCTATTTTTGAGGAAATGCATGGTAACACAAAACATGTTATTCTAGCAACTTTTCTAAGATTATACAAGCAATGTTTAAAGTGTGCCCCTCCAGTAAATTTGGCTTTTTCCAGATTTCTTGTGCTGCATAGTTCTTCAGGGGGAGAAAAGTTTAGTGCTGCTTATACCAAGTCTGTTTGTGTTGTTAGTAGCACAACAGGTAGAGTACTTACTTTTGATTCAGAAGGCTGTGGGTTCTACTCCCACAGTATGTAGATGGATTGCTGATACTGTACCGTGTTGTCCTTTTTTAAAGGGGGTGGATGCTGCAGTCCTGAGAATGTCCTCTTTGGTGGAGATATCAAGTAAATATGAACCTGTTGTCAGTTTGCCATCCATTCCCTATTGCAATATTACTAGCTTATCATTTTTTTAATGTAACATAGGCAATTTATTCCTCAAGATCAACAGGCACTTTATTTGTAGATGGAATAATGAAATATAAAATTTGTTGCTAGCAGCAACCTCTTCATTAGTTACAAATCTCTTTAATGTGGAATTATTTAGATGACTTTTACTTCTGCACAGATTGTGCATACTTGCTGATACTGGTGGACTGTAGAGGTTTGAGTAGACTTTTATGATGGAAATGTTCTGAATTGGGCAGTTTTGTTATTATTGGTTCATGCATTTTTATTTCATTACTTACTGGAAAAATGTTCAAAATAAATTTAAAATGCACTCTAACAAGTGTGCTGTATTTTACAAGGAATATAATTTAAAACAATCAGGAAGGTATATCAAAGAACACATGTATGTTTCATGTGCAAGGGGCCTATGATTTGAAAGCAGCCCAAGGGTAATCTTTATCCACCACTGGCCAGATGCATTTTCTTTGAATGTGGGTTTCAATGCTGTTTCAATGAATGTGAGTTTCAAGAGCAGAGAAGTTTTAATGCTAAGTCTATTTTCTTTGTGGGACTGTATTGCTTTGTTTAGCTGTTGTCTATTAGTGTTTGTGCTGTAAAATAAAAGTTTTAAATAAAATCCAAATAATCATTGTAGAAGTAAAGCAGTATGCACATTGCAGTGCTTATGGTAAATGGGGCGAAATAGCCAAGTAATGGGACATTGGAATGGCTGCAACAGGGAGGGCTTTGTATGGGGGCTTCCATTTGACCATGATTTTGTGAGGGGGAAGATCAGCAAACTCAAAGATAGCCCTGGGCAGCACAAACTCTAGCTACGCCACTGATCAGTAAGCCACGGAGAATAACTTTTGGAGGTCCTAGCAGACTATAAAATTATTTTCTTAAGATTAGAATATTACCTACCATTAAATGCCCTACCTTTACCACAAAACCTGCATACTGCAAATCACCGAAAACAAAATCCTAAAGTTCATCATCTTCTCCCTTCCCAGTGAACATCATTGCTACACATTTAAAACAAATGGTCACCGTTTACTACAGTGTCTGGGCTGGGACCATATTTTGGTTGTCTGTTCTTCAGTTTGCATTTGAAACTTGGTATCCCACAATTCCATTGGAGTGGGCAGGGTTACATAATTATGTATACAAATTTTATGTTAACCAGCACAGAAATTTGTACTTATTTTTCATGGGCTTTTGTCCAAATTTTTGATGTTTTCAGGTTTAGAGGTATGGTTTCTCCTTCACCACGGGCATGTCAGTCATATGGAAGTGGAAGCAAACCCTAGATGCCTGGGTAAATTCAGTTCTTTTCCCACAGTATAAAGGTGGAGATTTTTTTTAAACACCTTTATTGAGTTATCATTTGTGACACAGGCAAATTTACATTTGTACAAAAGTAATCAAATTATATTAAATTAATATAACAAACATTATACTTCACATATATTGCTATATAGTTTAACATAGGCATTTGAAACAGTATGTAATCATCATTAAGTTGACCAAGGGCTGAGGTAAGATTTTTAACTTCTCTGCATGTTTTAAATGACTCCTGTTTTCCAAGAGAGGAATTTTAAGTCTGCTGACACAGCAGGTTCAAACAGGGGAAGCATGAGCTTTTCCAGTACAAAGTTAATGTTCCAAGCAAGGGTGGGTGCTCTCCTTGGTGGTCTTAAGTTGTTTGCCCCTCTCAGGAACTGTTTGATAAGAGGGTGAGAGAAGAGAGGTGGCTCAGTGTTGTAATGAGCTGAAATGGCTGAGGCATGTATCTTAATGGAGGAGAAGGACAGGCCTTTGTGGAGTAGATCTGCTAAGTAATCCAGGATTAGAGGCAGGGAGGGCAGAGTTTTGTCCTCTCCTTTAGATAGAATCCAGGAGCAGAACCTTTTCCACTTATCAGCATAGGATTTTTTTGTACTGGGTTTTCTGGCTTCAAGAATGGCATCCAGCACCTGCTTGCTTAGGGTTGCTGGGGGAGAATTAAAGGAATAAGACAGGCTGCAAGATTTAATGTTTGCAGTTGTGGATGCAAAATCTTTCCCTCTTGTTGAGAGAACAGAGTTGGGTTCTGGTGTAGGTGCCAGGGTGGCACAGGTGACAGGCTGCGCAGGAGTGGGTGCCAATTAGAATTGTCCTTGGTCTGTCCTGTCTTATTTTGAGTAATACTCTTGAGAGAAGGGGCAGAGGGGGAAAGGCATAGATTGAGAGATTTACCCACTGAAAAGATAAGTTTGCCTGCAGGAATTGAGCTTGCAGATGGACTTGCATGTCCAAGGCCGTGTGCCACAGGGCCATGGTTAACCTGCAGAGTGGGTAGGAGTGGGTTCCTCCCAGCTTGTTGATGTACCACATAACTGTGGTGTTGTCTGTTTTTATTAGCAGTTGTCCTGGAAAGAGTAGGGATCTGAAAGCTGTCAGGGTGTTCTGCACAGCTAGCATCTCTTTTTGGTTGATATACAGATGAATTTGACTTGGGCACCAGTGGCCCTGAATGCATTTGCAGTCCATGTGTGCTCCCCAGGCATAGTCTGATGAATCTGTGGTTAGGGTCTGGGTGGCATGGGGTTGAGAAAAGGGCAGTCCCTTGTTGTGGTAGCATGCTTCTGCCCACCAAAGGAACTCTGTCCTTAGACAGGGTATGATAGGAATATATGGAATTAGCAGTATACATAAGGCCATGAGCCCTAGGGCCTGCAGTATTTTTCTTGCTGATAGCTGGGTTCTGGTGGCCATTTGTTTGAAGTATTCTGTCAGATAAACATGTTTTTCTGAAGTGAGGAATGCCATCTGGGATGTTGTGTCCAAGCTTGCTCCCAGGAATACAATCTTTTGACTGGGTACCAGTTTTGATTTCTTTTCATTGATGGTGTACCCCAAGAAAGTGAGAAGGTGTTTTACAAATGTCAGGTGCTGCAACAGCAATTCCTGACTGTCCGCCTGAATCAGGCAGTCGTCCAAGTACGGGAAAATTTGGATATTTCTCTGCCTGCTGTATGCAATGGCTGGAGCCAGGCATTTTGTGAAAACTCTGGGCGCAGTAGATAAGCCAAAGGGAAGTGCAGAGAACTGATAATGCATAAATCCTGCCCTGAAACGTTGATACTTCCTGCATGATTCCCTTATGGGGATGTGCAGATAGGCTTCTTTTAAGTCTAGGGTGACTTACCAGGCATCCTTGGCTAGCATAGGAAGAAGCTGTTGCAGGGTAAGCATTTTGAATTTTGGTACCACCGGGAAGGTGTTGAGAATTGAAAGATCTGGGATTGGGCAGCAAGAGTCTTCTTTCCTGGGTACCAGGAAGAGTCTGGAGTAGAATCCTTGATCCCTTTGTTCTACTGGAACCGGCTGAATAGCTCTGATATTGAGCAGGGAAGCTACTTGGCTTTGAGCCTCTGCCCACTGGTTTGGAGGAAGGTCTGGAAACCAACATGGGGTTGGCAGTGAATGGAAATAACATTTGTACCCCTGGGATACAATGTTGAGGACCCACTGGTCCTGTGTGATGGACATCCAATTTTTTGCATGAAGGGCAAGTTTTCCTTCTAGGGGCACAAGCAATTGGGCAGGGCTGTGGAGTGGAGTAAAGAAGTTGTGAGTTTTTTCTGTAAGGAGGTGGCTTACCACTCCCTGCTTTAGGGGTGGGGGTACTCCATTGCTTAGATCTCTGCATACCCTGAGACTGTAGTCTGGGTGGTCTGTTTCCCCTGGGTCTGGTTTGAGAAGGCCTGGAGGGGGCTGGAAAGGACCAGTGTTTGGAAGGGCAATGTGTACTGAATCTAGGGGGTTGCACTTGTAAGAATTCTTTAACAGTCTGCATAGACTTATCTTTTTCTTCCATCTTTTTAAGAACCTCTTCTGCTTTGGTGCCAGACAAACTGTCCTTGTTCAAAGGAGCATCTAGTAACTTTGATTTGACATGGTCTGGCAAGGTCTGCTCCTTGAGCCAAGCATGTCTTCTCAGTACAGATCCAGTGACTGCTGGCCGGCAAGATGCTTCTAGGGCATCAAAGCCACACTGCAAAGTATGCTTACTGACTTGGCTTGCAGAGTGCATAAGCTCCTGCAATTCTTTATTTTCTGCACAGTCTGTAAAGGTTGCAACTTTTTGTTTAATAAGTTCCATAATATACTGCTGGTACTTCAGCATGTGAAACTGACAATTCAATACCCTAATAGCAAGAGTTGCAGAGGTATTTACCTTCTTACCCCATCTGTCCAAAGCTCTGGAATCCCTATCTGAAGGGGTGGGATTTTGGCTGTAGTAGCCTTGAAACCTTTAGGCCCCTGGGAAATGACCTCTGGGTCAGCAGTAGAATTCTTGAAAAGAAATTTGTGTGTGTCAGGTACTCTGTAGTACTTGTCTGGTTTCCTAGGGGAAGGAGGTAAAGTGGCAGGAGTAAGACTGGATTCCATAAAAACATCATCAACAACAACATCCAGGACAGGGGGTATTACTAAAGGCCTGTGCTGAGGCAACTCTAGAAATTATCTGAGTCTTTTTTTGGACTGAGGATAGTCTTGGCATTCCCAGTGGAAATGCTCTCTTAAGGTATGCAAGGTTTCACTAAAAGAAAAATCCACTGGAGGTGAGGCAGAGAGAATGGATTTCTCTGCATTTAAATCCTCATAAGCAGATAAGGGCATGTCTTCATAATCAGAAATCTCAGAGTCATCGGACTCCTGGTCTGTAGAAGCTGTAGGGGACTGGTCTCTTTTTCTCGTAGCAGGGGAAGGCTGACTTTCCCATATCACCGTAATAAGGTCTTCTGTCATTCTAAGCATTTGTTTTTGTGGCATGGGAGGAGATGCATGCGCTTTGGTCATCGGTTTTCTAGGCGAAGTGCGTACTCTGGGCCTAAGAAACTCTGTAGTCTTGGTTAAAAAAGTCATCGGTTTGAGTCAAACATCGGTTGAGCGAAGAACTGCCTCAGAAGACGGTGCCTGCACAGCGGCTCTGGACCCATCCAAGGTAGAGACATCCGCAGGTTCCATACTCAAAGAAGAGTCTTGCAGCATACCAGACTCCGAATGGGTCTCGGTAGAGGCTTGCAAATCCATTGAAGCAGGCATCAGGGGCTGTGAAAGCACCTCACTGAGTACCGGTGGGCTGGCGACTAGCTTAAGGATAGCATCGTTGGCAGATTTGGACCTATGCGGTCTCTGTCTTTATCCTTATGTTTTTTTCAGAATATCGGTAGTCAGATGGCTTACCGAAGCCATTTCAGAATACGGAAATCGAGACTGAAAGAATTTAGCAACAAAGACAGCCCAATGATGAATGGTGCAGGCATTAAACAAGACACAAAACCAACAGCGAGGTACGTCATGGTCTGGGCCTAAACAGGTGACGCAGTAAGAATGAAAATCTCTGTGAAATATTTGCTTTCCACAGGTAAGACAATTGTTAACTTTTTCTGACATCAGTTAGAGCAAGAAAAAAGGATCCCCAATGGGGGGTACTTAGCTTTAGAAGACTTCAGGATTATTCAATTCGTAAACAAAAATTCAGGTAGCAGCCATCCGGCACTTGCAAACTGCTTCTGCTTTGGGCTCCTCGGTAAGAAAGACTGATGTAATGGCATTGGCTGCATGTTTTTGTACCTCTGACAACCTGACGTCAGTCCTAGAGTGACGGCATCTGACACAGAAATACTAAGTCTCTGGTATTCGGGCCGACTGAGGGCTACCTGCAGGCAGATAGCCCAAGTGTGATGACTGCAACAGTGAAACACGAAGAACATCATTTGATTTTGCACATTTAATGTATTGTATTGCTTGTTGATTATTTTACTTTTGTTTCAGTACATTTATTTTGTGGATGAAAATGACCCTCAGATCAGGCCACCTTTCCTGATACCAAACAATAAATAAAGGGGAACCTGGCACTGCACACAGGTACAAGGGAGCCTATGGAGTGCAGCCTAAGCCATCACTACAGGCTGCACAGGTAAAGGGAAAATGATGGCTTCTAGTAGTCACCCATGTCTTGGGATTGCTATAAGTGCAACTAAAAGGACTATGTATGGTCTCACTGTGTACTGAGGCAGGGTGGAGAGCAAAGGTCCCAGAAAACAACAAACAGAGCAGTTTGCATAAAGTGTATTAAATTATGGCTTATGCAGAATTTGTATCAATCAGTTACTACAAATGATGTGATGTAGTACTGCAAGACCTGTGAGTAGTGTTAAAGGTTTGTAAAGACAGGAGATAAAGCCAAAGCTGTTTTGATGCATTTGCCTGTTATTGAGAAACCATTTCAAAGGGTAGCTATGGGCACTATGGGACATCTTAGTACCCAAGCTTCATAAGAAAGAAATATATTCTGTTGTTATTGGATTTTACCAATAGCTGCCCCAAGGTGATAGCTCTGTCTTCCATTGAAGCAGAGAAAATAAATTGTCTACTAGACATTTTCAGCAGCTTAGGTTTTCCTCAAGAAATAATACCAGATAGAGTTACCAACTTCATGTCAGACCTGCTGACCTGTTTATGGAAGTATTATGGGATAAATCATTTTAAGATGAAGACTAACCCTACTATCCACAGACCAGTGGTGTGGTGAAGAGGTTTATCTCTACACTGAAAATCAAGATGAGGGCATTTGCAAACCAGATCAAGCTGGATGAGAGAAGTACCTTTTCCTTAAGTGCAGGGAGTTGTGGCTGGTGTTTTGTTTACATATTTACTATCTGAGGAAACTACTTAGCACTGTAGGCTGCAAAGCTGCTGATGTCTGCATATAGTTGACCAGACCTCTCTGCCTGTTACCATTTGCACTTATTACTTGGCTATTGATCAAGAGTGGTCCAGTAACTGGAGTGATGGGTGATTAGCCAAATATCTAGAGTGGTAGCAGTTCTACCTTCAGGATGAAAACTGAGGGGAACTGCAAATTCTACCAGCCTTCCTTGGAATTTATGTGCATTTGTGAAAGTAATAATATGAAAAGTAGCTAAGTAGGAAAACAATGAGATTCACAAAAAAGAGTGGTGAGGAACAGACCCAGGATGTAATGCCAAAGACTCAGCTTGTTAAGTCATCAGCATGTAGTCCTAGACTAGGTGTAGAGGCTGGAAGCCAAAAACAACAGTAGCAATGCACATTACTTTTATGATCTTGAAGCCAGGTTGCACTTGGTGAATTGGTTAGTGAATGATATTTCTGTGCATCTTGTCTAGTTGAAACAGTTTTGTATTAGTGGTGTGACTCGAGAGATAATTTTCTAGTGGATATCAGACTTTCTGGGGCAGTGGAGTAGATCTTAAAAGCATTACATCTGTACTTTACATATCATATGCTAGCTTGGATGGCAGTGGTGGGATTCCAATCCAATATGTCTGGCAACCAAATTCTCTTGCTGTGACATTTTTGTTTGCAGTGGTTGGATTTAGACTGCATCTGTGGCAGAACAGGCATGTCACATTCTACCAGTTATTTTTATTGCTGCTAACTGTGAGTCTAGGTTCTGGCTGCATGTTTCATAATATTTTTTTAAAGTAACATACAGAGTAGGGAACTGTCCATTCTGAGTCTGGGAATCTGATATTTTTCTGTCTCTTTTGACTGGATATTAGGAATTTCCTGTAGGTACTTGGAAACATTTTCCCATATACTTTTTTTCTACAAAGGTAATGTCCTGAAGAGGCGAATCTGAAGATTGTGGTGATATATCATGATCAGAGTTGGGACAGAAGGGGATACTGAATGGTTCATATAAAAATCCTCATCATCTTAAAAAGATAAGGGAATAGGGTTTTGTCTGTCTGGACTTAACCAGAAAGTACTCCCAGGCTTCTGCTGAAAATGGGCCTCAACCTAGTTGAACAATATGATTAACAAAATATAAAATAATATTTATTTGTATTTATTTATTTGACATTTGTTAACTGGGATAGTCCATCTGAGCAAAAGCCCTTTTTCAGTAGACACCCAGAGAGAAAAGCTCCACTGTACAAGTAAGCAAGAAAATTTACAAAACTGATGATGAATACAGTGAAAAATGTTCAATAAAACAGTTAAACAAATAGATAAAGCTCCACAGTACAATATAGTAAGAGGCATTATAACACTGAAGAAAAAAATATAGCAAAGAAATATACAATAAAACATTTGAATTAATTTATATATACATAGAGAAAGGGAGAGATGGATTACTTTCACTTTGTCGAATTGTCATTTGGTCAACAAAGTGAGATGAGTAGAAATTTTGTTGACTGCATTTATTACCATGGGGTGGAGATATCAAAAGGAGGAAGATTGATTTCTGAAGGTGAGTGTTTGTTTTGGATGCTAAAGTTTCAGAGATACGAAAAGATTAGACATTATCAGGTGGAAGTGTATGTGTGAGTGTTTGTGGGATAGGATTAGCGTAAGAGTTAAGTGAGATGATTCATAGGTTCATAGGTTGGTACTAGGCTATCGTCCCTAGGTCCTATACAAGCCTAGCCATAACAATTCCCTGGCTATTTCTTCCCACACTATTTACTTCCCTGGACCCATGTCTAGCAGGGCGACTGACGTGATCCCCGGGGTGAATTGCCTTTCTCCCATCCAATCATCAAGGTTCCTTTTGAAGAGGGCCAAAGAGGTGCTCTGCTTGACATGTATGGGCAGTCTATTCCAGAGTCTGGGGAGTCTCTGGGTCTGGAACCTATCCCTCCAGCATGTTTTGTTTATTGTGATGACAAGATTTAGATCCCTGGAGCGTGTGACTCTGAGTGATTGGGATTTCTTTAAGTGTAGCATGTCCAACAGCTCTGGGTTTGACATGGCCTTGTATGTTAAGCAGAGATCGCCTCAGAGTAGATGATATGTGACAGAGTATAGCTGGAGTTTTTTAAGGTGGTCAGCACAGGGCATCTGCTTTAGGCTTGTGATTCTTTTAGTGAGGTATTTCTGCGGCCTTTCCAGTTGTTGCAGATGTCTTGAGAGGTACATACCAAATGGGGCGTTGTATTCTATAATGGGCTAATGAGGAATGAGTACAGTGGGACAATGACCTCCTTTTTTTGGCTGAAAATGTGTGACACATAGAAGGATTTCCTGACTGTTGTGGCGATGTGGTTATTGAAGGTGAGACCACTGTTCACCTGTGTCCCTAAGTCTCTTATCACACTTTTGGTGTTTAGTGTACTGCCACCTATGTGATAATTCATGGGTACATGTTTCTTCCCAAAGGGGATAACTATACATTTCTTGGCATTGAGCTTGAGCCCATGGCTCTGGCACCAAGCATCTGTTTCTGTAAGAACCTTTTGTAGAGTATCCACATCATTTGGGGATTCAATAATGGCTCCCAGTTTGCAGTCATCTGCGAACTTTGTTAGCCAGAGTCCCTTAGTGTTGGCCTGTACTTCAGAGAAGTAGATGCCAAACAAGAGAGGTCCCAGGACTGAACCCTGAGGTACTCCACTTGTCACTTGTCTGGAGCTGGATTTGGAGTCAGCTACTTTTACAGTGTGGGTTCTGTCAGTAAGCCAGTTGGCAACCCATCAAGTGATGTAGGGATTAATGCCCAGCTTAGTAAGTTTATCTATGATTCCAGAGTGGGGGATGGTGTCAAAGGCCTTGGGAGGTCCAGATAGGCTGTGTGGACTGCCTTACCCTCGTCCACGGCTCTAGATTTAGTTGTCCGCATACGTATTGTATGTTATGTGTATGAGTATTTTGCATAGTAGTAGTGTTAAAAAAAGGGTTTTCAAAGGTAAGGCTAGGGGCAGGGTTAGGTTTAGGGCTAGCACACATTAGTAAGGTGATTCAGTGCAGCTAAGCTATCAACTATATTCAATACTGTATGCAACATAAAAAATAATTGCTCAGGATAGTTTAGCACTTATTGAGCTGCTCAGAAATTATCTTGGCTAGAATCTCACCTAATTTTGTTCATTTTACTCCCTTTCCTTAACTGTTTTACCTGTATTAATTTTCTCAGGAAATCACTGCCATATGAGACCAGTCTGGAAACTCTAATGCCTGCTCCCTTAAATTGTTATTTAGGTAACCTGGGTAACAAACCACACGTAAAAAATGAAGGTTTCCTGTATGTTATAGAACATAGACTATCAGAATTACCATCCAAGTATATTTCTGTGTCTAGGAACTGTATTCTGTCTGATGTAATAGTAGCTGTAAACCCCCACCCCCTGCAAAAAAGTAGTATGATTCAAATACAAAATGTAAAAATTCTTCCTGTGAACCTGTTCCCATTACAAATGCATTATTAATAAAGTGAGAACAATACTTAACTTTCATAAAATACTTAATACCAAACACAAATTTTCTCTCCTACTACACGCATCATCTTTACATAATTGGGGCCTACAGCAGCCTGCACTGCCATCTCTCTAATTCAACAAAATATTTATAACACATCATTTCCTAAGATAAGTTCCAGCAGGGCATTCATGGTATCAACATCAGTATGTCTTGCTACTGGACTATACCTCAAATAATACCTTAGTATATTCAGTCAAAAATTGTGAGGTATATTATAAAGATTTGTATGTCTATAATAACCAACAAAAAGCCTGGTTCAGAATCAGCTTCTCTTAACTGTTCTAAACATGCTGTCATCTCTCAAGTAAGTATGGTCACTATGCTTAAACATTTGTCCACGTACATTGTTAGGGACACAATCTGTTTCATAGGTGGGTTTGTACAGGACTTCTGAATATTAGGTATACCTAAAAACAGTGTGATGATATGATGGTTAGTCAAAACTCTGTAATTATCCACAGTAATTTGGTGAAATAATATGTCTAGTAACAAAAAAAATCATATATTCTTCTATATGCTCTGTTAATATCAAAGAGGTGGGCTTCATGGCACCCTTCAGTATTGAACAACAAAGCTAACATCCTGCTCACATAATGCACATTATCCACAATAACACCTCCATCTGTCAGCCTTAACTATGCTGATGTTGGCATTCAGAATTAACTCTTTTACAGTTCTAGAATCATTGTCTGATGCAAAAATTAAAATTGGGGTGCAGTAGTGTAGGAAAGGTGGGGAGAAGGGGGAGAGCTGTCCCAGGCATCAGCTTGCAGAGGGTGCAGAAATCACCCAAATGGTTTTGGTTTTATTTCTTACCTTAAAAAGGTAATTTTCTTGATTTTGCTTACTATTTCTTGTTCTTGTTTCTAGCCGGGATCCTGTCTGATGATGCCCTCCCCAGTTCACTACATCCTTCCATTTTAATTATAGGTTGCGTCTTTAGCTTCACCACAAAGTACAGGGAAAACTTCTAACTGGATTGGAAATAGTTGATAGCAGTATGAGCATGTTAGTAAGGTTTTGTTTTTGACACCCACAACAACAGTCTCACCATTTTAAAATACAGGTTTTGGTTTGTTCTTGGAATCAGCAGCACCTTCATTGTACTTTTCTGTTTTACCTATTTCTGGGATGGAACCAAGATTCTAGTACTTGCCTGCCACCTGGGGAAAAAAAGATTATCCCTCTCAAGTCGAGAAGTTGGACTGGGTATTGAACTAGGCTGGCTTAGGGTAAGTTAACAAAAAAAATACTAACTTAAAAATAAGCAAATAGCCCTTAGCCTTCTAGCACAAATATTGCATGGTTTACATAGATGCAGGGATTCTGCAACAGCTTCTGTCACAAAAGGAAATATTGTCAGCCTAGCTATCTGGAATTTTGTAAATAATTATTTGTCTTTTGTGAATATTAATATGATTTATATAGAAGTGTGAACAGAGGGAAATACTGCCAGCACAGCTGTGTGGAATTTTGTAAATGGTTATGTGTCATTTGTAAATATCAACATGATTTATATGCTTGTGTTATAAAAGTATTAGAACTATATGTCACATAAGATGGTTTGTACAGACGTGTACTGACGAAATATGTTGTAGAGTACTCAGCTTAAAGATGTATCCACGGTGTACCCTACTGGAAAAGAACAGAAATGTATATAAACTATTGTAACTGTGTAAATGTATATGTTTTAACAGTGGGAACTGGCACATAGAAGGTTAACTTGCAAAACTTCAGAAAAAATAGTTGAAATTAAATTATTTTACAACCATGTAATAAAAGAGATATGTTATCCTTCAGTTTCAGTGCAACAGGAGACATAATGTCTAGAATAAGAAGTTTTTTGTATTGTCTTTAAATGTGAAGGAATGTAAATTATTTTATGACTTTTACCATTTGCCAAAAGATCTAAGGTTTATGTGTTTTTGCAGGTAGATGCTAAAATCAGTGGTTTTCACCTGGGATACACAGATGACAAGACGTGATGTCATGCTGCAAGTATCCCAGCAGCAATATTTGAGATATTAATTTAAGAACTCTCTGAGAGAGACTGAGCATTCTGTATTTGTCTTTGACCTGACAACAATATCAGCTAGAAGATCCATTCACCACACTTGCCTTGATGTAATAGTAAGTTTCTAGGGTAGAGTAATTTCTCTTAGATACAGTTAGGAATATAGTGAAGTATAGCTTAGATTTTTTTTTATGTATTTGAGATTGTCCTGCAATGCTGTTTTACATATTTCCTGTGATTTTGAACTCTGAAGTAACTGATTGTTTATTAAGTAGTTTCTTGTTCTTTTATTATTTATTATTAAATATATTTAAACCTTTTAAGTGTGGCTGGTCTGTCCAGAGCTATTTAAGCTCTTAGCATACTTGCAAATCTATCTCTATTGACCATCTCAATCTATAGCTGTGCCAGTGGGGAGTCTTATTGGGGATCTGGAGAAAGAGGAAGAAACCAGCCCCAGACTGGCTATGGTCTCTGTGTGCTCTTAAGGGAGATTGCACTTTACTGTGTGTGTACTTGTCATTCTCCCAGTGTGTACATCCCCCACTGTTGCCAGTGGTGAGGATCGAGGCTCCTTGATTACTGGGCCGGTAGTACGGCATCACAGCTTAATACATCTTTTAGGGCTAAACTGCCACCTGTTGTCACTTTTCAGTTCACTATCAGGCCCTTGCAACTGGAGAAGCTGTGCTACTCATGTGTCACAGCTGTCCCTTACTTTGGCTAAAAACTCTTTTCCACCCAAACTCTCCTAAACCTGATGATTTAGGAAGAAAAGATGATGGGTTACTGTTACTCCATAAATAATGACAATAATTAAAGTTACAGTAAAGTCCCCGTTATCCAGAACTCAACCAACCGGCACTCTTAAGCAACCAGCATTTATGATTTTCTCATATACCGATGTACGAGTCAATCAAAAATGGCAAAGCGGAGCCACTTCTGTTCAGTGTGGAATAGCCCGCTGTTCTGCACTGAATAGAAGAGGCTCTGTTTGCAATTTTTGATTGACTCATATACCGGCATACAAGCCAATCAAAAATTACAAAGCATCTATCAAGCAACTGGAAACTATACTTAACCAGCATCTACCAATCCCATGGGTGCCGGTTACATGAGAGTTTACTGTACAGACTTCTTTTACTTCAGAAAAATGTATGTTAATTCACATTTTCCTATTCACATCTCAAACTAATAGTATTAATATTTTAAAACTTTCCCTGATTATTTCTTTATTTGACTCTGATTCTGGAAGTAAGCAGCTAAGAGCTGGGTGTGACATTAAGAAGATTGCAGTTAAAGAACTAGAAAATTAAAGACTGGCTTATTTTTCTTGTTTATTGATACTGATAAACTGCACATCTGTAAGCAGACCAGTACTAATTGGAAAGGAAACTTTTAATGTAGATGTAGATGAGATGTTGGGACTGCAAATACATGTGTATACTTTTGACATAAAGCAAGTGACTGCACTTTTTTGTAAATTTTGATTTCCAGACTTTTAATTTTGTAGACTTGAAAAGCTGCTTTTTTGTGTTGATCTCTGTGTATCTGGATACTAGGCTGTAGTATGGAGGCTAGTGCTGAATTACCTCACAAATTCCATTGTTTTATGTTTAAAAATGATGTATCTGTTTGCCATAGCAAATATGACTATGTTTAAAAACTGGTGAAGCTGGATCATCACATTACTTTTGCAATACATTAGCCGGGCTGGCAACTCGACACTGTAAAACTCCACTGCCAATCGTGAGCGGACAAGGTGATCCACTGTGGCGACCCCCTAACTGGGAAAAGCCGAAAGAAGAAGAAGCATGCTTATTTTTTAATAAATCATATGATGTTTGAAACTCAAATTTTAAATGACTGGAACAGCAGTCCTCCATGATTTACCAGAGTAGCTAGAAAACATCAAATTTTATAAGGGACAGACCAAAATATTAGGCAAAATGCTAGAGATTCTATGAAAATCCATACAATTGAGAACTATGGTGGGACTAGACTGATGTTTCAAATTAAAATGTAATGCATACATGTTTGGCTTTGCACACAATTACATTTTTTGAAAAAACAGGTGGTAAATTGCACTTAATAAATAATGACAATAATAAGAATTATAATAGACTTATTTACTTCAGAAGACTGTATTGTTAATTCATGTTCTCTTATTCTGACAGTGACTCAAGCTGACAACAGTGCACTAATATTGAAAATGTCCCTGAATTGTTCCTGTCTGATTATTATTTGTACCTGATTCTGATAAGATGTGGTAAATGATTTGTAAGGAATGGCATAAGGCAGAATTGTGGGACTTCCTCCTGCCATTTCTCTTAGTACTGGTTATTGTTTTTGCTATAGAGGACACATAGGGAGTGTGATGGCTGTTTTGGGGGCTAGATATTAAGTTCTTAATTCATCAAGGATGTTTTTATCTATTATTACTTTATTATTTCTTCTGAATGGACTTTCAACGGAAGAACATATATGAGTGCTAAATGCATCAAGGCTGTTTTTATCTATTATTAGTTTCTTGTTATTTTTGCTGGTTGAATTGTCCAGGAATGATATGCTGTTTAATGGGGGGATATGAGTTCTTTATTTATCGAGGATGTTTTTATCTGTTAGTTGATGGGCTTTAAATGATGCTAGGCTGTTTTATGGGGGGGGGATCTTAATTCATCAAGGCTACTCCTCTGCTGGGATGCTTCTTTAATAAAGCTCTTATCTGTGAGTCACAATTACTTTCAAATGCAGCTACTGTTTGGTTTAATGTGGGATTAAAGATACTTTTTTGCATAGGTGGACCAAATGACAGTTCTTTAAACACAAATTAAATGGAGCTTTCTCATAAACAGTTTTATGTATGTATGAATCTGATTAGCTCTTTCAGCTCATAAGAAAAAAAATCTTTAACAAAGCCTCAAACTGCTCATTTCAATTAAATATACTATGATTAAATACCTTGAAACTTTTATTCCTGCTGCAAATTAATGGTATTTTTCTCTTTCTCTGGTATCTGACTCTGCCCTGTGATTCCACTTATTTCCTGATGCGTAATTCCATTTCTGGTGTGGTCTGCTTTACAAAAATATTCATATCAAGACCCTGAATCAAAAGAAGTAAGGTGGCCTGAAGGGATACCATTTTAAATGCACTGATTCTGTGGTGTCTACTCAAGTTTGAACAGTCCAGTATGGGTCACCAGACATCATCCTCTGCTACAAGGAAGTTAACTGTTATAGTGTAGTCAAAGGGAACCCACTCTACAACCCTCTTCCTTAACAACTTGTGTATAAATATCTCTACACCCTGCGTAAAAATGACTTGGGAAATCACGGGATACTTTAATCCTCTAATTTGTAACCAAACTGCAATACACATCTTACCCAACACTTTGTTGTAATTGCAAGTATGATGCCAGTGCCCTGGCCCAGCAATCAAGGAGCCTCAATCCTCACCACTAACACCAGAGAAGGGCATCTCATATATGAGGAAAGGATAACAAATACACACAGTAAAGTGCAATTTCCCTTACGAGCACACAGAGATCACAGTCAGTCCAGGGCTGGTCGCTCCCTTGCTCTCCAGGTCCCCAATAAGACTTAGGTTCATAGGTTCATAGGTTCATACTAGGCTATCTGCCCGAGGGCATTTACAAGCCTAGCCCATAGTTTTGTGGCTTACGCCACCCCTTTAGTATGGGGAACTATACCCATTATTTTGCTGTGCCTCTGTTGAGCAGTGACACTGAGGTAATCCCTGGGGTATATCTGCGATCTCCCATCCATTGGTCAAGATTTCTCTTGAACAAGGCCAGCGAGGTGCTCTGCCTCACATATACCGGGATTTTATTCCACAGCATAGGGAGTCTTTGGGTGATGAATCTATCCCTCCAGCACGTCCTATTAATAGCCATGTCGCGGTTTAAGTCTCCCGCCCTTGTGGCTCTGACGGATCTAGATTTTTGAGGTGAAGCATATTCATCAAACCTGGGTTTGACATGGCCTTGTATGTTAGGCAAAGGTCACCTCTGAGCAAGCGGTAAGCGACTGAATAGAGCTGGAGTTCTTTCAGTCGGGCAGCATAGGACAGATGTTTGAGACCCTTTATCCTTTTGGTGAGGAACTTTTGTGGCCTCTCCAGCTGCTGCAAGTGTCGGGTCAGATACATTCCGAATGGGGCATTGTACTCAATCATTGGTCTGATGAGTGATGAGTATAGGGAGACTATGACCTCCCTTGATCTAGATGAGAATCCCTTCATGATAAGGTGGGCAATGTAGAAGGTCTTCCTAACTACTTTAGCTACATGGGTGTCGAATGACAGACTACTATCAACCTGGGTCCCCAGGTCCCTGATAACTTCTTCTGTACTCAGTGGATTGCCACCTATTTGGTAGCTAGGGGTAACCTTGTTTTTCCCGAAGGGTATGACTATGCATTTTTTGGCATTTAACTTTAGGCCATGGCTCTGGCACCAGTTATCCGTTTCTGTGAGACCCTTCTGAAGGATATCTGTGTCAGATGTGTTTTACTATGGCGCCCAGTTTGCAGTCATCTGCAAACTTTGTCAGCCATAACCCTCCTGTGTTTGCTTGTACTTCGGAAAAGTAGATGCCAAACAAGAGTGGGCCCAGGACTGAGCCCTGTGGTACACCACTTGTGACAGGCTTTGAGTCTGACATGGCGCCAGCAACTCTGACCCTGTGGGTTCTGTCACTCAGCCAGTTTGCAACCCATCTTATGATGTATGGGTTAACATTTAAGCTGATGAGTTTTTCAATGATACCCGAGTGGGGTATTGTATCAAAGGCCTTCGCCAGATCGAGGTAGGCTGTATGGACTGCCTTTCCTCATCAATGGCTTTGGTGACTGTTTGAAAAAGTCAACCAAGTTTAGAAGGCATGATCTGCCTTTGACAAAGCCAAACTGGGATGGATCCAAAGTCTGCAAATTCCCTATGTCTTTATTTATGAGGTCCATTATGATCCTCTCCATGGCTTTGCAGATAAGGCTTGTCAAGCTAATGGGCGGTAATTTCCAGGGTCGGTGGAGGCACCGCCTTTGTGAAGTGGGACCACAGTTGCAGTGCCACTCCTGGGTACATATCCAGAGGTAAGACTATGATTAAACAGCTGTCCTAGCTGTGGGTTTAATTCCTCATTGAGTTCGTGGAGCACACAGCCGGGGACACCATCAGGTCCCATGGATGCTGTGTTTTTGCTTTGGAGAGAGCAGTTCTCACTTGGGTGTTGGAGATGTTTGGGGGGCTGCAATCGCTTGGTATAGATATCTCTCCTTTTGGGGGGGAGGGGGGGGAGAAGTTTGCACTGAACCTGTCAGCCAGTATGTTGGCAATGTCTGTAGGATCAGTAATCTTCACATCATTTTGAACTAGTTCTGAGCATATCTGGGAGTTTCCTCCCAGGTTTCTAACATAGCTAAAGAAGGCCTTATGATTGTCTTTCGAGTCTTTAGCTATTTTTCTCTCAAAATTTGCTTTGGATGATTTTATGAGAGCTCTTAGTTTTTTACTTATAGTGATCAAGGGTGTCTTACCTTTTAAGGATTTTGCTCTATCTTGTAGTAGCTTCCTACTGGCACAGCTATAGGGTCCAGATCTCAGCCTAGTGGGCAAGCTAAAACCTCCAGCACCCTCTCTGTCCAACCAGTGCTTCGTGTCCCTGCCCAGGTAGCTGACACACACTTTGAGATAAGAGTTTATACAACCACACAGACACTTCTGGTGAAGGCTGGCACAGTTTCTCCAGCTGTTCCCCTTTCTCCAAGACTATATGGTAGTTCCACTTGCTACCGCCCACTAATACTTATCAGCTACTCAAAGGCCGTCCAATTATTACTGTGCAATATTATTATCCAGTTGGTAGTTGTGACTAAACAGTTAAGGCTTATTAGAGTGACTTGGTACAGGATCCTTATATACATGCAATGTACTCTTAGAGCTCAACTTATCTCTACACAAACCAGCCACAGTTAAAATGTTTTAAAATATTTAATAAAAAATAAAAATAAAAAAAACCCCACAAGACAATACTTCCTACTACACAGTGCTAGTCAAGAGTTCAGAGATCACACAGAAATACTTAAAATAATTTAGTAGTACAGTTCTGACATCACAGAAAAACACTTAGTCTAATCTTTCTGCTTGCTAGCTATTTCTAAAAGAAAACACAAGTCTAAGATAACTTACATATGAGCAAGACAGTGCTGTGAGTTGGATGATCAATGCTTAATGCCTTCTGATTCTCTCTGTTTAAATTGCTATTGCAGTCCTGATTCCCATTACATAATTTTTTTTATACTTTCCTGGTGTTCCCAAGCTGATAGAAATTGCATTTATATTCTTTTACACCCAGGCATAAACCAGAGCAATAAAGGACATTCCATATGTAAATTCTGGTCATTAACTTTAGCCTTAAAACAATAGGCAGGAAGCCTTCATCTAGCCTGGCCAGAGCCGAATTGTAAACATCAAAGACAGTCATTAAATAATTTCAATTTCAAAGGACAGACAAGAAATGCTTGACTTAGCTTTCTTTACAGCAGAGGGCAATGTTGCTACATTGTTTTAAGTTCAACATTTCACAGCATATTCTTTAATTTAAGAAAACAATCATGTATTTCAACATTTATATTTACAAATTACAGAATTATGTACCAAATTCTATTTTACTAGGCTGGCAGCATTCACCCATCTCTACCAGTCTTCACAGCAAGTATTTATGTTGATGTTCATCAAAAGTGTTTTTGGAAGACAAAGGTATGCTAGTAGAGGGAAGGCTCAGAACAAGCTTTCTTTGCAAATAATTGGACTAGAAGATGCAAGGAGGCACTCAAAGGAATTATTATTGCCTGCAACCAGAGTGGTATCTTGCAAAACATTATGCCCTTTAGGATGCACCACAATTTTAGAGGGGATTCCTACCATTTGTGAATTGTAACTACTTGAATTCTGTTTGCCTGATGCAAACCCCCTAAAAACACATTTTCTGGAATTTTTTTTTACATTATTTGGCTGCATGCTGAGATGGCAGTTATGGAACCATTTTTTACCTTTCCAGGATGTTTCCACAAATGTGCAACCACAGAGTTAGTATATGTAAGTAAGGAAGGTATTGGGTGTATCTCCCAAAGGGTTATGTGCGTGAAAGTTTGCCCCTCCCTAGCAAAAACACTTTTTAAATTGATATCACCCAGAGTTTCAGCATGTGTGTTTGATAAGTTTGACTCAACTGGTTTGCTATTCAATATTAAGTTGACTTATGATAGTGGATCTCTTCTAAAATAACCAAGGCTCCTACTGTGAGGTCTAAATCTTGGTGTCTCCTAAAGAAATTGCACTTTTCAAAATCCATGTCTACAAAAGGGAAATATCTTAACTCTTTCAGCAGAAAAACGAAAAACCTAAAAAAAATGTAAATGGTAAGATTTTCTTTTTCCTTACCTTTACTCTCCAAACTTGAATCAAAGATGTGGCTTCAGAATGAAATAAACAACGAGATAGTAAGGGTTCTAATCTGAGTTGGTCCTTCAACCACACTTGCCTTTAAACCACTGCAGAAACAGCTGCTGATTCAACAGCAATATGGAAGAGAGTGAAGAGTCTACAAGACATGTTTAGTATCTTGAGCGTTCTGCTAGTACAACTGTGATTCTGAACTGTGTACCACAGAAATTGCAATTTAAAACATGATGACAATTATCCATAATCATTACATTTGAATGCTCTCATCCACGTCTCAAGAAATAGAAAGCACATCATACATTGTAAATAGCATGATTAGGAATAGCTTTTTCCCATTAGCTGCAGCCAGTTCAGCTTAAACACTGTCATTTCTACTCTTTAGATACAGAGTATTGCTCTGGATGTTTAAACCATTAAAAATATACAATTTGAACATAAATAGTTCATCTTACAGCTTCTAAATGATCACTTGATGGGGCAAGCTTCTATATTTCCAAAGGGCACTGTAACAAAAATATAGGTTACTGCTCCATTGAGTTTATAAAATATCTTCCTTGCCTTTACAAGTTTACACTCAATCACTCGCTTCCATTAATATAAGAAGAGATGGATTTTGCCTTACCCTGTACATTAAAGCAGATGAAACAAATTAGGCTTCAACATTAATATGGCTTTAATAAACATATGTTAAAAACAAATATAATGATACTGTTTTGGCAAGAACTCTCATTAGAGGCAGTTGTCTTTCCAATACTTCAGATTTTTCACTGTTCACTTTTGGCAACACATTTGAGCCTAGGCTTCAGCTAGGCTGTGACTGGCTGATTTTCTAGTTCAGACAGAATACAAAATTTGTTAGAAATAATTATTTCTCTTAAACTCTAATATTTTTAACAGACATACTGTGCTTGAAAACATCACAGAAAGTTACAGACTAAACAGATAATGACATTTAAATTAATTTCACTTTTAAACACGCAAAATGAAGGTATACTCCCACAGATAATAAATAATTTTTTAAAAAGTCAGCTTTCAAGCATAAGTGCAAAAAAGGGGGGTTAATGCTGACAATTATTAAAAGTAGACACCTTGACAGAGTTCCATTTAATTAATATGATCAGTAAGCAACAGCTATCTCTGGGTGGTCTCAGGTTCAACAGATAAAGGCCTGTACTTTTCACAATGCAACCAGCAAAAATGGCTATTTAAACTCTTTGAGGTCTAGATCAAATAAGACTTGTGACTACAACCATATAAATTCTGAGTCAACAAATACTGGCAAGTAAACATTAATCATATTTGTAAGCAATCCAAACATCAGATTTAGAAAAAAAGACATGTTCAGAATTAATAGCTTAAAATGATCAGACATGATTTAAAATACAGAAACAATTATTTATAATCTACTCCTTTACTGCCCCAAATAAATAATTTGCTTAATTATGAATGAAATACCATGAGAAAGCCAGTGAAGTCCACGAACAAATGGTTTAATAAAACAAAGTAAAAAAAAAAAAAACAAGCAATACTGCCTCCTCTAATTTGCTTAATTAGTTTCTCACAGTAACCAAGAGAGGTGAAGGGACAAGAGTATTAACAGAGTGTACTTACCATATCAGATCTTTGAAAGAACTCTCCTGTTTGGATTACAGTTGAAATAAGCATCCTCTCTGATTCACCTGTGTTGGGGTAAGTGTCATGTCCATGACAAATTCCTGAAATTGCATGCTGCAGTAGAAAAGTGTGTTTATCCCCTTAGCTCAATGGTTCACCTGAACCACTGATCAAGTCAATTTTTGCAAATCAAGAGCTACAGTGAAGGAAGCCTGCACTACTGAACAGCTTATAAGGCATATAAATATATGCATTCCTTATTTACAGTGAGCTCAAAAGCATACATTGCATGGAGACATCCAGGTAAGAAGTGGTGGTAGAGGAGTAATTATGACCCACTGAAGAGGTTCCAGTCACAGATAACAGATATGTTTTTATAATATTAGTTTATGTCTGAAATCTGAGACTTTCTTCATTGAATCTGCAAATGGGAATAATCTCAAGAATTACAGATTTCTGACACACAGAAGCTAAAAGACTTCCAGCGTGTGAAGGCTCGCCAAGTCTTAAGCAGAGAGATACAAAAGAAGTTATGACTCCTGGAGTTAACAGTTCAAGAAACAGAGTTTGGTAAAAATGTCCACAATAAAAAAATGTTCACAATGGTGACATCACGGAAGCAAGCACTGGTGGCATCCAAACACCTGTTGGAGTAAATGTTGACAAAATATTTTTTTCAAGGGTGCTTCACCAAGCTCCACTTGACCTAGTCATGTTCCAGCAGCTCACACACTGATGGTTCACAGGTGAAAGCTCACATACATTCTGGAAGACTTGACAAAAAATCTCATATCTCTAAATGTACTTTGTCCAAACTGCTGCAGTATCAGGTGTAGTATATATAGAGAGATCAGGGGTGTGGGCATGGCCTCAACATTAGGGGGTGTACAGGAAGTTCAGTATGCCTCCAAAAATGCAGCAAATCTGTGTTTTCCCTTTACTGATCATACCACTAGCAGCATTGTTAGGTGGGTAATGGTGAAGTGAATCTGTGGTTTCACTTTACTGATTATCGCTTGTCTTGTTTCTCATTGAAGATGAACAGGTGGGGTAGTTCATTTATTTGCTTTATTACAAAGAAAGACATCAGGATGGATAGCAGCAGTACAAAATATAAACAAACTGATTAACTGACAGACTACACAGACATACATGCTTACATATCAACAGCTAACTACAAAATGGCAGTAAGGCTTGCAGTTGCTTAATATTTATACACTTGTGCAAACCCCTAGAAAGCTTCTTAAAGGTATACATACATATTAATCTACATCCTCCCTCTTTAATGAATTCCTCACAATACAATGACATTTGAAAAAGAAACATGCAATTGTGCAGACAATAAGAAATAAACACTACATTTATGTCCAAGTTCCTGTGTATTTAGAACATAGTCTGGAAATGTGACCTGATCTAGTAATATAACAATCAGAACAGGGTTTAGCAACAGGGACAGTCATTGGTGAACAACTTGCTTCAGGAGTTTCAGGATTCTTCTCAGGAACAGGGATATTTAATGGAACGTTCTTTGGAACTGGAATGCTGGATAACTCACTCTGCGATATAGAGTATTTCTCGCAGGTATGATACTGCAATACAGGCTTGGACACCAGGATTAAATGTTTCTGCCTAAATTCTGCTCCTTGCAATTCCACAATGTATGATCTCAGCTCTGGACATACACTTTTCACTACACCAATACAATCAAAACATTTGGATGTCTGCATCCTCACTATCTCCCTTTCTCGTAATGGATTGAGCAGTTTGCTGGTCTTGTCATAATAGAATTTCAGGGATAAGAGCTTCTTTAACAGATTGGCTTTCGCTGATCTGTTGTTCTTGACACATGGAACCAATAATGAACTATTAATTGGTAGAGTGGTTCTGGTTTGTCTCGACAGACGTCTCTGTGTAGGTGAACCAAGATGTTTACCATGAGGAACATTTCTGAAATTCAATAGATTCAAGAAAACATTACTATTGTCTCGTTCCAATAATGTAACAGCAAGATAAAGAAGTTTGCCTTTTGTGTAGACAAGATTGAAATTATACTTTTGCAATTTCAACATCATGTGTTCCAGTCTGGCAGCAGCTGTATGCATAGGCTTTCTCAAAATAGTGACTAGAGGTTTGTGATCTGTTTCAATCTGGATAGGTCTACCATAAATATAATCATGGAACTTTGAACATGCAAACACAATTGCCAGGAGTTCTTTCTCTAGCTGAGCACAGTGCATTTCAGTTTGGGTTAGAGTTCTTGATGCATAAGCTACTGATCTAACCTCTTGAAGAATGACTGCACCAAGACCAAATTTCAAAGCATCACAAGAGTAACTGATTTATGAAGATCATAGTATCTGAGAGTTGGTGGACTGGCAATTCTCTGTTTCAGGATATCAGATGCTCTCTGGTGTTGTTCTAACCACGACCAGAATACATATTTGCATGTCAGCTAAGCAGTATTGAAAGTTGGCTCAAGTCTGGAATGAACTTGCCTAGGTAGTAACCATGCCAAGAAAATGTTGTAGGGCTTGCACATTGTCTGGAGCTGGCATCTCGAGAACAGAAGTTTGCTTTGAAGGATCTGGTCCTAAGCCTGAACCGGTAAATAAATGACCACTATAAGTGACTTCTTGTAGCCTGAATGTGCACTTCTGAGGATTCAGCTTAAGGTTCACTTCACATACTCTTTACAGAACTTTCTTGAGATTTCTGTCATGTTCAGCTTCACCATTACCTCTTACTAGAATATAATCTACTATAACAGCACACGGATACCCAGAACAATTTTGTTCCACTGCATGCTGGAAGACTTCACTGGCAGAATTTATCCTAAATGGCATTCTCAAAAATCTATACCTGCCAAAATGAGTACTGAAAGTGGTTAGCAATGAGGATTTTTGATCAAACTCAATTTGCAAAAATGAACTCTGCATCTAAGACAGAAAAAACAGTGGCATTTGGCATAAGAGCAGCAACTTCTTTGACTGTATGCATTGGATAATGAGGCCTTTTCAGTGCCTTGTTCAAATCTCAAGGATCAATACATATTCTGATATCATCTGAGCTTTTCTTATGAACTACTACCATGGAGGATACCCATTCAGTCAGTTCTTCAACTGGACAAATTACACCTTGCTGCACCATTTTATCAAGCTCAGCTTTGACTCTGTTCTTTATAACTACTGGAACTTTCTGGGCTGGCCTGAGAACTGGACTGACTTCAGAGTCTAACTTCATGGAGTACACAACTGGGAGTCTGCCTAGTTTGTCTTCGAAAAGATCAACATAGGTAGAAAAAACAGACTGGATGAAATTAGAACAGTTGTCTTTTCAGGTTACATGGTGGACTTCCTTATTAAATGAAATTAGTCCCATTTTCAAACTGTCACTGAGACCTAATAATGACTGTAATTGCCTTTTGACTACGTAAAATTGCAAATCATAGCTGTTCCCAGTAGAGTAACATGAAAGCACTACTGAACCTTCAGTTTGAATTTCTTCACCTCCATAAGCAACATGCTTTGTACACCTTGCTAAATCAAGCTTCTCACAGCACATACTCTAGCAAATGTTTCTGCTGACATATCTTTCCACTTTGAGCCTGTGTCAGCTTTGAGCTCTATGGGTCTCCCATTTATCCGAACAGTACAAAATACTTCATTCTTTGTCCATAAATCTACTGTGTTGGCTGTTTCATTAATCACTGACACCATCAACACAAAAACCAGGGTCACAGCTTTCTAACTTATAAACTTGTCTCTTTTGAATGTTCTCTTTTAATAAAAGAATGTCCCTTATTTGATTTAGAAAACCTTTTGAAATTATTCCACTTATTGCATTTGTGGCACTGATGACCAAAAGCTATGCACTCTTCTCTTTTGGGTTCACGATATGCACAATTATGACACTTGACTATGAAACTGGGTAGACGCACATTCTTAGTTTGCTGACTCACTTGTACTTCACTGAGACTGTGCACACTCTGGAATTTGCTGGAAAGGTACAGGGTTTCCCAATGACTGTTGCAGGGCTTGCAGTTGCTGCCATGTGCTTGGGCCTGTTTCTTTTAACCACGTGCTGCATACTATCAACTAGAAGATACTGGAAACATGCATTTCTCATTTTTAGGCATATTTGTGTGCTTTTCTGTGAGCTCATATATATATCAAAAATATAAATGGCCTTATTCAAAGTTAAATCACTGTCATGAAGCAAAATCCTTCTCACAGCATCATCTTTAATACCACACACAAGTCTATATTTTATCAGTTCATACCTTAAAATCACCAAATCTGCACATTCTAGCTTTATTTCTCAAGTCACTTATATATGCTGCAAAAGTTTCCCCAGGCTTTTGATCTCTTCTGTGAAGTAAGTGCCTTTCTATTGTAAAATTAATTTGTGGGTTACATATTTCTCTAAATTTACATTTTAAGCACTCAGAGTCTTCCCTTGACTCAGTTGGTACCACTATATGGCAGTTTTTCCCTCCCCTGCAAATGCAGCAGATGCATACACAAATGAACGCTCACTTTCTATGGCTTCTGAACCAGCAAAATTAAGCAGAATAAATGCCTTTGTACAGTCATCTTTATCAGAAAATGTAGCTTGTATGAAAATATCGTACTCTTGCTCACTCTCCAATTCTCTGCAATATTATTATCAAATACAAGTGGACCTGGTTTCCGAAATTCTTCAGCCATGCCAACAAAGTATGCTTAAACACACTGCAAATATAGCCCTTGTAATTATAGTTGAACATGCACACACAACCAGTACTTGTAATAACATTCAAATGCACAATAAACTCTTTGAAATATGCTTTGAAATGGCTGTATTTTGTAAAATAACTGTACTGTAATACTGCACAAACATGCAAACATTTCATACACTTTGAATATTCTGAATAGCTTTAAGAAATGTGAAAAAGTACATGCTACGAGCTACTTCGAAAAAAATGCGGTTGTTTGCCTTATTTTATTTATTTTATGCAATTCGGTCTTTATTTCAAACATTTTCCATAGTTATTCGAATATTTTTTCAATATATTGCAGTTTCAGACATTTCTTTTACTTAGAAATTTGTTAATGCTTTGTTTTGTATTTTGCAAATACAAAATCATTTCAGTAAGCTTTGATACTTGAAATACGTTTCTGACCTGTTTTTGCAAAGTATACATGCAGTAGGGATGATCTATTCCTTTATATTCCTCCACCTTTAACTGAGTGCCTTCTTGGTCCAGAATCTGGATTTCTGGATCCCATTCTGACACTATGTCACTTGTCTTGTTTCTCATTGAAGATGAATAGGCGGGGTAGTTCATTTATATGCTTTATTGCAAAGAAACACTCAGGATGGATTGCAGCAGTACAAAATATAAATGAACTGATTAACTGACAGACTACACAGACATACATGCTTACATCTCAACAGCTTACTGCAAAATGGCAGTCAGGCTTGCACGTGCTCAGTATTTATACACTTGTGCAAGCTCCTAGAAACCTTTTTAAAGGTATACATACATATTGATGTACACTGATTATACACTAACAGTGATGTTGTTGGGTGAGTAGTGGTGAGGTGAATCTGTGTTTTCACTTTACTGATCATGCCACTAACAGCATTGTTGTTGGGTGGGTAGTAGTGAGTATATCAGACTCAATAAGATGGTATTCAAGCTCATATAATAGATCCAGTTTGCTGCCTGATGGTAAAGTGTAACACAGTTTGTATGCCAGTGGTAGGGGGTTCAGCCTACTCACTCCATTCAGCAAAGAAGCTGAAAAATCCCATGTTCTGAACTCATGTACTTGCATCAGATAGAACCTTAGGTGATGGTGCATGCGCAGGGTGTGAAGAGTTCTTTCTTGTTCAGTTTCTGTCTCACATAAAGAAAACAAAAAAGATGAATGGACTGGTTCAAGGGCATTTCTGACATCACATTTATGAAAAAACAAAGAGTTAGTCCTAAAGGACACTTGATCCTTTTGTAAGACTAAATATTTTTAATATTAAATTTAAGCCTAAACCTCTTAGATCTAGCACACAGAGTGTATTGTCCCATAGAAAAGCATCTTCAAATAGAAAAAAAAAATTAAATGCAACAAAACTTGCAGACTTGAATGACAGACCAGCAATTCTATAAATCATGAAATGAAGTCCCAAACAGGCGGAGAGTTTTTTTAAGAAAAATTGAGATGTATAATTCCCTTTAAAGAACAACTTGACCAGCCAGTGTCGGGCCACAGGAAGCTCTGGACATTGACTAAATGCCCAATTTGAAGTGAGACATAAAAAGTATGAGGTCCAACCATCAAGCTTGTGGTGGGTAGAAATATCTGACACATGCTTCCTGAGTATGGAATAACTAATACCACAATCACTCAGATGCACTTGCACACTGACCAACTTGGGTGGCATAAAATTCAATTATATACTAATATGGAGAACCTCTTCCATTTGGTAGACATTTGTTGGATGGACAGTTTCATAGTAGTTTCAATCATCTCCAACATCTTGCAGAGAGGTCAAATGGCATCAAGAGATCTATATTAGGAGCCACCCACTTAGATGAAGCAACTAGAATGTTACTGGTTTTTAATGAGTTTATTCACATATTATTACAAGACAGGCTGAAATTGCATCCTCTCAAGCACCAAGAAGTAATAAGGATGAATTTTGGTATTTCTTTTCTGAATTTTCTGATTAGGTGCAGTGTTGGAGGAAAAGGTGAGAAGGTATACAGGAATCCCTCCCCCCAACTTGTTGGATGCATCCATCATCAGCTCTTCTTTACCATGCTGGACTGAGCAGAAGGCATAGAGTACCACACTCTCCTGAATGTCTAACAGGTTGGCTTCCAGGGTGCCAGGCTCATGGAAAATCCTGACTGGAATAGACTCCTATATCCTCAACTCTTTAGCAGAAGATAAGGACTGACTCAGGTAGTTCAGAGCATATTCACCTCTACTGGTTTGTGAATGGCTAACGGAGTCATGATCCAATGAAAAACCTGCATCATCTCTCTCTGCAAGAGCAGTAGGAGTCCATGTGTCCTTTCTTGTTCAGGTATGATGAAGTAGTTGGCAGGCTGAATCAAAAGAGATCCAGGATGGATTTGGCTTCTTCGCCACATCCTTTGTGGCAAGAAGTACATTCTGTGGATTCAGAGAGATTATGTGCAGCCTCCCTCCATGGGAGCCATTCTGCTTGAATTACAGAAAAGCCAAAGGGGTCTCATTTCTTTTCATTCCACCAGTGAAGCATCTATCTACAGTTCAGCTGAGAGACGGGAAAAGCTAGGCACTGTCCACCATTCTATGGTCTGGTAGCAAGGGTCTGACACTTGAAGCAGATCAATGAGCATGTAGTTATTCTGCAGCCATTCATATTTCACAGTTAATATCTGCATTCTCTGGAAACTACTGCAACCACCAAACAGAGAAGATGTAGGGCAATAAAAACCTAGATTTCCACTGCAGTCTCAGGCTGTCAAAAACATGACATCTTCAGTGTTCTCTGTGGGCAGAAAAAGTATGACACTGGAAAATGTTCAGCTTTGCACAGATGTAGACAACAGTCTGACATGTGAACAGTGAAAACTTCTAATTTATGAAAATGCCAAAGACTGCATCCATGGAAGTTCTCCTCTGGGGATATATCTATGAAGACCATAAAATTGACAACAGGAGACAGCTGTTTGGGTAGAGGAAATACTAAAATTTCTTATTTTGCAGTGCCTTTACTACAACAGATAGCACTTTGGTAAACCATCTGGGTGCAGATAAGTCATCAAAGGGCAGTATTCTGAATTAAATGTATTGCCCACTCACAGGAACCATAAGAAAGGCAAAGCTCTTGAAGGTATCTACCATACCAGCAGATCTTCATAAAACGATCACTATAACAAACCATAATATTGGGGTATATGCACCTCCTGTTTTCTTTATCCCAGCTACATTTTCCAAACTTTCTCTATCACTCTGAGGTGAACAATTCTGGTCTCACACTCTGAAAATATTTGTACGCAGGAGGCACAAGGCTTGGGTATATTAAAAAATTATTAAATGTTCCTAGAACCTTAAAGAGAAGATGTGCTTGTGATAGACAAAAAAACTCAGTACTCAGCCAAAGTAATAGAAACCATATCCAAAATAGTAAGAAAATAAAAGTTATACACTTACCATAAAGTACAGTTTTGTACCTACCATAAATGTAGATGTCCGAGAGGTATGCATCTGCAGTCCTAACAAATGGGTTGTCCTGCCTCAGGCAGCCCTTCGGTCGGCCGGATTCCAAAGTCTGGGTCTGGCCTCGGCTGATGTCGCACTTCACCCGACGTCATAGCTGCAGTTAACCGGGTATAAAGGCATCAGCCGACGCCATTTTCCTCAGTGTTTCTTGCCCCAGATGCCAGGTGCCCTCTAGGAAGGCTAAATTTGGATAAATGCAAATGTTTCCAAACAATAGAGAGCAAATAGAAATAAACATGTATATACATATATACAAACAAATACACCATAATAGATTCCCCCAGCTAGCTAAGAGATGGGCAAATACCCTAGGAGTACCACAGAGGGGAAGGAGGGTGGGTAATCCTGACTGCAGATGCATACCTCTTGGACATCTACATTTATGGTAGGTACAAAACTGTACTATGTCCTTCAAGGATGCATCTGCAGTCCTAACAAATGGGTAGAATACCATAGCCAAACTGGGGGAGGAGGTACTAATAAGATTATGGTGTAGTTAAGATCCCTTGCAAAACAGCAGTGGCAAAACCTGCTCGGGATCTGGAGTATAAGGGTAGATTATAATGCTTGGCAAATGTATGCACGGAGCTCCAAGTAGCAGCCTCTAAAATGTCTTTGGTAGCCACTCCTCGTAAAAAAGCTGTAGTAGTGGCTGTAGCCCTTGTGGAGTGAGGTCTGATGTTTTCTGGAGTTGTCTTTCCATGATAAGAGTAACAAAATCTAATGCAATTTCCTATCCATTTTGAGATTGTCTGTTTTGAAATTGCTTTTCCTTCCATTCCTGTTGCATATGCTACCAGAAGCTGGTCAGTTTTTCTATTGTTCTTGGTTCTGTCCAGATAGTAGCGCAATTGCCTATGCACATCCAAGGTATGTAGTAGTCTTTCCCCCCTGTTCTGTGGGTTGGGGAAGAATGTAGGTAGGTGGATTGCTTGGTTTAATGATACCCTGGAGACCACCTTTGGCATAAAAGTAGGATTAGTTCTCATGGACACTCTATCCTGATGGAAGATAAGGAAGGGCTGTACTGCCATTAATGCCTGTAATTCAGAAACCCTTCTTGCTGAAGTAATTGCAAGCAGGAAAGCAGTTTTCCATGATAAGTACTGTAATTCTGCTGTTGCTGCTGGTTCAAAAGGGGGGAGTGTCAACTTTTCTAGCACAAAGTTCAAGTCCTATGTAGGCAATGGTAGCTTCCTTGGTGGCTTTACATTTTTAATTCCTCTCAGAAACTGCCTGAGTAGAGGATGAGAGAAGACTGGAGGATCCATGTTGTATTCTGCTGAAATAGCTGACGCATGAGTCTTAATGGAAGAGTAGGACAGGCCATTGTGGAAAAGCTCTGCTAAGTATTCCAGGATGTTAGCTATGTTTACCAGTGATACATTTTCTCCTTTTGCTGCACTCCAAATGAGATATCTTTTCCATTTTGCTGAATAAGTTTTTCTTGTTGAGGGTCTGCGAGCCTCCAAGATAATGTCTTTAACCCTTTGAGATAAATCTGGGTTATTTTGTCTTATGCAATGTTCCAAGCAGCTAGCTGCAGTGTTTTCAAGTTTGGATGCAGGGTTTTGAAGTTGTTCTGTGTTAGCAGTAAAGGAACTAGGGGTAGAGGCCATGCGTGCTCCCGAGACATACTCCTCAGTAATGGGTACCAATGCTGCCTCGGCCAGTCTGGAGCTATCAGGATGATCCTTGGGTGATCTTCTTTGATCTTCAATAGCACCTTGTGCATTAAAGGAAGAGGTGGGAATGCATATGCTGTCAGGTTTTCCCAACTGAAAGATAGGGAGTCCACCTTCCAAGCAAGTGGGTGGTATGTCCTTGTGCAGAATTTTTTCAATTGGTGGTTGTGTGGGGATGCGAACAAGTCTATTTCTGGTAGTCCCCATTTCCTTGTAATGGATTTGAAGATGTCTGGATGCAGCATCCATTCGTGGGCATCCGTGGTAGTTCTGCTTAAGATGTCTGCTAGTATATTTTCTTTTCCTGGCACAAATATTGCCTGGAGCTGAATGTTGAAGCTCAGGGCCACATTCCAGAGGTCCATTGCCATCCGGCATAGAGGATATGAATGTGTGCCTCCTTGTTTGTTGATATACCACATAACTGTGGTGTTGTCCATCCTTATCAGCAATTGACCCTGTTGAAGAAACGGTCTGAATGTCTGAATTGCCAGTTTTACTGCCAGCATGTCTTTTTGATTTATGTGTAGGTTCAGCTGGTTTTGAGTCCATAAGCCTTGTATGCACTTGTCCAGCATGTGTGCCCCCCAACCGAGGTCTGAGGCGTCCATGGTGATAGTCTGGCTTGGTTGAGGGCTGTGGAAGGGCAGTCCTTTGTTCAATTGACAGGCCTGAGCCCACCATCGGAATTCTTGCTTCAGGCATGGAATTATTGGAATTTCGGTTTCTAGGCTGTGCTTGTGCTGAGACCATAAATTCCTTAGGTACCATTGCAACTTCCTCATATGTAGTCTGGCATGTGGAATCAATATTATGCAGGATGCCATGTAACCCAGGGCTTGCAGGACTTTCCTTGCTGTAAGCTGGTTCTGCGTTGTTAATGCCATGAAATAGAGTGGTAGGTGCTTCTGCTTTTCTGCTGTGAGGGATGCCATTTGGTTTGATGTGTCCAGTTCTGCACCCAAGAAAGTTATCCTTTGGGATGGTATCAGCCTTGACTTTTTTATATTGACTGTGTATCCCAGGGCTTGCAGTAGGTGAATGACCTTTTTCAAATCTTTTGTTAATTTGTTTTTGTTGTCCGCTTGCAACAGGCAGTCGTCCAGGTAAGGGTAAATTTGGATTCCCTGAAGCCTGCAATGAGCAATTACTGATGCCAGGCATTTCGTGAATACTCTGGGCACAGTAGATAAGCCAAAAGGCAATGCTGAGAATTGATAATGCTCTGATCCTGCAAGAAATCTGAGGTATCTTCTGCAATTTGGTCATATGGGGACATGCAGGTATGCCTCCTTGAGATCTAGAGTTACCAGCCAAGACTCCTTGCCCAGCATGGGAAGAAGCTGCTGTAGGGTCAGCATCTTGAATTTTGGAACAATGAGATATGTGTTCAGAGCGGACAGGTCGAGAATAGGTCCCCATTGGTTTTCCTTTCTTGGCACCAGGAAAAGTCTGGAGTAAAATCCTTGCCCTTGTTCCATAGACGGTACCTTTTCTATAGCTCTCATCCTTATTAAGTGGTCTATTTGTTCTAGAGCGTTTGTCTTTTGATTTGGAGGTAGGTTTGGCATTCCTCTCTTCCTTGGTAGAGTATGGAAGTGAAACCTGTAACCTTTGTCTATTGTCTGTAAAATCCATTTGTCTCCTGTAATGTAATGCCAGTTTACTGAAAATAAGGCTAGCTTTCCGCCTAAGGGTGCTTCTAGTTGTTCCCTGGTAGGCGGTTTCAGAGCCAAGTCACTGTGATTGTCCTGTGGAAGTGGTAGTGGCTGGATCTGTGGCAGTACTTCGCTGGTTGTTAGGCTGCCACTGATGTCCCCTGTAGGCACCTCTGGATTGACCTCTGCCTCTTGGGCGCCTATTCCTGCCTCTCTGTGCTCTGGTGGTGTCTGGAAAGGACCAATTCTTGGAAGGCCAGTTCCTACTAAACCTTGGAGGCTGGACCTGTAAGAAATCCTTGACTGTCTGGACAGATTTTGCTTTCTCTTCCACCTTCTTCAACACTTGCTGTGCAGGGGAGCCAAACAAACTGTGTTTATCCATGGGAGCATCTAGGAGCTTTGATTTTACATGGTCTGGTAAGGACTGCTCTTTTAACCATGCATGCCTTCTGATCACTGTACCAGTCATAGCTGATCTAAAGGAAGCCTCCAGTACATCATAGCTGCATTTTAAGGAATGATTACTGACCTGCTGAATGTTATGTACCATTTCCTGAAGAGACTTTCGGTCTAAAGGTTCAGGCGAGGACAGTTTTTTAGTTAACTGATCTAACATAAATTCCTGATACTGAATCATGTGGAATTGACAGTTTAAGGCCCTAGCCGAAAGAGTAGCAGAAGTATAAACTTTTTTACCCCATCTCTCTAAGGCCCTAGATTCCCTTTCAGAGGGGAGGGTTTTTTTGGCAGAGGTAGCTGCTACAGCCTTGGGGCCCTGTGAAATAGTTTCAGGATCTGCAAAAGGAGCCTTATACAAGTGATAATGAGTGTCCGGAACCCTGTAGTATCTGTCGGGCTTAGCAGGGGCCGGAGGAAGTGAATCAGGAGCAGTACAAGCATCATTAAATGCATCATCCACAACTGTAAGTACTGGAGGAATGGCTAAAGGCCTATGCTGTGGCAAATGCAAAAAGGTCCTAAGCCTTTTCCTAGAGTCTGAAAAATCCTGGCCCTGCCATTGAAATTGTTCCCTCATAGCATGCAAGGTTTCCCCAAAAGAAAATTCCTCAGGAGGAGAGGCAGAAGGAATGGAGTCTTCTGCATCAGAGTCCTCATATGGAGAATAAGGGCCTTCTGGAGGGTTTGTATTTTCTGAATCATCAGAGGAGTAATCTGTAGAAACAGGCTCAGGGGGCTCTGCTCTAGGCCTCTTTTCTGGAGGGGGGTGAGAGGCCCTGTCAGGGTGAGGCTGGGATCCCCTGATCAAAGAAATGAGATCCTCTGCTAGACTAAGCATTTGAGTACTAGAGCTAGGCCTGTGAGGGGATTTTAGCAGGCACGGTCTTGGTTGATTTTGCTGCTTTAGCCCTGGTAAAAGCCTTAATTGATATGGATGCAGGGGGCCTAGCAGCTCCACGTGCAGGAGTAGATATATCTAAAGGGATAGTATCTGATAAATCCTGTGAACCTGTAAGAGCAGGTGGAATTTCAGTAGCAGATTCAGCCATGCTGGATGAGGCCTCGGTAGGAGGCAAGCTTTCGGCTGAAGGAAGAACCGAGGACTCGGTTTCAGCCGAAACCGAGACACTCGCGGTTGACTTAACCGCGGTTTCGGTCCTTTTCCTTATGCTTTTTAGCTAATTGTGAAGTCGGAGTCTCCGACGGCATGTTGTAAGCAAAAGCGGAGCCGAAAAACTCCTCTCCAAACTCCGACCGACGTCTAAGTGTCCGTCGGTTGAAGGAAGCACAGGCTAGACAAGCTGCTACGTCGTGGTCTGGGCCTAAACAAGGTAGGCAGTAAGAGTGGAAATCTTTATGAGGTATTTGTTTCCCACAAGTTAAACAGTTATTCACTTTTTCTGACATCGGCTGAGGCAAGAAAGAGTCCCCAACGGGGTACTTAGCTTTTTAGAAGTCTTCGGTAGTAGCAATCTCTGGTTCTGACCGACCGGCACTTGCGAACAGCTTCTGCTTCGGGCGCCACGCGGCAAGAAAGACTGAGGAAAATGGCGTCGGCTGATGCTTTTATACCCGGTTAACTGCAGCTATGACGTCGGGTGAAGTGCGACATCAGCCGAGGCCAGACCCAGACTTTGGAATCCGGCCGACCGAAGGGCTGCCTGAGGCAGGACAACCCATTTGTTAGGACTGCAGATGCATCCTTGAAGGACATCAATAGATCCATGTTGTCTCTTTCTGTCTGGTTCATCATGCAGGCTATCAAATCTGACTCAGATCTGAGAGTGGCCACATACCATAGACATCAGCCCATTGAGCTTAGCTTCCTCGAACCATAATCCCTTGCACCTCAGGACTACCTTAGATTGAGTTTGCTCCATACACACACTGACAATGCTCAATATCCATGGGAAAAACAAAGGATCCCAATGTGATGATATGAGATAGTGCCAGCTGTGCCAGAGAGAGTAGTGTACTGCATGTGTAACATATGCCAGCATATCAAGGTAGAGTTTTGTGAAAAATTATATGTCATTTGAATATCAAACTGATTTGCACAGATGTTTATGTTAAAAATGTATTTGTAAAGTTGCTTGTGTTAAAAATGTATCAACAGTGGGCCCTGCTGGACAGAAAAGTAATATACATATATGTCAGACTGTATTGTAACTGATGAAATGTATATATGTTAACAGAGGATGCTGGAAGGGAAGGGGTTAAGCTCAGCCCAGCTAACCTTAGGAAAAATAGCCTGAAATTAAATGACTTGGTTTGGGCCATAAAGATTTTCTCTCATAGACCTGAATGGAGCCAGAGATGCAATGTCTGGGTTAGGATCCTGCTCTTATTGTCCTTAGTGGTGAATTAATTGCTACCCTGGGGTGCCAAAGAATGGCTGGTTAGATGCTGCAGAGGGATGAAAGGTGTGGAATTGTTTTACAGTCTTCAGATGCCAGAATATCTTTAGCAAAGCCTTTGGTGTGTAGTGTGACATCTGTTCTAGATCATGGCTCAGCTTCTAGTGAGGGTGTAGTGTGGAAACCACAGTCAGGTGACCAGATGTGATGTCATCTTGTAGCCAGCACTGACATTGCATTTTGATACTAGTCAGAGGTGTCTCAGTGTCACTCAGCACTCTGTTTTGCAACTGACAAGAACACTCACCCACTTCACCTTGCCTTCCTTTAGTAAGTAACCAGGGAATAGTAATTCTTCAGTCAGTTAGGAAAGTAGTGAGATTACCTAAATGTATTGTTTTTCTGTATCTGTCTGAGTCTTCCATTTGTGTTATTTTTTTATATTTCCTGTGAATTGAAACTCTAGTGTTTATTGTAAATAGATATTTAGTATTTTCATGTTTTTAATTTTATTATTTATTACTAAATACATCTAAACCTTTAATTGTGGCTGGTCTTTTAGAAAACAGTTTAACCTTTGAGAGTAATTGCATTTATTTTGTGTCACTGTGGCTTCATGCTCCTTGAAAAGCTTGCTGGTTAATACTATCATTTGTATAAGTATTAATTTTACTAAGAGTAATTGGTTACCCTGGTAAGAGCCTTAAAGCAGCTGCCTGGTGGCAGTGAATCTACCTTATAGTCTGGGAGGAGTTGGTATTGCGGGTAAATTTGTGCCAGCCTTTCCCAGGGGTGTGATTGTGTGTGTGAAAAAATCAAAATATCAGAGTGTGTGTGTGCATCAGCTACTTGGAACAGCGACACAATGCACCAATTTCTGCAGTGAGATAGGTGGAGTCTTATTTGGGGTTTGGAAAGGAAAACCCAGCCCCAGAACTGAAGTGCGCTTCCTGTGTGCTCTTAAGAGAAATTGTGCTTGGTGCAAAGAGCTGCATCTGAAAATATTGTGGGTATCCATTTTTGTTCTAAGTAAATGTTCCCACTGGCATCAGTGGTGAAGATTGAGGCTCCTTGATTACTGGCCCAGAAGAGGTACGTCATGCCCTAACACAGGAGAAAGAAGAACCTCTGCGACTCAGTCATCTCATGGTCAAGAGGCTTGCTAAAGGTGGGGGTTGGAAGGAGGGAATGTTGAGCAGGCAGAAAGAGACAACACAGATCTATCCTTATGGTAAGTTCATAACTTTCACGTGCAATGTTTTTTCCCCCAGGATTCAACCTATGGAACACAGTCCCCTGCAAAGTAAAATCCCTAGGGCAGTCTCTTGGAAGGATATTGTGCAATACAGTGGAACCAAAGGAAGCTCTGGACCTGGACTAAATGCCCAGTTTGTAGTAGGACACAAAAGTATGAGGGCCAACCCAGATGGCAGCTGCACAAACTTTATCCAATGCAGCTCTAGAGAAAAAAGTTGTAGAAGTAACCATAACTATAGTAGAATGAGCTTTTGGTTTACCCCACAAGAGCTTTCCTTTCAAACTATAGCCAAAAGAAATACAATCAGCTAGTCACTTGGGGAGAGTAACTTTAGACACTGATATGCACAACCAGGCCTTGGAAAATGGAAAAAAACTGTTTAGATTCTATGGGAGACTTGGTTCTATCCACATAAAACCTTGATTGCCTGTGTACATTTACACAATGCAGCAATACAGCAAGTATTCCACCTTATTGAAAAATTCATGAAAAAACACTGATAAGGGAATGGACTGATTCAAACTGCTCAACATAACCACCTAAGGAAGAAAAGGAGGAAACGTGGAGAGTGCTCCTGTCTTTATGAAAGACCAAACACAGAGGTACTGACAAAAGGGCTTGCATCGCTGACGCTGTCTTGGTGGAAGTAACCACCACCAGGAATATGGTCTTCCAAGATAAAAACTTTATGTCAAATGTAGTAGAAGGTTCAAAGCGGGGTGCAGCCAACACCTAGAGCATGAAATGCAAATCCCATAGAGGGGTCAGAGTCCCAGACTGGAGGGTATAATAAAAAGGTACTCTTAATTAAAGCTTTCTAAATTTTGAGAACTGCAAAATATTATCTGTACCAATGTGGAAATTTTAAATAGCTGTCAATTACACCTTACTAGTAGAATGACTATAGCCCAAGTGAAACAAATCCACTAGGAAGTCAAAATGACCTATACAAAGGCTGTAAAAGGATCCAAACCCTTAGAGGTAGTCCAACAAGCAAAAATTTCCACTTACTGGTATACACCCTATGCAAACACAGTTTCTGAGAAGAAGACAAAATATGCACTACTCTGTCTGAAAGCATGGGACTACAGGCCATCAAGGGAATTGAAAAAACATGTGGTCAGCTTGAGAGTCTGAAGGTTGAGTATGTCCAGTCCTGCCAGGTGAGAAATTAGATCCAGAATTGGATCCAAGACCCAAGGAAGGCACTTCAAAAGAGGCCAAATGAAGGGGAACCAGACCTAATGGGGCCAAAAGTAGTTGACTGTGATTCCCAAGAAGTTGCATACGTGGAGTAAGGCATCCTGTCTCTGACTAATGATGCCCTCATGGAGGTGGTCAGGAGCCAATCATACAGGTAGGAAAGACCTAAAACCCCTGCAGGCTGAGCCAGGCTGCCACAACTGCCATACACTTGGTGAATACCCAAGCGGCTGTGGTGAGACCAAAGGGCAGCACTCAGAATTGATAATGACTGGTCCCAGCTGTAAGTGCAGAAACCTCCTGGAATGTCTTGCAGTCTTTATATGATGGTGGGCATCCTTGAGGTCAATTGACATACAGTTGTCCTTCCTCAAGAGGTATGGGAGGGACTGCACTGTGATTATCCAGAATTTGGTCTACTTGACAAAGCAATTCAATCTGCTTAAATCCAAAACTAGCCTGAGGTCCTTGTTCTTCTTTGGAACCAAAAAGAACATTGAATAGACTCTGGATCCAAGTTGGTCTGGTAGGACCTCTTGGATGACTAGATTTTCTAACAACTTTTGGGTTCTGATGGCCGCATCCTTCCTCTGATGGGGTGGCATGTCTGACAGATGTTTGTGATTTAAATTTGGAGTATCCAAAAAATGGAACTGTATAGCCTCTGCATACAACTCTTAACATCCATGTGTCCAAGGTGACGGCCTTTCAAGCTTTCAGGTGTAGAGCCAAATGACCCCTGACTGCCACCAGAGCCAGACAGTCAGGCAATCCTTTAGGGTTGCTGAAAGGGCTTCCTAGAGATAGCTCTCTGAAACCCTATATTCTGCAGACCGCCCTTGCAACAGGGGCAGCGTCCAATGTGGTTGCCCCCTCTGTTGTGGGGGTGAACCATCAGTAGGAGCTTCTTGGAAAGAATGCTGTGCCTTCCTAAAAAATTTTCCCCCTTCAGGTTCTGACAGAAGGTCCGTTGACGGGTAGGAAAATGCAGTCCCATGGCAAAAAGCCACTTTCCATCCTGCTCACTTCTTGTTAAAGTGTCCTTAACTTTGGACCCAAGAAGAGAAGATCCATTGAAGTGGGAGTTCATAAAGGACACCATGAAACAGTCCATAAAATTACACAACCTCATCCAAGCATGGCGATGAGTGGCAATGCTGGATCCAGTGGTTCAGGAGGTGCCATCAGATGCATTAGAGAGCAGATGCATGGACACATTTGCAATTGACTGCAAACTGGACATCTGAGTCTTCTGACACAATGTTATGCTGAAGTCTGGTCAAGTAAATGAGACAGTTCAACACCTTCACTAAAATGGTGGCTGAGGTGTAAGATTACATTCCTAATTGATACAGCACCCAAAATTCCCAATTTGGGGATGAACCAAGGAACTCTCTTTGTAGATATCCTTTTTACTGGCTGTTGGCACCACAATTAGATCCGTAGCTGGATCCTAACTCCAGTGTTGCCAGTCTTTGGGAGGGGCAAGAATCTTTTCTGGCTTCTTAGGGACTGGTTCCACTGTATCAGGCTCCTTACACACCCTCTGGAGCATCAGGTCAATAAGGCATCCAGAGGGGGAACTACCAAGGAAGTGGATGGACCCACTCCACAAGCCGTCAGAAATACCAACTCCTCTGAAGATGGGGCTTCAGCAGTCCATTCCCTGCACTGGCAAAGCAGCTCCAAAGTTGCCAAAGGAGGCATACTCAATTTTGAGGCCCCTCTCCTTCAATGAAGTCACTATCCTCAGTAAGGGACTTTTCTGGAGAGTCCAGGTGCTTCCTCTTGCATCACGTCTTGCTCAAAACTTCCCACCTTGGTAAATCCAAGGGGAAAGGCATAAGCCAAGGGCCCTAAAGGAAGGGCAGACTGGAGACCACCTGGGGTGAGCTGTCCTGTTACAGGGTGAAGCAAGTCCACAGGCACAGATGTCAAAGTCAGGGGACACCAGCTGTGCCTGACCACTCCTCCTGGTGGGAGAACATCCTCTCCACAACATTAAAGGCAGAAACCAAAGCAGGCCGTCCAGAGCTGGTGGACCTAGGATCTGAAGACCAGAAGGATGTACCAGACCCAGTGGCTTATGCAGCCTGCCCCAACATTGAGACCAGATCTGAGCTGTCCACAGCAGAATCTTCAAGTGGGAAAGGCAACATCATTGAATATGACCCAGACACCCCTGCCTTGACATCTCAGTTCTGTGGCCCACTCAATTATGACATGGCCAGTGTCATGGAACCCACGATAGGGTTCAGCACCAAAAGTGCCAAAGCCATTGGATTGTCCCTAACATATGAAAGGCAAATGGCTCCAATGACTTCAGAACTGTAGGGCCTGAGGGAGGAAACCAGTATAATGGAGCTGAAGCTTCAGGTCAAGGGTCCGAAACCAAGAGGATAAGTCCTAATTGCATCTGCACCTGTAAAAAGGATTTCATCAACTGGTCCAATTGTGTGGATCCTAAACTAATGACTCACCATGACAACCAAGCTAATGAAGCCACAGAAAGAGGCTTGGAAGCTTCCAGATGGACTGAGGCTCCGGCCACCAGATCTGAACAGGAGAAAAATGGATCTGCAATAGAGATGGGAATGGCTCCAGTGAGTACCCCCACAGGGTAGACTGGGAAAAGAGGAAAAGTCCTACCTGAAGAAGCTCTAAGAACTCTGATAGCATAAGACTGAGCCTTCCCTACAATAGGCGCCAAATGTGTTTGGCTCTGAGGAGTCTGAGACAATGATGGGGCTGAAGGTGTTGGGGGAGCTGAGGGTTTTGGGACCTTGGATCCAACAGACTAGAAAAAGAAGAGCGAGCCAAATGCTTTTAGTCTCCCTTAGCTGGTTTGGGGTCCTTAGAGCTCCTGTGACCTTGATCAGACTTCTCCCCCTTGTTGGAGGAAGCTGAAGAGGAGTCACCTGCTGGAAGACGTCCCTTCAGGACCAGCTTGGCCCCCTTCTCATTAATGGCATGGGTGGTGAAGCCTTCACAGGTGGAGCAAGGAGAATCCAAATGGGCAGCCAATAAACAATACAAACAATACACGCACAGGATTGTGTTGTCCTGTGAAGGTAACTTGTACTCACAAACTACACATTTCTTAAAGCCCTTACCCATAACTAACCTACAACCAGCTAAAAACGCACAACAAATAAGGAAAAAAATGTATACAAACATACACACACAAACATATACACACACAGACACACACCTCTCTCTTTCTATATAGAAATATATATATATATATATATATATATATATATATATATATATATATATATATATATATATATATATATATATACACACACACACACACACACACACACACACACACACACACACAAACACACTATACAATACCCAAACACACTAACTATAAAGATAGGAGCACTGGGCGAGCAAAGCCGACTAGCACCTAAACCCTAAGACCTATCCTAACCTACTCTAATCTACAAAACACTACAAACCACTATACTCATTAACTACAGTAACATACAATAAAGGGTAGAAGACCTACAAAAAAACCAAACAAAAAAACAAGTTAAACCCTAAGCAAAAGATACATCTTAGTGGAGCAGTCAGCCACTGCATTTCTGGAATGGCAGCAAACAAGATCTGAGGTAGTCCTAAGGAGTGAGGGATTATGAGTAGAGGAGGCAGAGTTCGACAGGTTGAAGTCCATATTGTGTGGCTAGCCTCAGATCTGAGTTGGATGTGACAACTCACAGGTTGAATCCACATGGAAAAGACAACATTAGATCACTTTTTTAAAAGTCTTATAACAATGTGACTAGCAATTATATTCATAGCCTCCAAAACCAGAGTAGGAGGAAGAGAATCTTTACTGTTCAGTAACCTTTTCTAAAGATCTACTGTTATGGTGTGCATCTTACAAAACTGTACTATCATCTTCTGGGAGGGCCACTGTAACATTAAGTCATATAATATTTTGGTAGACTTGAAAGCAGTACTTAAATTACCCTTGCAATGTGGACAGTAAAAGGGCTGACTGCTGTGTCAAACCCTGTCCTGCATCTAGACTGTGCTTCAACTGGTAGTATTTGGTGAAGGTGTGATGAGTCTATTTGGCAGCTTTCTATATATGTTGTTAAAGGCTGCAGGGGTTCCTGCTGATCTAGTAGAATGAGATCTAGCAGTGCCTTTAAGAGTTTTGTTTCTGTCACAGGAAAATGCAACTGAGTGGAGTAATCACTTTAACAATGTTTGTTTTGCTACAAACAGGTCTTCTCTTGCTTTTTTAGAAAGAAAAAAGTTAATCTATTTGCATAAAAGTACGAGTCATGTATTATTTTAACTATCATTGGGCATCCAATGGGCGGCACAGTGGTGCAGCGGTTAACGTTGTTGCCTCACAGCAAGAGGTTCTCCGGTTCGATTCTCAGCTGGGGTGCCTTCTGTGTGGAGTTTGCATGTTCTCCCTGTGTTCGCGTGGGTTTCCTTCGGGTACTCCGGTTTCCTCCCACATTCCAAAGACATGCATCTGGAGCATTTCTCCCCGGGCCTCCGCTGAAAACAGGCTCTGTGGAACCTAGTCGGACATTCCCGGTCAACAAATGTTAAATAAATAAATAAAATAATAAATAAATCCATCATATTGAAAGGAACACTGGGAGCTGAAGCAGCTGGTTGAGAGGTACTAAGGATAACTAAATAACATAAATAAATTGTGCATAGTCTTAAGAGACCTTTCACCATTAGATATGAGGCAGCTTGTATTTGAGGGCTTGCAAAGCTGAAATCATTCTTTTTGAGCCTACAAGATAAGAATGTTTCAAAGAGTGATATTTAATTTGACTCAAAGGGAGGTAGAAATAATGTTTACAACATGTTGTTCAAGTCCCATATCAAGAAATGTATGTTTTTGGAGACTTTAAATGGAGAATACCTTTCAGAAAGGTTTTAACAGGCCATTTTCTATTCTGTGGAAATCTGGCATACATTTAGAAACTGTATAAAACATGAACTTTAATGAATATGCTAGATGACTTCCATTGATTCATGAGGTAATATATGATCTGCTAATTAGTTATGTAGGGCCAGAAGAACTGAAGATTGTGTTGAATGTCCCAGTGCCAGATCAAAAGTCTTTCTTTGGAAAGCTGGAACTGTCTCAGCCTCCCTTGCTTGACAAACACAATGCTTTCATCTCTTTCAGGCTGGTGTGTGGGGCAATTTCTTGCTGAGACCAGCTACCCTGAACAGAAAGGATGCAGAAGTGGGTTCCCCAATCATAAGTCAAGTGCACGGTGCTAAATTATTTATGAAGGGAGCAGAGGATCTCTTTGGATGTAGTTGTACTCTGCACTCTTGCCATTCACCCTGAAAAATCGAAGAATGTGAGATCTACTCCAACATCAGCTGCTTGGATTAATTTTCCAATAATGACACAGCAGGAAAGCATTGGAAGGGGAGTCTGCACTCCTATAGAACCATCCTTCAGATGAGATGTTCCACTGAAGGTCCATCTGCCTGAGTTGGTGGCTGAATGGGTGAATGCAAAAGATTCTATGGCACTTATCTAAAAAAGAGTAGAGAAAGTTTTCCAGTTTCCTGGCTAAATCTCCCACAGTTAATACAAGTATGACATCAGGTCTCTCCTAAAAACAGACAACAAGCCTATTGGACTAACCTGGTCAACAAAACACAAATAAAACAAAAGTTGACTTGATCTGCCCCCAGCAGATTTTTTCTTTAACAGCAGGGGAAGAGAACTCACCATTTGTATAGCATCAGATGATTGAATACAAATATTCCTGGCAGATCAGTGAGGTTTACTTATGTACAGCCTTGCATAAGAAACTAAAGGGATACAAGAAGACATACAGCCCAAGGCTTTCAGGTATTATCTTCTTATAATAGACTGCTACTGACAGAAATCTGTCATTAAATATTGAATGTCCACCTGTTTTTGCTTGAAGTAGAAAGACTTGGATGCAGTCTATTACATCCCCTTGAAAATTTACTGAAATTACAGGGGTAAACCATTTGTTGTAATTTATTATGCTCAAGTACTGCAACAAATAGACTATCAGACTGACATGTTGAAGTAAAACCTCCTTGGGCTAGGCTACTAGCATGCATTTATCCAGGTATGCAACGATGGTTGTTTTGTTTGGCTTACATTGCTTGTTTCACAGGTGTTCTTTTCAAAATTTCTTCAGCATAGCAGCTCTAGGTGGCAGTTGCACTTTTGCTGTAGATTACTTCATATATGTGATGGCCTACAGCATGAACTATACTGTATTTCACTTTCTCTTATCTTTCAGCCACCCAGAGATTGCTATTTCTCCAAGGTACAATGACCTAGGAACAAGAATGAAACCCACCAAGTGACAGTACAAGGGCTTGCAAAAAATAATTATTTTAGTTTTTTGTTTAAACATTATTTAATGCCTGACAAGCTTGAATATACTTTATGAACATCTACATACCTGAGCTGTCAGTTATAAACTATTGCTGCTAGGCAGTACTGATATAAGCTCAGTAGCAGAACCAATTTATTTCTTGCAATGTGCAGACACTGCGGATAAGCATCTGATATATATGATTACCTGACAAATGATTGAACTTATGCAATATTGAGAACTACCCCAACCCTGCACTGCCTTACCTTAATTAAAAAAAAAAAACTTTCCATAACACTACAGTTATACAAGACAGGCTCTCACACATAAAGTATTACATCTATCCTCTTACCTAACACTTATCCAAACCTGGATCTACATACATCACACATTTATACCTTTACCTAATCCTAAAGCCCAAACACATGCACAGACACATGCCCACCCATACTCAAAACCCCACTCATCTGATTTAAAAAAAAAATATGTTTAAAATTCTGAACATTCAACAATTCGAATATTTGGTAAGTCAAACTGCCCATTCCACAAATCAAACAAATGTACATTCGATAAAATGTACTGGAACCATGTGTGCACACACATGAACAGTGCTGCAGAGCTCTCAGCTGACATTTAAGGTACTGCCTGTGAAATGACCTTTGTGGTATATGTAGATATACATCCTTCATGTCTAGTATTGCTATGCAGAACCCGTTTTATGAATGGAAACACTACATTTAATGTCCTCATCTTGAATTTCTTTGTACTGATCCAAAGTGTTATTTTTTTTAGGAACCTGAAAATAGTCTGGAAAAGAAGTATTGTCCCCCTAAATGGAAGGTACCAACTTTACTACCTTCTTTATTAGTAGCTCATTTATCAGTGGTATAGCCTCTGATCATACCCCTCAATCTGTTAGAGCATGAAATCTGGACAAAGCCTAAAATAATGGAGGAAGCCCCAAAAACAGGGATAGGTTGTAAATATTGATCTTATGAGCTGAGGAAGTTGCCAGAATAAGAGGATTTGTGTTAGCATGCATTTTCTGAAGGATGTGAAGTCTGAAACTCAAATCCTCAGTGATTTAAAATAGAAAAGAGACCACAGCTGTGTCCCTTGTGAGTCACACAGAAATTAAGTTTTTCTCTGCCCTCCCACTCTGGTAGTTAAGCATTTTTAAACTCAACTGTCTGTCTAGTTGCCTTCCCCTTATGTTAATTTGACCACATATCTCCTTCCCTGTCCTTTTTCATTGGCTATTAAGTTCATAGATAGGTAATAGGGTGTCCCTAGGGCCTATATAAGCCTAGCCAAATGGTACCCTGGCTTTTGCCAACCAAAAAAATTATTTTCCTGTGTCCCTGTCAAGCAGAGCCACAGAAGTGATCCCCGAGGTGAATTTCCTAGCTCCCATCCAATCATCAAGATTTTTCTTGAAGAGTGCTGATGAGGAGTTTTGTTTGATATAGATAGGTAGTTTGTTCCAGAGTACGGGAAGTCTCTGGGACAGGACTCTATCCCTCCAGCATGTTCTCTTTATTGTGGTGACAAGGTTTAGTTCCCTAGAGTGTGTAGCTCGTAGGGATTGGGATTCCTTTACGTGGAGCATGTCCAACAGCTCTGGGTTTGACATAGCTTTGTATGTTAGGCAGAGATCGCCTCTGAGTAGGTGATATGCGACAGAGTAAAGCTGGAGTTTTTTTGTGTAGGGCATCTGTTTGAGGCCGGTAATCCTCTTTGTGAGGTATTTCTGCGGCCTTTCCAGTTGTTGTTGTTGTACTCTATAATGGGTCAAATGAGTGATGAGTAGAGGGGAACAATGACCTCTTTTTTCCTGGATGAGAAACCTTTTGTGATGAGGTGTGCCACGTAGAAGGATTTCCTGACTACTGTGGCGATGTGATTATCAAAGCAGAGACTACTGTCCAACTGTGTCCCAAGGTCTCTTATCACACTTTTGGTGTTAAGTAGACTACCGCCTATGTGGTAGTTCATGGGTACAGAGTTTTTACCAAAAGGGATGACAATGCACTTTTTGGCATTGAGCTTGAGGCCATGGCTTTGACACCAGGCGTCTGTCTCAGTGAGGCCCTTTTATAGGATGTACACATCATTAGGAGTTTTGATTATGGCTCCTAGTTTGCAGTCATCTGCAGACTTTGTTAGCCAAAGATCTTCTGTGTTAGTCTGTACTTCAGAGAAGTAGATACCAAACAGGAGAGAACCTAGGACTGAACCCTGTGGTACTCCACTTGTTAATGGTCTGAAGTTGGATTTAGAGTCTGCTACTTTTACAGTGTGGGTTCTGTCAGTGAGCCAGTTGGCAACCCATCTTGTGACATAGGGATTTATACCTAGTTTAGTGAGTTTGTCTATAATTCCAGAGTGGGGGATGGTGTTGAAAGCCTTGGCGAGATCTAGATAGGCTGTGTGAACCACCTTACCCTCATATACAGCTTTGGTGACCTCTTCAAAGAAGTCTATCAGGTTTAGGAGACATGATCTGCCTTTTAAAAACCGAACTGGGTAGGCTCCAGAGTTTGGAGATTACCAATGTCATTGTTTATAAGTTCCATGATGATACTCTCCATAGCCTTGCAGACCAGGCTCATCAGGCTAATGGGGCGGTAGTTCCTGGGGTCCGTGGTGGCTCCCCCTTTGTGGAGTGGAATAACCATTGCTGTGTGCCATTCAGTGGGCACAGAGCCTGAGGTGAGGTTATGATTGAACATGGTTCTTAGGTGGGGTGCCAGTTCATTCTGTAGTTAAGCAAAAAACGGAGACAAGTAAAAACCAGTGACTTTACCAGAACAGAATTACTTGTGGAGGAAATAAGGCAGTCGAGTTCTTCTCCAATTGTTTAATAGTCAATAAAAGCACAGCAACACACCAACCAAGAACACACAAATTCCACGATAAAAAGTACACATGTCAAGCAGACGTGTGTACTTTTTATTGTGGAATATGTGTGTTGGAGAATCGTGAGCTGTTTTGGCAGTTAAGGTTAGATGCTTGTACCCACCCTGGGATGAATGAGGCTTTAAATATTAACAGCGTTCTGAAAATGAGAAGAGCACGTTTATAAAGCTGATTTAGTTTGATAATGTTTTGTACAATTCCTTTTGTACAAATAGCTTAGTGGACCAATTAGAATGTTAAGTTCTTGTTGTAACCTAACCTTTTCCCAGCCTTTATTCAGTGCATTTTAATTGTTTGGGGACAGAAATGTAGTTCTCATATGATTGTATTGCAGGTATTAAATTTACCTTATTTTATTGTATTAATTTTACACATACAATGGGATTTTATATTGCATTAAATTGCTTAGGACTATTTAGCACAGTTACAAGTATGTTTTATATAAAACATGCATTTTTTGTATGGAAAAATACATTTTATTATTTACTACCTTTTTAATTTAACATTACCAACCACCAGGTTTATTTAATTAATGGGTGGAGTTTTAACCTGATTGCTGGTGTTATTTAAAAAGTTTTTTGGAATGGACAGCTTTGTTTGCCTTGAAAAAGCCTGGTAATTCACTAGGTGAAAGCGCTTGGCTTATTTGTATGTTTGCTGTATTGGACTACGTATTGAGAACTTTTGCTGTTCTAAAATTAAAAGGAATTAATTTTACAGTTGGTAACTGGAGTACTTTGTTCAGATCCTGTGTGCCGTGGATTTTGCTATTACTTGGTTTGTTTCATTTATTTTACGTTCTTGACTTTAATTACCCCACTATTAACTGTGAATCATATATGACACCAAAAGTACAGGCACAAAGATTCCTGGATTTTGTAAACTCAAACTCCCTGGACCAGATGGTCAATACACCAACAAGGGGTGCAACCATACTGGATCTGATCCTCACTAATATGGGAGAGTGCAACACACCCCCTACTGTAATGTTTTCTCTTGTTAAGGTCAGACCACAAAATGGTCTCCTTTGAAGTAAATATAAAACTTGAAATCTCGGCTAAAAATTTAATAATCAGGAACTACTCTAAGGCTAACTTCCTACTATTAAGTGATAGCAAAATTTCAAGCCCCCATAAACCCCGAGAACACTGCTGCCTACATAGAACTATTCACAGAAGTACTATACAAGCATATTAACAGCTGCATAGAGGCAGCTGTGCCCACCAGGAAGAAGTACAGAACAACTCAAAAAACAAGCCACCCTGGTGGAATCACATCTATAGGCTGCATAACAGAAGGAAGAAAATCATGGCAAAAATTAGGAGGTGCAGAACCCAGTGGGATAAAAGTACTCTCATCAAACTAAGCAAACAACTCAGAGGACAAATAAAGTCTACCAAAGCCAAATTTGAGGTAAATTTGCCCTCCAGGCCAAGGAAAACCACAACGTATTATTTAGCTATGTCTGCAACCTCAAAGGTAATATGCAATTGTGTGTAGAGCTCATTCTTAATGTAGTCAACTATACTGAACCAGAATATATAGCAAACCTACTGGCCAACAAATTCAGCTCCAACTTTACTCCTCTCTCCCCCTCAACCTTCCCTCAGGAAATACCATCAATATAACTCCCTCTGCTATCACTATGGAACAGGTCCTTACTGCTTTCTCTCTAAGGCCAAGAATATTGCATCAATGGGCCCAGACAATATCCCAGGATGCCTTCTAAATAGCATGAAATATGACCTATCAGGCCCTCTGGAATTGCTATTTAAATGTAGCCTGCAAACAGGCTTTGTGCCTCATGGATGGAGGACAGCAATAGTCATTCCTCTGCACAAAGGCGGGCCATCTATAGACCCATAATTCCCAATAGTCTCATATGCAAAGCCATGGAAAGAATTATCGTGGAAATGGTCAGTAATACACAGAAAACCTCCAGACACTGGACCAAACTCAATTTAGTTTCATCAAAGGAAGGTCATGTCTACTCAATCTGGTGGACTTCTTTGAGAAGGTCAACAAAACAATGGATGAGGGCAGAATGGTTCACACTGCCTACCTTGACCTGGCCAAGCCATTTGACACAATACCCCACTCAGGCATTGTTGACAAACTCAAGAGGTTAGGTACAAAGTCTTATGTCACCCAGTGAATAACTACCTGGCTCAAAGACAGAACCCAGGATGTTAGAAATGAGAAGTCCACCTCTACAATGAGGCCAATCACAATTGTCCTGGAACTGCTCCTTTTTGGCATTTACTTCTCTGAAGTCAAGGCAAATGTCAGTGGCCACTGGCTGACTAAATTTGCAGATGATTGCAAATTAGGAGCTGTCACTGAACCCCCCCCCCCCACTGACACAAATGATGTCTTTCCATTTCACTGTTGCAGTAGTCATAACATTAGGGATCCCCTGCTAAGGATGGCCTGATGTCTGGCCAGTATGCCAAAGCCATAGGTTGCTTTAAGGTATGTCATATGTCAGACGTATGGTCCTTGCTTAGCATAGGGCATAAAGATGATGTCCGGACGTACCATTCTCAGAACTTCTTTGCCGCTAGTCCAAACACCATCTCGTGACTATTAGTCTGAATGAAAATTTTGCATTGCTGGTTTTACTGAGCCATTGCTGACAAGTAAAAAGGAAACCCAAAGTGGCACTTATCATTTTTTTTTTTGTTGCTTGCGGTGTTTCATGTCACCCAAGGGTAAGTGCCAGTGTGGGAGACAGAATCCCTATAAAGACCACCATGAACAGTGTCTGTTTTGCTGTTTTGCCTTGGTGCCCCACATGACCATACATCTTGTTCCATCTGTCAGGCTTTTGTACCTAAAACCTTGCATAGTAGACTCTCTTTCTTGGTGCTTTATCTTGAGAATCAGGTTCTTAAGCTTTTCATAATAGATACGATGGAGGGAACTACCCATTTTGTGGGACAGCCGTCAGTGAAGAAGAAGGCCAAGAAGCCTAGGCCAGAATCTTCTACTGTTCAACGTCCACCAGACATCTCTCCTGAGGCAAGTAAATGCCCACAGGTTTGCCTGGCTCTTTTGAAGGATTCCTCTGCCACAACTGGGTTGGAGGCTGGCAAGGATCTGACTTTAATCATGTCCAAGGAGGCATTGGAGACATCCATTTCAGAAGCTCAGGAGGAAACACAGATGATTATCTCTGAGGGGCCTAGGTGTGTTCCTCAGATATTAGTCAGAGAAGAAGTCCCTACTACCATCATTGAATGCCATCCTGGGTTAGAGCCTTCCAAAATTTATGAGGCAGGAGTAGACGTCCCATTGAAGAAAAAGACTAAGCACATTATTCCTGCTCCAAAGGTTCCTCAAAGTAAGTGGTGATCCTTTACTCAGGGTTTTAGTGCTTTGATGGAATTGAAACCTCTTCAGTGACTTTCTGTTTAAGCACCTCCCCCCCCTTATTCCACTACTCCTCTTAAAAGACCCAGGGAACGGGATTCTTCTGAGGAAGAGCTGGAATCCCTTCCTTACTCTTTTCAGAATCCCTCTCCTTTGGACTATGGCTCAGAGGAAGAAAAGTCTACTAGTCCTGATACTCCCTTTCAAGATTTCTTTTGAGGACACAATCTCAATAATAATAGAGTTCTTTAAATAGGATTGTGCTTATGTTTCTGAAGCAGACTGAGGAATACCCATAAAAGGGGGAAGGAATTTCTATACTATGAAATGGGAGATGGGACCCAGGAATCCTGAGTAATCTGTAGCCAAACAGGAAGAGAGAAAGAGAAGGGCAAAGATAAAGAGGAGAGTGGCTGGGAAGAACAGGATAGTTAGACAACACCTGGTTTATCTGGAAAAAGAGACATCTGAGGTACAGAAATCTGAGTAGCTTTAGCAGGAGGAGCTGGTTTACCACCCTTTTTACCCTTAGGAGGAGGAACAAGAGCTGGCTTACTGGGTAATTCCTTTGGAGATTAGGTATACGAGAAACAAATATTAAGTTCCCCTAAAGCCCTTCTCCTGAAGGAACTTAAACAAAGCAGCATCAGCTTCAACAAACAAGTGTTTATTATCAAGAGGGGCATTCAACTTATCCTTAATATCATCAGGCAAAGGATGAAGCCGAAGCCAAGAATATCTCATCACAAGACATTTACAACAACTGGAAAGGCCACAGAAATACCTCACAAAGAGGATTACCAGCCTCAAACAGATGCCCTACACAGATTGTCTCAAAAAACTGCAGCTTTACTCCGTCACATATCGCCTACTCAGAGGCGATCTCTGCCTAACACACAAAGCTATGTCAAACCCAGAGCTTTTAGACATGCTCCACTTAAAGAAATCCCAATCCCTACAAGCTACATGCTCTAGGGACCTAAACCTTGTCACCACAATAAACAGGACATGCTGGAGGGATAGATTCCTGTCCCAAAGACTTCCCATACTCTGGAACAAACTACCTATCTATATCAAACAAAGCTTCTCATTAGCACTCTTCAAGAAAAATCTTGATGATTGGATGGGAGACAGGAACTTCACCCCATGGATCACTTCTGTGGCTCTGCTCGACAGTGGCACAGGAAAATAATTTTCCTGGGTGGCGAAAGCAGGGTACCTTTGGCTAAACTTATATAGGTCCTAGGGCCAATAGCCTAGTACCTACCTATGAACCTATGAAAAGCAGCAACCCTAGAAGAAGCATCCACTACATCATAACTACACTTGATGGAATGATGAGCCACCTGTGAGGAAGTCCCTAACTGAGAAAGGGCAGAAGTCTTACTCTCAGAGTCTGGAAGGTCAGAAATAACCTGACAAGCCCGGGATAAGAGAGTTAACAAATACCTAGACAAATTGGTCTGCTAATTAAAAGTCCTAAAAGCCAAGGTGGGAGAGGTATAAACCTTCTTGCCTAGCCTTTGTATGGTCCTGATATCTTTATCAGATGGCAGTAACGTGGGAGAAGGAAGCAAGTGAGAGGGCTTGTCAGAAGCTACAGACACCACAGAGGGGTCAGAAGAAGGACACTTGTACAAAAATTTGCAATCCTTAGGCACCCCTATAAAATCTGTCAGGTTTCTTGAGAGCAGGAGGATAAGAGTCTGGAGACTTAGAAACATCAGAAAATACATCCAGTAAGGCAGCTAGAACAGGAAGAACAGCAGAAGGCCTAGGGAGAGTCCATCAGGAGCAACTCATAGTACCTTTTTGTCTCAGGATACTATTCAGTAGGTGCTTGTGTCTCAAAGGAGGAGGGTTTTTTTCTCCAGGATGTTTCTAGTACCCAGGAAAGAGGGTACTTGGAGATGAATTATAGACCGCTCTCATCTAAGCACTTTGATGAAGGTGCCCTCCTTTCGAATGTTGTCCCTTCATACTTTGTTTCCCTCTTCTGTTCCCTCAGACTTATATGGTATCTCTGGATCTCAAGGATGGTTATCTCCATATTCCAATTAATCCCCTTTTCAGGAAGTTTTTACATTTCTCTGTTGCTTCCTGGCATTTTCAGTTCTCTGCTTTGCCTTTTGGCCTTTCTGCTGCCCCAAGGGTATTCACCAAATGCTTCACTACTGTGATTTTTTGCAGGACTCAAGGGATCCAAGTATTTTTTTATTTGGAAAACCACCATCCCTATGCTCCCTCTGGCCAAACTCCACATGAGAAAGTTTTGCTGGTTTCTGAAGTCAGTTTGGCTTTAACATGCACATCCCTTAGAATTTGTAGTTCTTCTGCCTTAACTCAAGAAGGAACTTCACTGGTGGATCCAGCAGTTATCTTTAAATCCAGGGCTCTCTTTTCATTCCCTTCTTCCCTCTCAGGAGCTGTTTACAGATGTTTCAGATGTGGGATGGGGAGCAGCTTTTGGCTCTCTAAAGGGGCAGGGGGTGTGGTCGCCTCAACAGAAAGAGCACATCAATGTCAAAGAGATGAGAGCTCTGCTGCTGGCACTTCATGCTTCTCATTCTATTTTCTTCCCATGATCTCTGAAGGTGTTTACAGACAATACCACAGTGATGTGGTATGTAAACAAAGGGGGGGGGGCAAGATCTTATCTTCTTTGCTGGTTAGCACTCCTTGTGTAGGATCATGCTATCCAGTATCAAGTGATTATTCAGGCAGTTTACATTCCCTCATGTCAAAACGTATTTCTTGATATTGCCCATCAGTAGGGTACTCCTCAAATAGATCTTTTTGCCTCCCCTCTGAACAGACAACTTCCTCTATTTTGTGACAGACTCCCAGGTTCTCTGGTTTGGAAGGTGGGCACCCTATCTTTTTCTTGGAAAAGGATGTTTCTCTATGCTTTCCCTCGCGTTCCCCTTATTGTAAAAGTCCTGTTCAACAGGATGCTCCCAAAATCTTGTTGATGACTCCATTTTGTCTGTGACACCATTGATTCCCTCTTCTTCTTCTTCTTCTTCTGCATTTAGCCAAGGGCAATCATCATAATTTACCTCACAGGGTGGACCTATTCACACAAGACAAGGGATCTCTCATCCATACCCGCCTTCCACTTTTCAACTGCCTCAGTGGGTGATAGGATGTTGATTCCACATAGACACCTTTTTTCTGAGGAAGTGCTCAGGATCCTGCAAGAAGCCAGGAGACCCAATACTTGCAAATCCTACTTATCCAAATGGAAGAGGTTTTCCGTTTGGTGTCTTTCTTGTAACCTGGATCCACTTTCTGTGGACATTCCTTTGGTTCTTTCTTACCTGTGTGAATTGCTCAATGCTGGGTTGGCTTATTCTTCTGTTAAGGCCCACTCATCAGCTATCTCGTTTTGTCTTCCTTTATCTCCTCCTTTAGCTTCTAGATTTGAAGCTGAACAATTCCTTAAAGGTGTACTTCATATTAGACCTCCCAGAAAGCCTGTTCCTCTCCCTGGAATCTCAATTTTGTTTTAGAAAAATTGACTCAGTCTCCTTTTGAACCTCTAGCTTCAGCTTCCTTGTAACATTGCTCTTGGAAGACTGTACTTTTGTTAGCTCTTACTTCTGCCAGACAGGTGTCTGAGTTTCAAGCCCTTATGGCTTGTCTTCCTTTTTCGGTGTTTCATAAGGACAGGATCTCCTTGCATACTAATCCTTTTATGCACAAGGTGGTGAATGAGTTGTCCCTTAATCAGTCTTTTCATGTGCCCATTTTTCCCTTCTCCGCAATCTGCCAGTGAGAAGATGCTGGACACTTTGTATGCGCATAGACGCCTCAGATTTTATTTGGTTAAGACTATTGGGAAATCTGATCAGCTGTTTGTTTCCTTTCAACCTAGGTCCTTAGAATTAGCTGTGTCCAAGCAAACTCTATGGATGGAATCTATAGAACTAGAGCTGGTTTTGCTAGTGCCATCCTTCATGGCATCCTAGAGGGCTCTTCCGGTCCTTCCTTATCCCAAGTTTATTCTTGAGCTTTGGCACTCTCCCTAATGTTATGAATACTGCAACAGTGAAATGGAAGGGCATAGTACAGTTGTGTAAAATCTTGCCATAATGGTAGATGTCCTTCTCTTCCCTGTTTCAGTATTCACTCCCTCCCTCTGGTCCATTTTTCTTCTAGATGTACTGGTTACCTCTTTTTTCCTTGGAATGTCATTCCTACTGGGGCTGTCAGTTCTGAGGATTGTACATCTGGACATCAACTTTATGCCCTATGCTACAAGTGGAGCATTTCTGTAATGTATGGCATAACTTAAAGCAACCTAAGGGTTTGGTATACTGGCTGGATACCAGACCGCCCTTGGCAGGGGATCCCTAATGTTATGAATATTGCAACAGTGAAGAAAAGGACATTTACTGTTATGGTAAGATTTTACACAACTGTACTTTCTCCAGGAAGGGCTGACACAGACAAACAACTGGTGTCATAGCCATGGATCAAAACTAAATGCCAAGAAATGCATAATAGTATCCTTTGGGAAGTCATCCACCCTTGTTAACTATCATATTGACAACACACCCCTAAGATCTGACACAGTAGTCAGGGACTTGGGGACACACATAGCCAGTAATCTAGCATTTGACCATTACATGTCAACAGCAGTGAGGAAATCATTCTATTTTGTGCAACTTATAAACAAAGGTATGGCATCTATGTCCAATGATGTCATTATTCTGCTGTATTCTGCATTCATCAGACCTATCATTGAGTAAAATACCCACTTTGGTATGTACCTAACGTGGCATATCCAACAATTGGAATGCCCACAGAGGTTCCTCACTAAAAGAATACTGGTAACACATTCTCTGCAGACTGCATCAAGGCCCTACCCCTGGATTCTGTCACCTACAGGCTGTTGAGGTCAGATCTACACCTGGCATGCAAGACATTGTCAAATCCCACTCTTGATGGATCTCATGCATATCTGCAAAACAAACCACCAGAATTACTGGTTATAAAGACTTAACCTTGCCTGTGATATAAATAGGACCTGCTGGGGAGACAGGTATGTGTCCCATAAACAATCCCTTCTCTGGAACAGGCTTCCCATCCATGTAAAACAGAGTTCCTCCCTAAACCAATTCAAGTGTAACTAGGACAATTGGCTGGGTTACAGGAAATTCATCCCTGGTTTCCCACCTGTGTTTTTAATGGACACAGGCAGCCTGTAAATGGTTCATCTCCCAGGCCCCTGCTTTCACTAATCAGGGGTATCAGAACTTGTCAGGGATTTGGGATGCATAGCTAGGCTTAAAAAGGCCCTTGTGGTCATTAGCCTAGTAAACACATATGGACCTATGAACCTAAGAAAACCACACATTTTACGAGGAACACAGCAAAAGAATGAAGCAAAAATCTGGATATTCTGTGAAAATCTGGAGAATTGAGAGGTATGCTTCTGATACCTGTTGTGATGGGATGAGAGGAATAGATTCTGACATTTCTGTCTGTAGAAATTCTGCTGTGTAATCCTGATCTATTGTCTGTAAAAAATATAGATTCACTTGTAGCTTATTACACCTATGATGATTGGTGAGAATGAAAACTGCCTTCTACAGGAACAGATGTATAAGCAAGGCTGTTCACAATATAGTGACATCATGGATCTTTGTTGACATCTTCTCTTCTCTTCCCATCTGACCTTGATATACTATAGCAGAACATTTTGTTTTGTTTTGTACTGTCTCTGGATTCAAGGTTACTGGACAAGCAATGGCATGGTAGGTCTAGGTCTAATTTAATGATGACCTTGCAATGCCCCCTTTTTTAAAACATCTTTATTGGATATTGTGACACAGGCAAACTTACATTTATTAAAATTAATAAAACCATATTAACAAGTTCATATTTACAAACATTACACATCACATGCATGGATATATATCCTATAATCTAAGCAAAATGACATAAATTATTCAATTCCTGCCTTCTCTTAAACCTCATTCGTCCTCCAAAACATGTTTCTGCATTCATTATTCCTGCAATTTCCATTTTTTTTTTGCTGTGTAATTTACTCCTAACCTTTTTAAAAGATCCCACTTACTGTTCTTTTATCTCTGTTACAATATTCACTGCTTAAATATAGGTGGTTTAGGTTTTGATTTCCATTTTCTAGTAATTGTTTTTTGGCACCAGAATTAAACATAAGACCTTAGTAAGTGTAGGAAATTTAAATCCTGTATCCCAGTTCAAAAAATCCTTTCCTTAGTTACAATCTTTTCTTGCCCAGTACTACTGAAAGAGTACTTTGAAGAGAATCTTTAGTCTGCCAACTCATTACACTTCCAACACATATGTTCCCAGTTATATCTTCTCCATTGCACCTCCAATATTTGTCATCTACCTGAAGAAAACTTATTTGGAGTCTGTTTGGGGTATAAAAGTATCTATACAAATACTTCCAGGCAAAAATCCTAAATCTTCTAGACTTTCTTGCTATAAGGGAGCCATATGTCCTCCTATTATTTCTTTGGGTACTGCATATCTAATCTGTCTTCCCAGTCTTTTCTAACCTCTTCTGATTGATTACTATAGTACTAATTATCCCCTTTTTAACAGCAGCTTCTATTCTAGATTCAATTAAAAACTCAACAAGTGCAGGTCTTTCATTTACAATTCTCCTATCCCAATCTTTGTCTATACACTATCAATCCCTAATGGGAAAGACAATCAATAGCCTGCAATCCAAATGTTTCATTGGCCTCTTCTCATTCTATTACCTTTCCTTCTCTAATTATCTGTTCCCTGCACCTTGTTTCCATTGCCAGCCCCCCCCTCCTCTTGTCTATTCTCTTTACCTCTAATTGCAGTCATCCCTATCACCAGAATCTTTCTCCATTCTTGTTATGGCTTACTTCTTAGTATATTTTCTGATACTTTATGAATATAATATTTCTTTTTTAAATTTCTCCAAATTTTTTGGGTTTCTAATACCATGATGGGAATGGACCTCATTCCTAAGTCAAAGTATGATTAAAGTTCATGAAATTAGCATTGTTTCAATTTTTTTAAACGGTTTTAGATAAAATAAGTTTGTAAACAATCACATATATTTAACAGAAAAAAGTGTAAATTCTGAGATTATAACACATAAAAATCATATAACCATAAGAAATAAATGAAAAGTAGAATAACTAAGGTATTTACAAAGACATCCATTAATCTTCACTTAACTTTGACCATTTTTGATTAGCATCACATATGGAAGAAAACAAAACAGAAGCATTTGACTGTAACTATTAATCTTTTTTCAACAAATTTTGTAAATTAACCCACATATGATAAGCATAAGTATTTCTAGTTGTTCTTGAATCTATAGTCTTAAGTTGTAAAAGATAGCTTTCATTTAAGATATTCTTGAATTCAATAAAAGTAGGAAGAGAATCAGATATCCAGTTTTTAGTAATACTGTTTCTAGCCACAGTAAGTATTACCCAGAGTACAATATATTTTATTTTCTTAATTCTATGGGGTATAGGTGTATTAAAAAGGACCAAGGACTTATTAAGTGTGAAATTATCTGTAAAGAGTGTCTGTAAAAATTCATTAACTTGTCCCCAAAATGTTTTAATGGCAGGGCAATCATAAAACATGTGCACCCAATCTATATTTACATATTGTTTCAATCTTTGATATCAGCCAGAAGTGCTCTTTGCAGCACCCACAATGTGCCCAGTAATGACTCCATCTGCAATTCATATGGGGTTACATGTATAACATATCTAAATATGATTGTAGATTCTTTTTTATAAGACTCATTGCTCCTACTACTATTGGAACTGTATGGGTATCTTTCTTCCACAATACTCTCATTTGTACCTGCAAATGAGTCTCCGACGGCATTTTATATGCAAAAGCGGAACCAAAAAACTCTTCTGCAAACTCCGACCGACGTCTAAGTGTCTGTCGGTTGAAGGAAGCACAGGCTAAACAAGCTGATACGTCGTGGTCTGGGCCTAAGCAAGGAAGGCAGTAAGAGTGGAAATCCTTATGAGGTATTTGTTTCCCACAAGTTAAACAATTATTTACTTTGTCTGACATCGGCTGAGGCAAGAAAGAGTCCCCAACGTGGTACTTAGCTTTTTTAGAAGTCTTTGGTAGCTGAAATCTCTGGATCTGACCGACTGGCACTTGCGAACAGCTTCTGCTTCAGGCACCGCGCGGCAAGAAAGACTGAGGAAAATGGCGTCGGCTGATGCCTTTATACCCCAGGAGCTATGATGTCGGGTGAAGTGCGACATCAGCCGAGGCCAGACCCAGACTTTGGAATCCGGCCGACCGAAGGGCTGCCTGAGGCAGGACAACCCATATGTTATGACTGCAGATGCATCCTTGATGGACATCCTGATATTTTATGACTTTATGTCTCTCTGTACACAAGACACTGTAGTCATTGGGTGTAGTGATTTCAATGATCAGTGCTACTTTTGTCTTCTTTTCATGGACTACTATATCTGGTTTTCTTGCATCTGTCTTTTGAACTGTTGGTAAGGGGTGATCCCATGTGAAGTAGACTTCATCATTTTCTATGATGCTTTGTGGTTTATTTTTCCAGTGTTTTTCATCTACTTCAATATTATAATGTTTGCACAATCCCCAGTACAGCAGTCTTGCCACATTATTATGCCTTTCAGTATACAGTTCTTCTGCCAATAGTATATCATAACCATCAACCAGGTGTGCGACTGTTTCCAGTTCTGTTTTACAAAACCTAAATTTATCTTTTTTACCACATGTTCAATGGACTTTGTAAACCAACATGCACGTAGCCCACTGTCTTGGGCTGACAATATTAACCTTTCATCTTTTGGTTTAAATTTGCCTGTATGACTGTTGTTATTCCCCTTAAGGATCTGCATCCAAAATCCCATTCTTTCCTTAATTCTTGAATCACCGCCCTGATTCATCATCATCCCTTTCCACTTTGAATTGTAGCTTTCTGCTTTTGTTATGTATAAGAGCCTTAACTGTGTACCTGTAAAATATGCATTCAAATCAGGTAATTCTTAACTCCTTGCTCTGTTGGGAATATCAGCTTATTTCACTTGATTAATACATCTTTCCCACTCATATAAAATCCTTAAACTCTTTATTAATTATTGTCCATAACTTCTCTGGTTGATATAATATGCCTGACCTGTGTATAAAACTAAAGGGACTAAAAGCATTTTTACTGCTTGTATCTTGCTATACACATCCATAGGCAAGAGCTTCTAGTTTCTCAGTTTTTGTATTATCTTTTTAGTCTCTTCCCACATAGCCTTAGCTGTTATAACCAAATTATTTTTAATCCATACTCTATCATGTCCCCATAAATACAGATAATGTTTTATAGCTATAGCCTTTGTTTTATCTTCATTAGACTCTACTACACTTTGCTGTGAGGGAAAGGTTAGTTTGCTTTTTATTTGCTGTATTACTTTATTGTCTTTTTCTATTTTGAATAATGCGATTTGTTTTATTTACCTTGTGTTTTACTTGTATTTTGCTTTTAACTGCATATTAAAACTTGACTAGAGACCACGACTCTGTCTCTTGTGAGTCAGGCAGAAATTAATACAGGTCAATAGAACAGGTCAGTTAAGGTTAATTGTCTGTGAACTGAGGGGGTGGAGCTAGGAACTATATCTTCTATTTAAGGGGTAAAATAAAACATTTCAGAGCTTTACCAGAAAGGCTCACCCAGACTCTGCTTCACTTTGCTGTGAGGGAAAGGTTAGTTTGCTTTATATTTGTTGTATTACTTTATTGCCTTTTTCTATTTTGAATACTGTGATTTGTTTTATTTACCTTGTGTTTTACTTGTATTCTGCTTTTAACTGCATATTAAACTTGAAAAGAGACCACAGCTCTGCCTCTTGTGAGTCAGGTAGAATTATTTTCCCCACCCTCCCACACGGTTACTGTAGTGTTCCTAAACACCACTGTCTTTCTAGTTGCCTTCCCCTTGTGATAATTTGACCATATATCTCATTTCCTGTCTGTTTTTACTGGCTTGTGTGAGTAAGCACAAAATTATCATTTTGTGAAATCACTGCCCTTCAACTATTTAAATTTAATGGCCATCCTACTGTATTCCATAGTACCAGAATACAAAAGTGACCACCCCCTTTCAGTCTGTCTTGCTGTTTTAAAAATAGTGACTCTCCACTAAAACTTTTTAGACAGGTAAAACTTATGTTACCTACTTTCACATCTAAATACTCTAGTGCACACTGCAGTGCTTATGATAAACCATTTTCTTTCATCTTACCTTTAAGCATCCCTGTGACCACTTGCTTTAAAACCTGCTGGAAAGCACTAGACTTCTTAAACTGATACAAGCACTCAACTCTCCTTGTCAATAAGGAGAAATTAATCATAGGCACTAAACAGCCTATAATTGCAAAGTACCTTGCTAAGGTAAGGGAAAACAGCTCTTGTACTTTACAAAAAAAAGCACCAAACCAGGCATGCCCAAGGGTCAGCTTCCAGTGATTTCTCCTGTCCACCTGGTGAATCTGGGCATACTGGGGTAATGCAGCAATTGGCTCATGTACACAGGCAACCCTCTCCTCCTACCACCCAACATTACAACCTGTGAGAGATGCACTTACATAGCCAAACTGGAAGCAAAGCTCTCTCCACCCAAGATTGTGCTAGACAGTCAAAAGGAGAAGGTGAACACCTGCACTACAACTCAAGCAACACACAGCCCTTCTAAACCCACACCACCAATACCCACACATAGCAACACTAAACCCACATATGTGGAGGCCCTTAACAGTAACCTGCCCAAGCAACAAGGACATCCAAAGCTGAAATGCAAACAAACACCAATCACAACCAAAGTGTCACATAGCTCACAACACCAGTGTGCCACCCAATATCCCCTAAGCAAGACAATGTACCCAACACTTTAGTCATAGGTGACTCTATAGTCAAGCACACTGATGTCCCACTCACCAGACTGAACAAGGAGAAAATTACAGTCAGTTGCCTGATGGGATTCCAGAATCCGTCACATAATGCATGCACTCAAGTCACACCACAAGTACAAATATGACTCTGTCATTGTCCATGTTGGACTGAATGACTTGAGACGTACCTCCCTGGACTACATGAAAAGAGACATGGAAGAGCTCTCAGATCATGTGGCCCAGGCAGGTATGACCCTAGCCCTGAGTAGCATCCTGTCTTCGCCCAGAATGATACCACAGTATAAGGACAAATTGATTGACTTCAGCAATTGGCTAAGCTTCTGGTGTCATTCAGAGGGGATCCACTATCTGTCTGGAACGACATGATCAAAAGACGACGATGCTTTGCCAGAGATGGTCTGCACCTGTTGCCCCTGGGATTCAGGTTACTGGCTAAGGCTCTTGCCACCCCTATAGTGCCTTTTTTAGGCAAAGTTTAAAGGACAAAACCACCACCATAACAGGTACAAGCATGCAAAAATCTGAAGGTAATGCTACTCAATGCTAGAAGTCTAAACCTCAAAATGCACTTTCTCGAGGCACTCCTAAAAATGGAGAACATCGATATCTGTGAAGTAACTGAGACCTGGTTCAAGGCTCCAAAGAGCACCCCTACAATACCAGGCTACAACTCTTACCACACTTTTCGGCCACCAAACCAGGACCAAAACACTAAAAACTGTGTCCATATTCACCAAGGATATTCACAACACCAAGCTACTTGGGTATATATTAAAAGACCGAATGTTTAGGTGATCAAAGACTTAAACATCGATCTTCTAATATTGAAAGCAAATAATGGCGAACGGCCGATTTAATGTAGGGAAATATTTCCCTTGGCCGTTCGTCAGAGTTTGCTATTTCCCTACTGTTGGGTGATCTTGGAGTTGGTATATTTAGTTGGGGGGTGGGGGGCACAGCCTCCCACATTGGGGGGGTGTTGGGGGGAAAAGCCCCCCACTTAATTTAGATGGAAAGTAATGTTTTTTGTGTTGTGGCCGAGGGACGTGTTTCCCTGCGACGTTTGACATTGTGTGGTTCGATATTAGAAGATTGATGTTTAGGTCACCTAAACAGTCAGTCTTCTAATACAGAACCAGCTAATTGCTGAACACAATGTGTCTGAAATTCTTCAGGTGCAACTAACACTAGGTAAGACTGCAATCCAAATTGTAGCTTGCTACAGATCCAACACCATTCCCCAAGATTCACATTACACCTTTCTAAACATACTGGAAAATATTAAGATACAACCAAACACCCTAATACTGGATGATTTCAACTACCCTGCCATTAACTGGGAAAACTACTCATGCACCAACACCTTTGCCCAACAGTTCTTGGAATTTATAAATTCCAACACCCTGGATCAAATAATCCTTAGTCCCACCTGGGGCTCCAATTTCCTCGACCTGGTCATTACCAACATGGGAAATCGATGCTCCACACCTATGGTCACCCCCTCGTTGGTCAGGTCTGACCATAAGCTAATCACCCTTGACATCCACATCCCACCCCCACCCACAAGTAAGGAAACCTCCATAAAAAACTTCTCCAAAGCCAGCTTCATGCTACTCAAGACAGAAGTGACAAACTTTATGACACCCATGCAGATGGGAACTGAAAGTATGACTGCTGAATCCTACACAAAGGTACTGCACGAGCACATCCATTTGTGCATGAATCATGCCATCTCCAATAGAACCAAGATGCTTTCCTCCAAAAAAAGGAAGCCAATCTGGTGGTCCCTTGCCATAGACAAACTTTACAACAAAAAAAGAAACTGTTGCAGAAAAGAGGAAAATCCCAGGATGCAAAAAACTCCCTTACCAGCCTCAGTAAGAAGATGAGATCCCTCATAAAATTCTCCAAAGCTAGTTATGAAAATAAAATTGTCAAAGATTCCAAAGACAACCACAAGGCATTCTATAGCTATGTCAAGAATATAAATGGTAATGCTCAGATCTGCTCTGAGCTACAACAGAATGGCATTAAATATTCTGATCCCAAGGATACTGCCAATATCCTGGCAGATCGATTTGGTGCAAACTTCACCCTCCTCTCAACTCCTAAAAGGCCCAGCTCAATACCAAAAGATTGCCAAATTCTGGTAATGGCCACACAGGTAAAAAATGCACTCTCCAAAGCTACGAATACAGCATCCATGGGACCAGACGACATCCCAGGCTGTGTACTACATGAACTAAAAAATTAACTGGCACCTTGCCTAAGTGTCATGTTTAATCATAGCCTCACCTCAGGCTTCATGCCCACTGAGTGGTGCACAGCTACAGTTATCCCACTCCACAAGGGGGGACCCACCTTGGATCCTGGGAACTACTGCCCCATCAGTCTGACGAGCCTGATCTGCAAGGCCATGGAATGTATTATCATGGAACTTATAAACAAAGACATTGGTAGCCTTCAAACACTGGACCCCATGCAGTTTGGGTTCGTGAAGGGAAGATCTTGTCTCCTGAACCTGATTGACTTCTTCAAATCAGTCTCCAGAGCCCTGGACAAGGGTAAGGTGGTCCACACAGCCTATCTGGACCTTGCCAAGGCCTTCAACACCATCCCCCACTCTGGAATCATAGATAAGTGTACTAAGTTGGGCATTAATCCCTACATCACTTGATGGGTTGCCAATTGGCTTACTGACAGAACCCACACTGTAAAAGTAGCCGACTCCAAATCCAGCTCCAGACAAGTGATAAGTTTAGTACCTCAGGGTTCAGTCCTGGGACCGCTCTTCTTTGGTATCTACTTCTCTGAAGTACAGGACAAAACTAAGGGACTCTGGCTAACAAGGTTCGCAGATGACTGCAAACTGGGAGCCATTATTGAATCTCCAAATGATGTGGATATTCTACAAATGGGCCTTACAGAAACAAATGCTTGGTGCCAGAGCCATGAGCTCAAGCTCAGTGCTAAGAAATGTATAGTTATCACCTTTGGGAAAAAACATGTACCTGTGAATTACCACATAGGTGGCAGTACACTAAACACCAAAAGTGTGATAAGGGACTTAAGGACACAGGTGGACAGTGGTCTCACCTTCGATAACTACATTGCCACAACAGTTAGGAAATCCTTCTATGTGGCACACGTCACCACTGAGGGCTTTTCATCCAGAAAAAAGGAGTCATTGTCACACTGTACTCATCCCTCATTAGACCTATTATAGAATACAACGTCCCATTTGGTATGTACCTCTCAAGACATCTACAATAACTGGAAAGGCCGCAGAAATACCTCACTAAAAGAATCAAAGGCCTAAAGCACATGCCCTATGCTGACTGTCTAAAAACCTCCACTTATACTCTGTCGCATATTGTCTACTCAGTGGCGATCTCTGTTTAACATACAAAGCCATGTTAAACCCAGAGCTGTTGGACATGCTACACTTAAAGAAATCCCAATCCCTCAGAGACACATGCTCCAGGGATCTAAGCCTTGTCATCACAATGAACAAAACATTCTGGAGGGATAGGTTCCTGACCTAGAGACTCCCCAGACTCTGGAATAGACTGCCCATACATGTCAAGCAGAGCGCCTCTTTGGCCCTCTTCAAAAGAAACATTGATGATTGGATGGGAGATAGGAAATTCACCCTGGGGATCACGTCAGTCGTCCTGCTAGACAGAGGTCCAGGGAAGTAAACACTGTGGGAAGAAATAGCCAGGGAATTGTTATGGTTAGGCTTGTATAGGCCCTAGGGCCAATAGCCTAGTACCAACCTATGAACCTATTAATTTTATATCCAGAAAAAAAAACATGGTCTCAGAATATTCCACAACACTGAGATGCATTTTTCTGGTTCCATCAGGTACAGAATAATGTCATCTTCAAATAAAGCCAGCTTTCTTGAATACCATACCAATTATATCTTTACATTTCTCATTCCCTTATTTTCTTTGCTAATGCTTCTAAATATAACACAAATAACAAAGGGGAAAGCAGATACCTTGCCTGTCTCCTCTCTTCAGACACAACTTATCAGACAGGAACCTTCCCACTTTGATTTTTGCCTCTGATCCCTTGTATATCCTTCTAATTGACCTTATTATTGTATCAGGGAATGCAAATACTTCCATAACCCTACACATAAAATCCCAGATTACTCTGTCAAATGCTTTCTCTGCATCAAGACTGACCAATAACTGCAGCATTATCTTACATACTGCTTTCCTCTGGATCATCATTGGTCTTTTAATGTTATCAAATGTTTGCCTCCCCCAATAAAACCACACTGGTCCATATCTATTAATTTTGGCATCACCTTTGCAATTCTTTTAATACTTTAGAACCATGGTTTAAAATTGAAATGGGCCTATGGGAAGCTGTATAAGATGGGTCTTTACCATCTTTAGGTATTACAGCTACTGTGTTTTTCTTCCAGGATGGTGGTGCCTCTCCTCCTTTTAAAATATTGTTAAAGAAAACCTTCTGGATATTTATCACTTTTGTCCCTCCTGAATTCCAAACTGGAACTGGAATACCATCTATTCCTGGAGACTTTCCTGTAGATTGGTTATACATCACCATTTTGTAACCGTTAGTTGGTGAGTCTCGTCTACCTCTAATGGCATATTTAAGTCTTCCGTAAATATTTCAATTTCTGTTTTTTCCTGATTTCCCCACTTCTCTCCTTTATACAATTTTTCATAAAACTTCCAAAATCTCTAATATCTATTCAGGATCTCTGCTTATTTTTCTTGTTATATGTTCCCTATATTTGGCAACAACCCTTTCTAGTTTCTGTTGCCTAAGTTCTTGTGCCAAAAGTTTTCGTGCTCTGGCATTATCAAAAAATGGTTGCATACATACTATCCAGGTACTTCCTTATTTTCTCTTTAGCATTCAGCAATTGTACCTCTTCTTGTTCTGGGAGATTTCCCTTATTTTGTAATACTTCAACCTTTGTCAGCTTCTCTAAATAATTCTTATTACATCTTAACCAGATCTCTTTTTCTTTTATTTGTACCCTATTTTAAACTCCACTTTCATTTTTAGTATTCACTAGCTATAACTTCTGAAGTACTTTCTACCTTCCCTAATAATTCCTGGATAATTTTCACTACCCATTCCTTAAATTCCTCTCTTTTTAACAGGTAGGAGGGGAAGTGCCAATATTTCATCTTTACTTCATTACCCTTCATTTTTATCTTAGTAATTACTGTTGCATGATCAGAAATAGTTATTGTATGTGTACCAAAGTTCTCAGTTAAATGGAGATGATCCCGTGAAATATAATTTCTGCCAAGTCTAGCCCAATAATTGTACCTTAGGTTATAATATGTAAATTCTGTCAGAGTTCCTACTATTCACACCTTTCATACCAAATATTTTCATAAATTTCTTCTGAAATCTACCCTATTTTGTTATGTTTTCCATTCTAGGCCCGCAAGATACATTCTCAATGTTGCAAATCAAATTCCAGTCCCCACCTGTAAGTAATACGGTCTACTTTAGAACAGCGAATGATCAGATGATCGAATGCTAAACACTATATGTCGAACCGGCAAAATAGCGAATGGCCGGAACAGCAAATTTTTTCCCAGAGAAATAAATCACTGGGCTAGCCTTCCAGGTTGTCCCATTTCCTCCACTGTAGTGCAATCTCAGAGTTGGTATATTTAAGTAGGGGGTGTGGGGGGTGTTGCGGGCAAAGCCCCCAACTTTATTTAGTGTTTAGTGGGGTTTTTTTTTTTGGGAACAATGATTTTATTTCCCTGGGAAAAAAAAAATCACTGTTCTGGTTGTTCGCTGTTTTTTTATATTTGAGATTTAGGGGTCGATATAACAATGTTCAATCATCTGATTGTTTGTTGTTATAATATAGACCCAAGTAATATTACCTGCTGAAAACTAATTATTTCTCCCAAAAGGTTTTAAGCTCCAAAATAGCAGTTTTAGATGGAATACAAATACATGCCAGTGTAATCCTCCTCCCTTGCCAGTACCCCTTACTACAAATCTGCCAGTGTTATCTTTTTGCCCTCCTCTAACACTACTGGTGCTCCTGTAGCAATTGATACAAGTACACGTCTTTAGCATTCTCCCTGATATTCTGCAGAATATCCAACTTGAAATCCCTTCTTTATCAAATTCACAAGCTCATTATTTCTTCTCAAATGTGTCTTCTGTAGCATTGCTACTTGCACTGTACATTTTTGCTATAATTAAATATTCTTTCCTTTTTGTTTATACATGTGAGACCATTCATACTCAAAGATAATATGGAAAGGCTCATCATTATAGTAAGTCATTATTCACATCCATTATATATGGCAACTTTTTAAAATGTCTATTTCCAGCTTTTGTGATACATGCACCTATTAATGTTTGGCAGGTTAATCATTTACACAGTTTTTCTTATCAGCAGCATTAGAACCTATCTCACATTTTTTACAAGCCTTTTGTTTTATACAAACCCTCAAAAACATCCCATAATCTATTAACTTAATACAAACACACATAATGTTATACATCTTCAAATAATGAAGTTTAACCCTCCTAATAGGAACATTTATGCCAGACAGGTAGCTGGTAACAAAGGCCCTGATTAAACTGAAACTGAGGTTATCCATGCTAAAATGCATGTTATTGCCTGTGCTTCTACTTTTACTAATTGTCTGTTCTTTTTTATCTTTATTCCCCACTCCCCAGATGTGAAAACTACTTGTATACATTCAAAAATAATGTTTAGCCTTATTGAAATCAGTGTTCTGTTTTTTATTGCCTTATAATCAGTCTGCCTCCATGGAAAAGTAAGAAGGAAAAAAAAACTACAGTGTTCTGTTGCAGCCGGAAAGACATGCTGAAATATTTATTGTGATAGCTAATGTGCTCCTTTTAGAATGGGGTCTGATTCTTTCCTGCAGTGTCCTTCCAAAAATCTTGTAACAAAAGATTATGCAATGTGCTAGCCCTTTGAATACTGTTTTGTCATTGCCAATCCTTGTTTGTTTTCTGCAAACGAAACAAAGAAATGGCTGGATTATTTTATTGGCTTTAGTTCTACCCCAGTTAATAACCCAAATGCCTATGCATCTCCAAGGAGTATAAAATTCTTTCCCTTTTACTTTGTGGTGTCAAAAACACAGGAAGGTGTATAGCTTGATTCAGGGCTAGTTCTGTAACAACTTTTACATAAAAAGGGTTGGGGGACAGGATAACATTTTCTTTATGGATCTGCAAGCATGGTGCTTTGCACAATAAGCCTGGAGTCCTAAAACTCTCCTGAATGAGGTAAGAGCAATAAGGGAAGCATTCTTCCAAATCAGAAAGTTTAAGTGTAGATTACAACTGGTTTAAAGGGATGCAGACTTGGATTTCTAGCATAAAATTTAGATCTCAGGCAGGTGCCATCTTTCTCTTAGGAGGCAGAATATATCCTTCCTGAATTACTTGACCTGTGGTCTGGATGCCTGTAAAAAATATACTAGAACACAAAAAGAATTATTTCACAGATGTGACTTTACAGATACATTAGAACCACTGGCACATCCATCTGTTTTGGTTAATGGTTCTTTCTTTAGCGCCAGAGGAAAAACTGTTTCCATATAGTAAGTTATGATTTCCTGGTACTTGGTCTTCTAGCTTCCCTCATGATTTTTAGCATACTTTTTGGAAAAAAGGTGACCAAAGAGTAATATTATCATATCCTTCAAGCAGCCTGTTTAAGTGTGGACAGTTTAGGATGGAAGTAGGAACCTCATGCACTGTGTCAGAAAGTTTATTAGGATACAGCTGTAGAGGTTTCTCCCAGTCTGTGTGAATTAGATGAGACAGAATCTGTTACCTTACCCAGAAAAGGTCAATTAAAATATTTTTTAGCTACATGGTAGAACTGCTAGGCAGGAGGCAGAGGCACAAACTGCGCCATGTTAACATGATGAAACCTTACCATGATAGAGATGCCCCTGTGCTGAGTATCTGCAGTGGATGGCAGGAGGAGTCTGAGGGGGATCTGGGGACTGCTCTCCTCAGTGAGACTCAGACTGACACCTCAGTGGAAGGGGTTGCAATGTCCCTGCAGCTATCCCCTACTCAGATTCAAGAAAATCCAAGCACTGTTACAGGAGTTTGGGGCATGCTCACTGGGAAACTAGGGTGCACCCACCTGGTGCAGCACCATGTGGATACAGGACCCCAAAGGCCTATTAAGCAGGCACCTTATAGAGTGCCTGAGAGGGTCAAACAGACTCTGAAGGAGGAGATGCGGAAATTTTGGAACTAGGGGTAATCCAGGGGTCCAGCAGTCCCCGGGCCTCCCCAGTGGTGCTAGTACCAAAGAAGGATGGCAGCATTAGGGTCTGTGTGGACTACAGGAAATTAAATAGTCACACAGAGTCAGATGCTTACCCCATGCCTAGGACAGATGAAGCCCTAAAGCAGCTAAGTGGGGCTAAGTATCTTACCACTATTGATGTTACCAAGGATTACTGACCAGTGCCCTTGACTCCCAATGCTAGACAGAGGTCAGCCTTTGTGACTCCTTTCAGCTTGTATGAGTTCACGAAGATGCCCTTTGGGTTGAAAAATGCCCCAGCGACTTTCCATAGGCTGGTAGATTGTATCTTAGCAAGAGCAGGAGATTTTGCCCTTGTTTACCTGGATGATATTGCCATCTACAGCCATTCCTGGCAAGAGCACTTTCAGCATGCTAGGGAGGTGTTGAGTAGACTACAGAGGGCATGGTTGACCATTAAACCCAGTAAATGTCAGGTGAGTTTGACAGATATCTCCTACCAACTCTGAGATCATGCTACACTGTCAATACAGCGCGGAACAGGAGATTTTCCTATTTCCTGCTGTAGCGTGATCTCGGAGTTGGTATATTTAAGTAGGGGGTGTGAGGGGTGCAGGGGAGCTTGCCCGCCTCCATTACTGTCTTCTTCAACTGTTTATTTTTTATTTTTGTTACAATTTCAGAAGATCAATCTTCTGAAATATCGATCATATGGTCTCGACCATATGGTCTTCGAAATTTCAGCCGTTCGATCTTCTGAAGTGTAACTATATATATATATATATATATATATATATATATATATATAGGTTTATTATCAAAATTTCGAACCGCACTGCGTCGACTGTACTATCATCGAACACGGAAGTTCAAAAACAGGAATGTCGAAGTCCAAAAAACAATCTAGGAATGGGTTTTAACATGGGTCAAGGTAGGGGAGATGTTTGTAGTTCGGAATAATACTGAACACCTACTTGACCCATGTTAAAACCCATTCCTAGATTGTTTTATTGACTTCAACATTCTCGTTTTCAAACTGCTGTGTTCGACGATAATACAGTCGACGGAGTGCGGTTCGAAATTTTGATAGTAAACCATATATATATATATATATATATATATATATATATATATATATACATATATAAAATATCTAATTAAAATGAAATGAAATCTATAGCAATGCAGCCATTGTAATTTCATAAATCTAAGTAGCATAATAAATTTTTTGTATAATCTCGCTAAACACCTATATTATGATACATAATAAAATATGCTTCATATTAGTATATCTTAAACAAAAATATCTCACATCCATACATAAAAAGACAAAAAAACAAATGATTGGATGATGAAGTTTTAACATTTTTTTGGCGTTCTTAGGTTATTTTATGGTCTGAGGAAGTGAGTATAATCCTCGCAAAAGCGCTTACAATGTTTAATAAAGAATATATAATCTGTCCATGTTTTGGACCCAGCACTGTTTTTGTTTTCTTATTTTAGTTTCAGTAGTGTGCGGTCCGTTAATCTTTGTTGCTGATGCTGTTTTTATTATCAGATACTTAGCATTGTCTTATTCTTTTAGCATCTATTACATACTGTATTTCCCCGAAAATAAGACCAGGTCTTATACTCTTTCCCCTGCCAAAATATGCATTAGGGCTTATTATCAGGGGATGTCTTATTTACCCCCACCATACAACAATCTACATTTATTCATTTATTCATGTACACAAACTGACATTTATTTGGTACTTTTCTGTTATTGGACAACAGTTCTAAGTAACATGTTAACAGTTTTATGAGAATTCTACATAAACAGTGCAACAAACATTTCAACTTCAGAATATCTACACCTTGGCTTTCACAATTATTCAAATGCAGTCATGTCATCTTCTGGAACATTGTCATGAGTCTCCAACCCCTGAATTTCGGCCTGGATTTCTTGTGACTTTATTTCCTGTAGAACCATTGGCCCCAATCTGTCATGCCTAGCAATAGAGCTCTCCTTAAATGAGCACTGCTTGTCCAAGTAGCCTGTTCGTAGTGCATTGGCAACACAGCTGTCAGGGATTTTATCCCATGAATTTTTCACCCAAGTCACGACTTCTTGCAGACTAGGCTTCACAAAGTTTCCATGCTGATTTCTTCCCCTTTCCTAAACCATCCTGCCCAGATACTGGAAGCTGTTAACCTGTTCCACTTTTTCACCTTCTGTCTTAATTTTCATCTTCTTATTTCTCCATTTCCTGCCATTATAGCTGTCTTTATCTGTACTAATTTTCATCCCTCATGCCTTCAGTTTTGCATTCCATTCCCCTATCGTTTGATGAAGTACTTGTACATAGTCTGAGTGAATGCCACGTTATCTGCATATAGCACCTTTGTTGATCTGTCCCCTCTGTCCTGTTTGCTAATGTAGTCCATCACTAGTATGAACAGCAGTGGACTCAGAGCTGAACCTTGATGCACACCCACTGCCAGTGTGAGACCCTCTGTAAGTCTGAACACTGTTTCACTTCTGTCATTGGGTCCTTATAGATAGCCTGCACTAAATTCAACCAATGCTTCTGGGACTTTGAACCACAGCAAGCCAGCCTTCTTGGCATCTTGTCATATGCTTTCTTGACTTCTACAAATGTGCAGTTGGACTCTTTCCTTGTCTCTAGTTTCTTATCAACTGTCTGTCTCACTTCAAATATCAGTCTGTTTGTGTCCTGAGCTGCAGATGTCTTCCTGTCTTAACAACAGCCACTGCTGAATGCCGGCATCTACCCGTAGCAGAAGTGTTATTCATTGATGGGTGTCACACAACCCAGCTCTTTGCCACTGTGCAATGGTCTGCAAGCAGCCAGCACTATGGAGCATCTCAGGCTGAAGATCAGGTGGAGGGGGATATGACACAGCAGAATGAGAAACTCACTCCATTCTGCAATATATTACTGATGACCAGATACTACTGGCATTGATTACCTATGACCATTTAGTACTACACTTTGATTTTCTTGGGGTGCCATTTATGAATCGTGATTCCTTATGATTATTTAGTATTATATTGTACTCTTAGTGGGGTACCATTTATGAATTGTGCCTCATTTCCATTTAGTATTACACTGTACTCTTAGTGAGGTACCATTTATGAATCATGATTTCACTCTGTCAGCAGCATAACACTGCAAATCAGAGTAACTGATTCCCATGTGGAGGTAGGTACATCAATATGGGATGGCATTACATACAGCTTTGAACTGTAATGAGCTGACATGCAGAAGGATGAACTGCATAGGTTACCAAGATATTTGTTTTAGTTAAGGCATGCTTCCATGGCTAGTGACAATAGTTCTGTGTAGGCCTGTAATACTGACTATTTTGACAGAGCAATAGCAGTTTTTTTAGTGAAAGACAGCCAGTTCTAGCCAAATTAGAACAATCTGAAGTAAATTACTAAATTCTAGCTATAATCGATGCTGATTATATTAAATATACAAGGATAAGGGAGGATTTGAGGAGAAAAAATAGCTTACAGACATCTGTATAGGATTTACTTTAATTTATCAAATTCCATTTTTATTGAAAATGGAACTTACCAAAACTGCTCCCTGCAAAAGAAGAAAAAGACAAATATTTTTGCTGGGGATGGCTGTGGGGGGCTGTACCCACCTTACGTAAATATAACAATTCCAAGACTCTGTCAACACTGAGGGAAGGGGACAGTTTCATTGTGTTCCATTTCTGAAGAAAAATGAATTTAATGAATTGAGATGCTGTCTCTGTATAGATAAATAGCGTCTATATCACGTTATCGAAATCTTACTACATCGAATCACTAAAGGTTGATCTCTAGTGATCGATGTAGTAAAACATCGAATAACGTTTAAAAAAACAAAACAAACAAAAATAAAAACTAACTAGTGTAGGCAGGGGGCAAGCCCCCCTGCGCCCCCACCCCCCCTACTTAAATATTCTAACTCTGAGACCGCACTACATTGAGGTAAATGGAAATCTCCCCCTACGGAGATTTCCATTTACCTGCATGATGTTCTGTGCTTTCAATGTTGTGGTGCCGACAATATCAGCTTCTATATTGTCGGCTTTCGACATCGTGAAGTAGACCTGATAAATAAATGTCAGAAAATACATAAACAACAGTCAAGTCAGGCTTTTAACCTAAATTTGCATTTCATCTTTTTCTCTCATCCTATTACCACAAAAAACACGGTTAACCTTCCTTCTCCAGACTGCACTCTTATATATCCTTCTGTTTGCTGCCTTCTCCATTTTCTTGCTTTCCTATAACTGTTTCCTTACTCTTTCTAAGCATCAGACTGGTGTTTGTATACATGGGCACCAGATCAAAGTATCAAAGTAGTTGCCATGTATTAACATATATTCGTATTTATGCCATCTTGCCATGGGACATACTGGAATGTATAGCATTGCTTTTTCATATATATATATATATATATATATATGTATGGGTCTAGGATCTATGGCCAAAAATTCATTTGGCCGAAAATTTGTTACATATGGTCCAAATCGCCGAAAATCCATTTGGCCGAAAACACTAATGACAGTGTATATACCCTGTTCCCCACTGTAGTGCGATCTCGTAGTAAAAATAATAAAGTAGGGGCTGTGGGGGGCACAGCCCCCACAATGGGGGTGTAGCCCCCCCACCAAGTTCAGTTTAGTAATGTCTGCCATTATTTAATATTGTCTAATTGCTATTCATACTATGAGGAAGTAGTTATAAACCTAATTAGGTGGGGGGCTTCACCCCCACACCCCCCCTTGTGGGGGGGGATGTGCCTCCCACACCCCCCTACTTTAATATTCTCACTCCGAGATCGCACTACAGTGGGGAAAGTGCAGCTGTGTACACTTACCATAAATGTAGATGTTCGAGTGTATTCACTGTTGCAGTCATTGCATTTGGATAATCTGCTGGCAGGTTGTCCTCAGTCAGCCTGAATATCAAAGTCTTGGGTCCTGCATCAGTTGCTGTCTCCTCTTCCATTACGTCAGGTCATCAGGGGTATAAAACATGCAGCCAATGCCATTTTCTTCAGTTTTTCTTGCCCCAGATGTCAGGTGCCCCCCAAATGGGGAGCAAATATATATATATATATATATATATATATATATATATATATATATGTATATATATATATCTAAATGCAATTGTAACAACATACACTTTACCTTCATCTAAAAGCAAATACACCACAAAGGCTGTAGAACATAGTGAAGGAAAGAGAAGTTCTAGAAAAAAGGGGGATGGCGTGTGGGTAACCCGGACTACAACAGTGAATACACTCGAACATCTATATTTATGGTAAGTTCATAGGTTCATAGTTTAGTACTATGCTAACTGCCCTTGCGAGCCATTTTAAGCCTAGCCAATTATCCCTTGTGAGTCTCAAACCCTGCAACTTATGATTGTAAGGCAAACACCTTAGCCATTAAGCCACCCTCCACAACTGTACTATGTTCTTCATGTTTCCCTGTTGCAGTCATTACATTTGGGTAGAATCCCAAAGCTATGGATGGGAGGATGGAGCTAAACAGCATTAGGAGCAGCTATAAGGCCCTGCAGAACTGCAGTGGCAAAGCCTGCCCTGGACTTAGAAAAGAGAGGTAAATGATAATGCTTTGTAAATGTATGAACAGAGCTCCAAGTTGCAGCTTCTAGAATGTCTTTGGTTGGAACTCCTCTTAGAAAAGCTGCTGAGGTAGATGCAGCCCTGGTGGAATGTGACCTGATTTCCTTGATGCAAGTAGCAGAAATGAATGCAGTGGCTTATCCACTTTGAAATAGTCTGCTTTGAAATAGCCTTTCCCTCTGATCCTGCAGCAAATGCCACCAGTAGTTGCTCAGACTTTCTTAGAGATTTGGTCCTGTTTAAGTAGAATCTTAGTTGTCTGTGTACGTCCAAGGAATGTAGAATTCGCTCCCCCTTGTTCTGCGGATTTGGGTAAAAGGTTGGCAGGTGAATAGTTTGGTTAACAGCCACACTGGATACCACCTTAGGCATAAATGAAGGATTGGTCCTGAGGGACACCCAGTCCGGATGAAATGTAATAAAAGGTTCCACAGCCATAAGGGCCTGTAGTTCTGAAACCCTTCTTGCTGAAGTGATTGCCAGAAGGAAAGCTCTTTTCCAAGATAAACACTTTATATCCGCAGTAGTAGCTGGTTCAGAAGGAGGCAGGGTGAGCTTTTTCAGCACAAAATTGAGGTCCAATGCAGGAGGTGATGATCTTCTTGGAGGCCTTAAATTTTTGGCCCCTCTAAGATACTGTTTTAGCAGAGGATGAGAAACGATGGGAGGCTCTGTGTTGTAATGAGCCGAGATGGCAGAGGCATGGATTTTTATTGATGAAAAAGAGAGGCCCTTGTCAAGCATCTCAGTCAAGTATTGTAAAATCTGAGGAATATTTGGCTTTGCTGTGTCCATTCCTTGTGCTTGGTTCCAAGCACAGAATTTCTTCCATTTATCAGCATAAGGTTTTCTAGTACTAGGCCATCTGGCTTCCAAAATGACATCCATCACAGATTTACTGAGAGGTGTTGTTTGAATAATTACATGATCAGCCATGCTGCCAGGTTCAGAGTTTGGAGTTGATTGTGTAGAATTTGATTGCTCTGCTGAGACAGTAGATGAGGTATTTAAGGCAAGTACCAAGGAGGGAGTTGAGATATATTCCTTAGAATTGGGTACCAGTGCTGGCGAGGCCAGTCCGGGGCAACTACGATCATTTTTGTTTTTTCCTGTGTGACCTTTAATAAGACCTTGGGGAGAAGAGGCAGAGGAGCAAAGGCATAGACTGACAGGTTTTTCCAACTGAAGGATAGGGCGTCCACTTTCCATGCTTGTCTGTGATAAGTCCTTATGCAGAATTTGTCCAGTTGATAATTTTGGGGAGAGGCAAATAGATCTATGTCTGGACTCCCCCATTTCTCTTGTATCATGCTGAAGACTTGTTGGCCCAGTTTCCACTCGTGAGGGTCCATAAGATTTCTGCTTAGATTGTCTGCCAGAGTATTTTGTTTTCCTGGCAGGAATTGAGATTGAGGATGTAATTGGTATATCAGGGCTGTGTCCCACAATGCCATGGCTAGTCTGCAAAGGGGGTAGGAATGTGTACCCCCCTGCCTGTTTATGTACCACATAACCGTGGTGTTGTCCGTCTTTATCAATAGTTGTCCTGGGTGAAGTAAATCCTTGAAGGCTGTCAGGGCATTCTGAACAGCTAACATCTCCTTCTGGTTGATATGCAGATGCATTTGTTTTGGGCTCCATATGCCCTGAATGCATCTCCCCGCCAGGTGGGCTCCCCAAGCATAGTCTGATGCATCTGTAGTTAGGGTTTGGGTGGCAGGGGGTAGAGAGAATGACCGTCCCATGTTCTAGTGACATGTTTCTACCCACCAAAGAAACTCCTGTTGTAGGCAGGGAATGAGAGGGATCATTGTTTCCAGACTGTGACAATATTGACACCATAAAATTTTTAGATACCACTGTAGTTTCCTCATATGCAGTCTTGCATATGGAATTAGTAGAATGCAGGATGCCATGAACCCCAAAGCCTGCAGAATTGGTCTTGCGGATAACTGGGTTTTTGTTGCCATCTGTTTGAAGTAAACAGTCAGTTGCCTTTGTTTGTCTGGCGTAAGGTAAGCCATCCGGGTAGTTGTATTCAAGCTTGCACCCAGGAATGTAATCTTTTGAGAGGGTACCAGTTGTGATTTCTTTTCATTTATTGTGTACCCTAGGCATGTTAGAAGCCTTTTTACAAATGCCAGATGTTGAAGAATGTCCTTGTTTTCTGCTTGAATGAGACAGTGTCCAAGTAAGGATAGATTTGTATGCTTCTTTGTCTGCAAAATGTAATTACTGGTGCCAGGCACTTTGTAAAGACTCTGGGCGCAGTAGATAAACCAAAGGGCAGTGCAGAGAATTGATAATGCATGAAACCAGCCTTGAAACGGAGGTATCTTCTGCACGATTCCCTTATTGGGATATGCAGGTATGCTTCTTTTAAGTCTAGTCACTAACCAAGCATTCTTGCCCAGCATGGGCAGAAGCTGTTGTAAAGTCAGCATTTTGAATATTGGGATGTCCAAGAATGTGTTCAAAATCGATAAATCCAGTATTGGAAGCCAGGAATTGTCTTTTCTGGGTACCAGGAACAGTCTTGAATAAAACCCTTGCCCTTTTTCCTGTTCTGGTACTGGTTGAATAGCCCCCATATCAATGAGGGACGTAACTTGTTTCTGTGCCTCTGCCCATTGATTTTGTGGCAGATCTGGCCAACTGTTTGGAACTGGCAAGGTATAGAAATGAAATCTGTACCCGTGGGATACTATGTTTAATACCCACTTGTCCTGGGTTATTAACTGCCAATTTTGAGCATGAAGTGCGAATTTTCCCCCCAAGGGGGCTGCCAAAAGATAAGTGCTTGTTAATAGCAGAGGGAAGTCTTTGAGACTGCTTACTGTAAGATTGTGCTTTGTTTCCTCCAGATTTGGAGGTAGAGGCACCCCATTGCTTTGACCTGTAAGAATCCTGTGATTGGTATCTAGAGCCTTTTGAGCATCTGGATTTGCCCTGTGAGGCTCTGTTGGATACAGGAAAGGGCCAATTTTTTGTAGGCCAGTGTCTACTGAATCTGGGTGGCTGCACTTGTAAGAACTCTTTTACAGTTTGCATAGATTTAGCTTCGTCTTCCATTTTCTTTAAAACCTCTTCTGCCTTATTACCAAACAGAGTATCATGCTGTAAAGGTGCACCCAACAATTTAGCTTTAACATGATCAGGCAGATTTTGCTCCTTGAGCCAGGCATGCCTTCTAATCACAGATCCAGTAACTGCGGCCCTGCAAGAGACCTCCAAAGACTCAAAACCACATTGCAAAGTATGCTTTCCAACCTGTTCTGCTGCATGCAATAATTCCTGTAATTCTTTGTTTTCCACACATTCAGAAATCAACATCATTTTCTGTTTCAATAATCCCATAAGATGCTGTTGATATTTAAGCATATGAAACTGGCAGTCTTAAGGCCCTAATTGCCAATGTTGCAGATGTATAAACCTTCTTTCCCCATCTATCCAGTGCCCTGGACTCTCTATCAGAGGGGGTAGGATACTTGGCTGAAGAGGCCTTTACACCTTTGGGACCCTGTGAGATAGTTTCAGGGTCAGCAGCAGGATTTTTGAATAACAATTTGTGGGAGTCAGGAACCCTGTAATATCTGTCTGGCTTACTAGGAGCCAGAGGCAGGGAATCAGGAGCCATGCTAGATTCCGAAAACACATCATCTACAATGTCTAATACAGGAGGTATAGCCAAAGGCCTGTGCTGAGGAAGAAGAAGGAAATCCCTAAGCCTCTTTTTTGATTCCGAGAAATCCTGACTCTCCCAATGAAAATGTTCCCTTAAAGTATGCAAGGTTTCTTCAAAAGAATAATCTTCAGGATCAGCCATTTTGATCATCTGCTTTTTAGGCATAGGGGCCTGAGCACGTGGCTCATGCATAATTTTTTTAGCCTTAGAAGTTGTTTTTTGTTTTCGTTTTTGAAGCTGGCGTCGGTTTTATATAAAAATGCTGAGGCTTGAAAACACCCTCAGAAGCCGGTGCCTGCTCAGCGACTCCTGACCCATCCGAGGGAGAGACATCCGCGGGTACAATACTCTGAGAATCACGTGGCATACCGGACTCCGAATGCATCTCGGTAGAGGCCTGCGACTCTAAAGTAGCAGGTATCAGGGGCTGCGAAAGCACCTCACTGAGTACCGGTGAACCGGTGACTGGCTTAGGAGAAGCTTCGTCGGTTTTGGACCTGGACAGTCTGTCTCTGTCCTTTTCTTTGCATTTTTTGTGAACTCCAGTAGTTGGATTTCTATCCAATGACATTTCAGGGTAATTAAATCTATTTCCAAAATATTTTGAAGCAAAGATATATCGACGCTCAATAGTGTGTTGGTTAAATCTAGCACAAAACCGACAGCAAGGCACGTTATGATCTGGGCCTAGGCAAGGAATACAGTACAAATCAAAATCCTTATGAGGTATTTTCTTCCCACAAGTAATGCAATAACTTTTACTGACATCGGGAGCAAGAAAAAGTTTTCCCAACGGGGTACTTAGCTTTAGTTGAAGACTTCGGTCCTGAAACTCGAATGCGAAAATTGCAGGAGTCGGCCGACCGGCACTTGTGAACTGCTTCTGCTTCGGGCACCGTGCGGCAAGAAAGCCTGAAGAAAATGGTGTCGGCTGCATGTTTTATACCCCTGATGACCTGACGTCATGGAAGAGGAGACAGCAACCGACGCAGGACCCAAGACTTTGATATTCAGGCTGACTGAGGGCAACCTGCCAGCAGATTACCCAAATGTAATGACTGCAACAGTGAAACACGAAGAACATCAGGGCATATACACTGGCATTAGTGTTTTCGGCCAAATGGATTTTCGGCGATTTGGACCCTATGTCAGATATTTTCGGCCATATATCCTAGACCCATAGATATATATATATATATATATATATATATATATATATATATATACATACATAGATAGATATAGATACATACAAGCACACACGTGCGTATATGGTTACATACTAGTTCATTTAGATGTGCAGCAGCTTATCTAGTAATGATTTAAACTCTCTTGAGATTCACACATGGCAATGTGCAGTCCCTATATATACTGTCATGGCAATGTGCAGTCTTTATATATACTGTACCTTGTATGTCTGTGTGCACTTTTCTCTGCATCAATGGGTCCACATGTGTCTTTTTTGCACTGCTTATGTATGTGAAACTGAGTGCAGTTAATTGTCCAGAAGTGCTACCTGTCCTACTTCAGAGATACAGACTTTTTGCTGCTGCAAATTGCCTCTATGCTGTGTAGCCTCTGTGGAGGCATGCAGCACCTCTCTGTAAAGCCCACCTTAAGTTTTTCAGTGCTTTACCTGCTTTGGTTGTTTCTTTTTTAACTGACACTTTATAGGGTTAAACTGTATTTCTGGTCAAGTTTTATAATTTATGGCACAGAACTTTCTATAACAGGATGCCACCATATTTTAGATGTTTAATTAAGAAACAAAGAGCCAAATGCCTTTGACAATACTAGAAATATGGTGTAAGATGTATCAGGGTGAATGATACCAGTGAATCACGTAATAAACTGTGGAGTACGGCTGAATATAAGAACTATTCCCTAACAGTGTATGGTGATGATTCAAAGCCTAAAACTGGTCTGTAAGATTTTGGATTTGTCCTTTCCATTGTCATGAGCATTTATATCATATACCCCAGGGTTCACTTCTGTGGTTCAGACAGGGGCACAGGAAAATAATTTTCTTGGAAAAGGCAGGGGACCTTTTTGGATAGGCTTACATAGGCCTCAGGGCTGACAGCCTAGTACCTACCTATGAACCTATGAAAGTAAAGGGAATGGACTCCACATTTCAGAGTTCACTGTTAAAGCTGACAGTTTAGGATATAAGGGCCGGGTAAGAGGTGTCCCTGATTGCAGGGCTGCTAAAAGTAGAACTCTAAGACACATATTAAGAAGTGACTTCAAGGAGCACCTCTACTGACACTGTAATAGTTGTCAGACAATGAACAGCTACACCCTGAATTTCACATCAAACACACACTGTAATACAATTTCATTAATCACAGAAGGAAGAAAGTCATGGGAAGTATGGACAGAGGGTTTGCAGGCAGTCCTATAAGCTTGCTAACATTACTGTATCCTTGCTCAGAAAAGAAAATTCATGGCATCATGGGACACCTGCTTGGACAAGAAAGACCAGCCAAGGGGAATGTTCAGCTCTGCCCCATTAAAAGTAACTGTTATAGCAGAAAGTGCAGCTGACATCCCCAAACTGATCCTCTCCCTGAAGACTGTAATAACAATAAAGCCCAAGTGAGAACTTCTGCCAAGGATGGTCTTAATATAGCTTAGATGAACAGGAGCTTGCAGTCTGTGTATGTGAAACCAGGAAAATGATGAATTTTGTAGTAGTAGTAGTAGGTATTGACTGATGCTTTGCCTACTGATCCTTACACTATCACTCTCTCTCCACTTTGTCTTCTGTTTGGGATTCCTCTGTTCAGTCCTGTGCTAGCTTCCCTTTATCTCAGCTACCCCATCAAGAAAGGTTTAATTCTCATTTAGCAAATACAGTTTCACATTGTAACATGAGAAGCTTGTAGCAGAAGGTAACAGTTATCTGGTTCTTATCTTTCAATGGAGAAAAGCTGATAAGAGGGCAATGACTTGCTAATACTAAACATTTGTTTTTCTGAAAGTATTCATGTTGTTTTCTACACCTGGGAGGAATAAAGATATGGCAAAAACAGACAGCACTTAGAGTAAGTAGAAGCACAGGCTATACTATGTGTCTTGGCATGGATAATCTTAATTATAGCTCAATTAAACCTGTGAGTGTAGCTGTCGACAGTTGCTCCTATTAGAGTTAAACTTCAATATTTGAAGATGTACATGGTTTTGTGCATTTGCATTAAGTTACTAAGTTATGGGGGTATTCTGGGGGTGTTTTTTTTGTTTGAGGGTTTTCATTAAAATGAAAAAGCCTTGTAAGATATGACATAGATTCAAATGGACATGACAAGAAACAACTTTATAAAATATCAACCTGCCAGACATTAGTGCATGCATGTAATACAAAAGCTGAAAAAAAAAAACATTTTTTAAAGCTGTTATACACAAGTGGGAACAATAAATTCTTATAATGGCAACACTATCCATATTATCTTAGAAAGTGAATGGTCTCACAGGTGTATACAAAAAAGAAAGTAGTGAACTACATTATGAAATGCAGAGTGCAAACAGTTATGCTTTGGAAAGAATTGAGCATGTGAATTCAATAAAGGATTTCAGGATGGTTATTCAGTGGAGTATCTGGGGCAAAGGAAGTACTTATATTAATTGCTGGAGGAGTTGCAATAGTGATAGAGGAGAAAAAAAAAGATAATGGTAGATTTGTGGTAATAAGGGGTCAAGGGCAAAGGAAGAGGATTATGCTGACATGTTATTTATATTTTATCTAAAATAGCTACAATGGAAACATCTGTGAGAAATAGTCAGCTTTCACTAGGGAATATTACTTATGGGGACTGGAATTTGACTTGCAACAGTAAGGATGTATCCTAGGGGCCCAGAAGGGAAAATATAGTAATGGATAGCTTTTTGAAGAAATGTATGAAAATATTCAGTATGATAAATATGAATTCAGTAGTAGAAACTTGGAGAGAATTTACATATTATTCTCCAAGGTACAATAACGGGCTAGGATAGACAGATGTTACATTTCATAGGAATATGTGCATTTAATTTAACGTTTTGATACACATCCAATAACTGTTTCAGATCATGTGCCAATAATAACTAAGATAAAAATGCAGAGCAGTGAAGTAAAAAAATGAGACACTGGCGCTTCCCACCTATCTGTTAAAAAAGGAGAGGAATTTAAGGAATGGGTAGTGCAAATTATTCGAGTTAGTACAGAAGATAGAAATTCCTTCACAAGTTACAGGTAGTGAGTGGGATAAAATGAAAGTGGATTTTAAATGTAGGTTAGAAATAAAAGACAAAGAGATATGATTAAGAAGTAACAGGAATTATTTAGAGGGACTGACAAAAGGAAAGTGTTGCAGAATAAGGGGAATTTCACAGAAGAACAGGTTTAACTGCATGGTACTAAACAGAAAATAAAGGACTACCCAGACAACATGCATGGATTTAGAGACTGGTGTTAAGCAACTGCTTTTTGAGAACTGTAAAGCATAAAAACTTCTAGCACAATGACACAGCTACAGAAAGTAGAAAGGGTTGTTGCCAAGCATAGGAAGCCAATAAGAAGGAAAATAACCAGAGATCCTGTAAAAGTATTAGAAATATTTCTGCAATTTTATGAAAAATCTGTATAAAGAGAAATGTGGAAATCAAAGAAAAGCAAAAATGGAAATATTTATGGAAGAATTAAATTTGCCAATGTTAGAGGTAGATAATGCTAAATTATTAACAGCTAGGATAGGAAGACACAAGCTAAAATGGTGACGTATAACCATTCTACAGGAATGGTATTTCTGTAGGCATTTGGAAGCAAGAAGGGAAGAAAGGAATAAAGATCTGGACTTTTTTTAATAGTATTTTAAATGGACGTGAAGCACCAACATCCTGGAAGAAATCTGTAGTGGAGTGGCTGTAATACCTAAAGATGGTAATTCCCATCAGATCCATTTCAATTCTAAACCATGATTATAAAGCATTTATGCTTATAATGGCTAAAAGAATGGCAAAGGTGTTTCCAAAACCGATAGATGTGGATCAGTGCAGTTTTGTGGAGGAGGGGCAAACACTTGACAACATTAATAGAACAATGATGATTCTTAGGGAAGTAGAATGTAAGAAAATGCCACTATTGTTGTTGGGTCTTGATGCAGAGAAGGCATTCAACAGAGAAAGCTAGGAATTTAGGAGTAGGGCAAAGGAAATATTTGCATTCCCTGACACAGTAATAATAAGGTTATTTACCAGGGTATATGAGGGATCAGAAGTGAAAATGAAAGTGGGGGCTTTCTCTCTGATAAGTTGTATCTGAACGGAGGAACCAGGCAGTGGTGGTCTCTTTCCCCTTTGTCATTTACATTATATTTAGAACCACTGGTATAGAAAATAAGTGACCCAGAAATTTAGGAATATGACTGGTGTAGTAATCAAGAAAAGTTAGCTTAATTTTAAGATGATATTGTGTAATAGCTAAAACCAAAAAAGGAAGCCTCAGTATTGTGGAACATTCTGAGGCAGTTTCAAGCCTTTTTCAGAATATAAAATTAATGAAGATAAAAAGTACAGTTGTGTACCTACCATAAATGTAGATGTTTGAGTGTATTCACTGTTGCAGTCGTTACACTTGGGTTATCCTGCTGGCAGGCTACTCACAGTCGGCCTGAATTCCAAAGTCCTGCCCTGGTGTCGGTTGCTGTTGCTTCTTCCCTGATGTCAGTGCGCCAGGGGTATAAAATATGCAGCCGACGCCATTTTCTTCAGTTTTTCTTGCCTCAGATGTCAGGTGCCCCCAAAAGGGTAGGCTAAAAATTTGCAAAACAAAAAAAGCATGCACTAACATAAACATTACCTTCCTCTACAAGCAAATACACCACATAGGTTGTATAGAATAGAGAAGAGCAGATAATTCCCAGCAATGAAAGGGGGATGGTGGAAGGGTAACCTGGACTGCAACAGTGAATACACTTGAACATCTACATTTATGGTAGGTACACAACTGTACTATGTTCATCGTGTTTCACTGTTGCAGTCATTACACTTGGGTTGAATCCCAAAGCTGAGGTTGGGCGGCTGGGTCTAAATAGAATTAGGAGAGGCTATGAGGCCCTGCAGAACTGCAATGGCAAATCCTGCTCTGGATTTAGAGTAAAGAGGTAAGTGATAGTGCTTGGTAAAAGTGTGCACTGAAAAAGTTGCAGCCTCCAAAATTTCCTTGGTTGGTACTCTGAGAAAGGTTGCGGATGTGGCTGCTGCCCTGGTGGAATGTGGCTAACATTCTTAGGCACTGATTTGCCATGGTGTGCATAGCAGAAACAAATGCAGTGGCCTATCCATTTTGAAATAGTCTGCTTTGAAATAGCCTTTCCTTGTGATCCTGCAACATATGCCACAAAAAGTTGCTCAGTTTTCCTGAAACCTTTTGTTTTGTCCAAGTAGAAGCATAGCTGTCTGTGTTATGTCCAAAGAGTGCAGAAGTCTTTCCCCTTTATTCTGGGGATTTGGATAAGAGGTTGGTAAATGAATGGTTTGGTTTAGAGCCACACTGGATACTACCTTTGGCATAAATGTTGGGTTTGTCCTTAGAGAATCCCTGTCCGTATGAAAAATGATAAAAGGTTCCACTGCCATTAATGCCTGTAGCTCTGAGACTCTTCTTGCTGAAATTATTGCTAGGAGCAGAGCAGTTTTCCATGATAAGAATTTTATCTCAGCTGTATTGGCTGGCTCAAAAGGAGATAGTGTGAGTTTTTCCAAGACAAAATTGAGGTCCCATGTTGGAATAGGTGCTCTCCTTGGGGGTCTTATGTTTTTTTGCCCCTCTCAGGTACTGTCTTAGCAGTGGATGAGAGAAAATAGGTGGTTCCGTATTGTAATGAGCTGAAATGGCAGAGGCATGGATCTTAATTGATGAGAAGGATAGTCCTTTGTCCAGCATCTCAGTTAGGTTTTGTAAAATCTGAGGAATATTTGGAACAAGCGGTTCAAACCCTTGTGCCTTGTTCCAAGCACAGAATCTCTTCCATTTTTCTGCATAAGATTTCCTGGTGCTGGGCCTCCTGGCTTCCAAAATGACATCCATAACAGATTGTTCTGAGTGGCTATATTATTCGCCATGCAGCCAGATTTAAGGTTTTCAGTTGGCTGTGCAGGATCTGATTGTTTTGTTGGGTCAGCAGGTGAGGAATTTGAGGCAAAGTCCAGGCTGGCCCTTGAGACGAGCTCTTTAGGATTGGGTACCAGTGCTGGCGTGGCCAGTCTGGGGCAATCAGAATCATGTTTGGCTTTTCTTGTCTGACTTTTAGGAGTACCTTGGAGAGTAGAGGCAGTGGTGAATAGGCATAAACTGTTAGGGTTTTCCAGCTGAATGATAGAGCATCCACCTTCCATGCGTGAGAGTAAGTCCTTATGCAGAATCTCTGTAGTTGTCAGTTGTGAGGGGAGGCAAACAGATCTATGTCTGGGCATCCCCATTTCTTTGTTATCATGCTGAAGACTTGTGGATCTAGTTTTCACTCATGTGGGTCCATGAGGTTTCTGCTTAGTTCATCTGCCAGAGTATTTTTCTTTCCTGGCAGGAATTGTGCCTGCAGATGTACTTGATAGGTCAGTGCTGTGTTCCACAAAGTCATGGCTTGCCTGCAGAAGGGGTAGGAATGTGTGCCCCCTTGTTTGTTTATGTACCACATGACTCTAGTATTGTCCGTCTTCAGTAATAGTTGTCCTGGATGTAGTAGGTCCTTGAAGGCTGTCAGTGCATTCTGTACAGCTAGCATCTCTTTTTGATTGATATGAAGATGCATTTTGTCTCTGGGCCATGTGCCCTGTATACATTTTCCTGCCATGTGTGCTCCCCAAGCATAATCTGATGCATCTGTTGTTAGTGTCTGCCTGGCTGTGGGTAAAGTGAAAGGCTGTCCCTTGTTGTGGTGACAGGCCAGTGCCCACCATCGAAACTCTTGCTGTAGGCAGGGAATGAGAGTAGTTATTGTTTCCAGGCTGTTGCAATGTTGAGTCCAAACACTTTTTAGATACCATTGTAGCTTCCTCATATGCAGTCTTGCATATGGAATTAGCAGAATGCAGGATGCCATGTAGCCCAAAGCCTGCAAAATTTTTCTTGCAGGTAGCTGGGTCTTTGTTGCCATCATTTGGAAATAATGAGTCAGTTGCCTTTGTTTGTCTGGCCTGAGATAAGCCATCTGGGCAGTTGTATTTAAGCTTGCACCCAGGAATATTATCTCTTGAGAGGGCACTAGTTTTGATTTCTTTTACTTTACTGTGTACCCTAGGCAAATTAGTAGTCTTTTTACAAACGCCAGATGGTTTAGTAGAATGTCCTTGCTCTCTGCTTGAATAAGGCAGTCGTCCAAGTAGGGATATATTTGAATTCCTTTTTGTCTGCAAAATGCGATTACTGGTGCCAGGCATTTTGTGAAGACCCTGGGTGCAGTAGATAAGCCAAAGGGCAGTGCAGAGAATTGGTAATGCATTGAGCCAGCTATGAATCTGAGGTATCTTCTGCAAGATTGTCTGATTGGGATATGCAGGTATGCCTCTTTGAGGTCCAAAGTAACTAGCCAAGGCTTCTTGACTAGCATGGGTAGAAGTTGCTGCAGTGTCAACATTTTGAATTTTGGGACGTCCAGGAAGGTATTTAGAATAGTTAGGTTCAGTATCGGTCTCCAAGCTTTGTCCTTTCTGGGTACCAAGAAAAGTCTTGAGTAAAATCCTTGTCCCTGCTCTTGCTGTGGTACTTTTTGAATAGCCCTCATCTCCATGAGAGCAGAAATTTGTTTTTGTGTCTCTGCCCATTGACTGTGTGGCAGGTCTGGCATACCTTTTGGCCTTGGAAGGGTGTGAAAGTGGAACCTGTAACCCTGGGAAACAATATTCAGTACCCATTTATCTTGGGTAATTTTGTACCAATTTTGTGAGAAAAAGTGCACGTTTTCCCCCTAAGGGTGCCTGCAAAAAGTAAGTGCTTGGCATTGGTAGAGGGAAGTCATTGGGACTGTTTCCTATAGGGTTGTGATTTGTCTTCTCCACCTTTGGGGGCAGAAGCACCCCATTGCTTAGGTCTGTATGCGCCTTGTAACTGAGATCTGCCCCTTGGGCATCTGTATCTACCTCTTTGTGGCCTGTCTGACACTGGAAAAGATCAATTTTTTGAAGGCCAGTTCCTGCTAAATCTGGGTGGCTGAACCTGTAAGAAATCCTTCACTGTCTGCATTGATTTTGCTTTATCCTCCATTTTCTTTAACACTTATTCTGCCTTAACACCAAACAACGTATCATGCTGTAATGGAGCATCCAACAATTTTGCTTTAACATGATCAGGTAAACTTTGTTCCTTTAACCAAGCATGCCTTTGAATGACAGAACCTGTAACTGCGGCTCTGCAAGAAGCTGCTAATGAATCAAAACCACATTGCAAAGTATGCTTTCCCACCTGTTCAGCTGCATGCAACAAATCCTGCATTTCATTATTTTCAGTACATTCTGAGCTTGTAAACATTTTCTGTTTGAGCAAAGACATTAGATATTGTTGGTATTTAAGCATGTGAAACTGACAATTTAAAGCCCTTACAGCTAAAGTTGCAGAGGTGTAGACTTTTTTCCCCCATCTGTCCAGTGCTCTTGAATCCCTATCAGAGGGAACAGGATTTTTTGCAGTGGAAGCCTTGACCCCTTTGGGACCCTGTGAAATTGTTTCTGGGTCAGCAGAAGGGTTTTTATAAATAAATTTATGTGAATCTGGGACCCTGTAGTACCTATCTGGCTTAACTGGTGCAGGTGGTAAAGAATCAGGAGACAAAATGGATTCAGAAAAAACATCCTCAACAATATCTAGTACAGGGGGAATAGCAAGCACCCTGTGTTGAGGCAATAAAAGAAAATCTCTGAGCCTTTTCTTGAATTCAGAATAATCTTGGCTCTCCCAATGGAAATGCTCTCTCATGGTGTGCAGAGTTTCCCCAAAGGAATAATCCTCAGGAGGAGAGGCTGAAGGGATAGATTCTTCAGCATCAGAATCCTCATAGGGAAGAAGAGAAAATCCCTGTTCTGAAGAGGAATCAGTGGAAATAGAAACCTGGTCAGAGGAATCATAGTCAGTATCTTGCCTAGGCCTTTTATCAGGAGGGGGATGGGAACCCCTGATCAGAGTAATTAGGTCCTCGGCCATTTTAAGCATCTGTTTCTTTGGTATGGATGACTGTCCAGGTGAATGCTGTACTTGTTTCTTTGTCTTTATAGGTGTTTTAGACTTTGCCTTGGCTGTTGAAGTAGTCCTGATAGTAAGCTGTGTAGGTCTGAAAACACCCTCAGAAGCCGATGCCTGCTCAGCGGCTCTGGACCAATCTGAGGGAATAGTCTCCGTAGGCCTAATACCTTGAGTTTCCAGAGGCCTAGTTGTCTCCATGTGGGAGTCAGAGGCAGCCTGTGGCTCTGAGGTAGCGGGTGTCAGGGGCTGCGAAAGCGCCTCACTGAGAACCGGCGATTGGCCTAGAAGAGGCGTCATCATCGGTTTTGGACCTCGGATGCCTGTCCTTTTCTTTATGAATTCCAGTCATCAGTTGTTCCAACGGCATTATATAATTAAACCTTCGGCCAAAGTAATGTAAAGCAAAATCAAACCGACGCTTAATAGTGCACTGGTTGAATCTAGCGCAAAACCGACAACTAGCAACGTCGTGGTCGGGGCCTAGGCAAGGAATACAGTAAGAGTGAAAATCCTTATGAGGTATTTGCTTCCCACAAGAAATACAATTGTTAACTTTTATTGACATCGGTCTGGAGCAAGAAAAAGTTTCCCCAGTGGGGTACTTAGCTTTATAGAAGACTTCGGTTCTGAAATTCAATTTTGAAAATCTCAGGAGTTGGCCGACTGGCACTTGCAAATGGCTTTTTCTTCGGGCACCGCGCGGCAAAAAAGACTGAAGAAAATGGCGTCAGCTGCATCTTTTATACCCTTGGTGCACTGACGTCAGGGAAGAGGGGACAGCAACCGACATCGGACCAGGACTTTGGAATTCAGGCAGACTGTGGGTAGCCTGCCAGCAGGATAACCCAAGTGTAATGACTGCAACAGTGAAACATGATGAACATCAAAGGCTATACCTGTAAACTATGTATCCACACACAAATTGGTTCAGCAGTACTCATACTTATGGGGACATGATAAAATGAAGTACTTAGAAGGGGTTCCTATCACGAAATCAAACAGGCTGAATGGTGAATGGCTTTAACATCAGAAATGCCATTCATCAATATATTTTTTTGTGAGATTGCGGTACAGTGAAGATTGGAAAATTTGCCCTTTCCTCACTGTAGTGCAATCCCGGAGTTGGTATATATAATTAGCAAGGGTGAGGGTCAGCCCCCCACAAGATCAACTTTGAGGTATGGCATTTTTGATGTTTAAGCCGTTCGCTCTCCAGTCTTTTTGATTGTGTAATATAGAGCCCTTAGAAGTATGGGTTAAAGAGGATTCTGTTATGGCAGCTAAGGATATGTGGAAAGAGAGTAAACAAAAGATAATAAAAAAGAAAGGAAATGGAAGCTCTTGTTTATGGATATGCATAGCAAGATACAAATGCTCAATGTTTTTAGTTCCTTTAGTTTTAAACACAAGTCAGGCATATTTTATTAACCTTATCAGGCGAGAAGTTGTGGATAGCAATTACGTGAGGGGAAGGGGGAAAGAGTCAATGGGGATGTTGATATTTCCAACAGAGCACGGTGGATTGGGATTACCTGATTTGAAGGAATATTTGAGAGCTACACAGTTAAGGCTCCTATACATAGAACAACAAAAGCTATAATTCAAAGTGGAAAGTGATGATGATGATGATGATGAAACAGGGGAAGCTCAAAAATAAAGAGAAAATTGGATTTTGGATACAAAATGTTATATTCATAAATAAGAACTAAGCCAATACAGGAAAGGAGAAAGGAGATTCTGCTGATCGGGATGACTGCAATTAGGGGGTGCAGAGAATAGGCAATTAGAGGCAGGAATTTACTGGAGAGAACTGGTAAAGGAATCAAGTATCAGAAGTAAAGCATTATAGAGGGAAACGTAATACAATGGGAAGAAGCTATGAATACATTTGGATTGCAGGCTAGAGATGACCATCTCTATAAAGGATTGATATCAGACTATAGGCAAACGGAAAGGGATGGGGAATCCTAAGTGAAAGACCAGCACTGGTAGAGTTTTTAGTCGAATCTAGATGATATACTGCTGTTAAAAAGGGATAATTAGAAGGGCATATAAAACACTGCATGATAATTATAGGAATTAAACAGAGGTTAAAAAAGATTGAGAAGACAGATTAGACAAGCAATTCACAAAGAAACAATGGGAAGATATAGGTATGGCTCCCAATATGCAACAAAGTGTAGAAGATTTAGGATTTTTGTTTGGAAGCATTTGCATAAGTATTTTTACACCCTAACCAAACACCAATGTATTTTCCTCAGGTAGATGGCATATGTTGGAGGAGTGACAGGAAAGAAAGAGGTAATTTCGAACATACTTTTGAGAGTGTAATAAGTTGGCAGGTTTTAAAAATTCCCTACAAACTACTCTGTCAGAAATAATGGGTGAGCAAATTGGTATAACTAAGGAAGTCACTTTTTGAATTGGGATACAGGATCTGAACTGCCTAGTCATGGTAAGGCCATACTAAGTTAAACTATAGTGGCTACCAAAAAAAAAATACTAGAAAATGGAAATCAGTGTCTAAATCAAATGTATTTGAAGTGGTAAATACAGTAAGAGAGATAAAAACTGGAAAAGAGATCTTTAGAAAAGGGTAACAGCAAATTACATAGAAAAAAAAATCAGAATTGTGGGAACAATGCATGCAGAATAATGTTTTGGAGGAGGAAAGAGGTTTAAGGGAAGGCAGGAATTGAGTGAGTTATGTAATGGTGGACTGACAATGACTGTACAGAAGACTACATGTGATGTGTAATGTTTATAACTGAGACTATGTCAATATGGTTTGTTTTCATATATATAAATGTATGATTGCCTGTGTCTTAACTGATAATTCAATAAAACTAATTAAACAAAGGTCTACTTCTTTTTTTCCAAATATGCTGTGGGGCAGGTTGAAATACCAGTACTTGTGGCAATCATGTACACTATGATCTTTTCCCATGCAAAAAAAGATAGGACTTCTGTGTAGGTTATGGCCCAAGATATGATGACCAGAAGATTTTAGTTTTTTTTTAAATTGAACATGAAAACTTTCCTTAAGGAACAAATGAAAACTGAGATATAATCTGTGTGGATGGCATGAAATAACTGAGAAGTATGGGCCTGGGTACTCCATCTACCTTGGTGTGGTATCGTCAAGAAATACACCAGTGGGTTTGCCCATGTATACCTTGTGTGTGAAAGATACAGATCTAAGAACTGTGCGAAAAGAGAAGTCACAGGAAACAGATCTCATCTGTTACTGCAGAGGACTGCTAATGTAAGAAAAGGGAGTTCTACTGAAGATTTCCAGATGTTGTGTTGAAAAATTTGTAGACTATGTCTTTAGTATCAGGTATCATATATGATTTGACAGAATGGCAACTTAATGTGAAAAGGAAGAACTAAATATTTTTATCATCTTGTTGCTAGCATTTTGTATGAATGGTTAAAGATGTCTTACCTCCTCATTCTTGCTGGGGGGCAGATTTTATATGTATGTATAAAATATGGATTAGGTTGCAACTCGGTGTGCACTTTCATGAGTGCAACTCAGTAAGTGGTGTTTCCTGTACAGGATCATTGCCAGTGTAGTTTCTGTTAGTGCAGCTGTGATTCAAAGACAAGAAAATCTGCGTCAGTACCAGGACTTGTAGATTTGCTTAACATGGAATGAACTGTCTGTGCTGTGAATGACATCAGTATCATCCTGATCTAGGAACTATAGCCATGAACCATGTAGAAAAGTCCCACATAGGATGAGTTTCTTACTAGGACCCACTCATTTCAGATCTACCTTTGGTATGGAAGTAACCAAAGAAGCTGCATCTGCCCACTTTCTGAAGTTGGACAGACTTCAGTGACAATTTCTTTTCCCATCTATTTTATTATACTACTCATTCCCACAGTTGCAGACTAGATGAGGCATGACTGTCTAACATGGCGGATTTTATTACTTTCATTTGGACCATCTCTAACTCCTCTTTCTGCGGTCTTAGATTATACAGAGAAGTCCTCTGATGACTGTCTGAAGATATTGCTTTACTGCTTTTCTCTAAGTTCGAAATTTTCATCTGTACAAGAAATCACCTTTACACGTTCAGCTTGGTACTTCTGGTAGTTCAGAATAAGCCTTACAATGAAAACACCAAGTGCAATTGGTCTAAAATAAGAACACTTATTAGCAGACTTGTGGAAAATTCATCCATCATATTACCTGAGTAAAAGAATAAAATAGATGCACTCTACATTTTCCAAATGAAGAACTGAAGCCATTACAAACTGACACTGATATGTTAAAGAAGAAAATGCATCCATGCAACAAATGGTTATGGGGAAAGATAAGACATGAAATGAATGCCTGCCAATGCAGGTTGCATGGAGGGTGTGTGATAGCTAAAGTCAGTATGGGCTATCATCTTAGAGAACCTGTGTCAGTGTCTGCACAGAGATTACTTCTGAAGTCAAAATGTGGTTGAGATATACCATGCCTCACACGGTAAGCCCAAAACTAATCGATTACCAATCATTTCCAGAAGTGATATACCACAGTTCTTTAGAGCAAATTAACCAGTCTCTCATTCTTTATTTACACTTATAACTGTCTCTAAAAAACTCCAAAACACAATCCTTAGCAATCTTCCTGCAACTTCAAATCCTTTACATTGTATTACTGAAGCATCATTGACACTATGTTAACAAACCTTATGTGTACTGAAAATAACTACACTCAATGGGATAGCTACCTTCTGATGCATGGTAACTGGTGGAATGCAAACTCTATAACCATAAGTCCCCAAAAACACAAGTCATGGAATGTTTATCCATTAATCAGCTATACTGCAAGACTGCAGTTGTGCAAGTCATATTGTTTCAACTTTGCACTGTGTTTCTCTTTCCTTTGTGTGACTGTAGAGTAACAGAGTAAGCACAGGAAGGTGAGGGGGATAGACCACTTTATTACTGATGTCACCAACAATATCAGCAGGAGTGTTGTTTGATGAGTTTAACTCATTTAGTTTGCTGACAGTGGATTCAGATGCCACAAATGATCTTACTCTAAACCAGAGAAATGCAGTGTATATTTTTTAAAATTAAACAGTGTATCCTTCTTTTCATATAATCAATGTACTTTGTACTGACAAAATACACAGGGAATCTGGTGTTTTTTTCCAGAGTTAAGTCACAAAAAACACCATCATAAGAGAGAGAAAAAATGCAACGCTCTTCCTGTGTACAACAGCCATTTCACGACGGTGAGGATAATGAACATGCCTACCATTCACTTCCACCTCCTTAGACTTACCATAAAATTAACAAAAGTAACAATAAGCATTTTTGTACTTTGAATTTTAACACTACTAGTCTAGCTTATCAGGGCAATCATGAATAGTTGTGATATGTTAAAACCCAACATTAAAAATAATACTTCAATGGGACTAGATAATATACCAGGCTGCATTCTCCTCGGTGCCAAGTATGCACTATTTGTGCTTCTGCTTAAAGTATTAAATATCGACCTATTCACAGGATTTGTGTTCCAAGCCTGGGGAGCAGTCACAGTATGTCCCCTACACAAGGGCAGCTCCTCTATAGATCTAGGCAATTATAACCCAATAAACGTCACCAGCCTTATAGCAAAGCAATGGAACACATCATAGCCAAATTCATTTATGCAGACATAGTCAACTTAAATGATCTAGACTCATATCAGTTTGGTTTTGTGAGGGGCAGGTTCAGTCTCTGGAACCCAATAAACTCCTTTGAAGAGGTTACAGAAGCGTGGACAGTGATCAGTCACAGCACACTGCTTATCTTTTTTTAAACACCTTTAATAAATTATCATGGCAAACATACATTAAGAGAAAAAGAAAACAAATCATATTAACACTATTCCCTTTGCATACATTACACATCACTTACCCTTTCTTTACTTTCGTAATTATCATCACTAAAACATTACATAAATTGCTGAATTTCTGCCTTCACTTAAACATCACTTCTTCTGAAAAGTTTTTCTAAATCTATTGCTTCCACAATTTCCATTTATTTCTATGTAATTTGCTCCTTCCTTTTTCCAAAGATCCCTCTTTCAGTTCTTTTATCTCTTTTATAATATTCAGTACTTCAAATGCAATTGATTTTGACTTGATTTTCATCTTCTAGTAACTGCTTTTATGGCATCCCAACAGAATTAAACCTAAAAAGGCCTTACTAAGTCTAGGCAATTCAGATCATGTGTCCCAGCTCAAATAAATCACATCCTTGTTTATAGCCATTTGCTCACCCAAATTTTCTGACAGAACTCTATAGGAAAAGGTCGGCCAACTCATTACACTCCCAAAACACATGTTCTCGGTTACATTTTTCTTCCAAATTATACCTCCAATATTTACAATCTACCTCAGGAAAAATTCTATGAGGTCTGCTTGGAGTACAAAAATAATACGTAAACACTTCAAAAATCCTCATCCTTCTGGACTTTGTTGCATACTTGGGAGCCATACATATGTCCTAACATTGTTCTCTTGTAAATTGCTTTTCCAGTCTCTCTTCCCCATCTTTTCAAATCTCTTCTCTTTGATTCATATAGTTATCATGCAATATTTTATATGGCCTACTAAATATCCCTTTTTCTAACAGCATCTACTGTTCTAGATTCAGCTAAAAACCCCACCTACGTAGACTTTTACTTAAGATTCCCCCATCTGTTTACCTTTGCCTATACAATATTAATCCCCAGTAGGGAAGGCAGTCACTAGCCTACTGTCCAAGCATCCTCTTGGCTCCATCTCACTTATTACTTTTTCCTCTCTAGTTATTTGCTCCCAACACCTTGGTTCCTTTGTGAGCTTTCTCTAGTAACCAAACAAATGTGGAGAAAGTGCCAAAAGCAGAAAAATAAACTGTAGAAGGAGGCACTAAAAGACAACCAGAGTACTATCCACTTTTAAATGACATACACAGCAAGACACAAACATTTGTTTGGTTGCTTGATTGGGATTTTCTGTGTATATCAACTGTGTTTTAGATGTTGGCACTCTCATCTGAGGAAGTTACTGTGACAAAAACACAGTGATTCAGTTAATGCATTCTTATGTTTGTGTCTTGCTGTGTACTTCATTAAAAAGTGTTGTACCTCCTTCTGCCATTTTCTCTAGTAAATATAGGCCTCCTCTAACCTATTTTCTGTACTCCTAACTCACAGTCATCATTACCAACAAAATTGCCTTTCTCCATTTTCATGCTGGCTTAGTTCTTAGAAAACTGTCTGATACTTATGGATATAATATTATGTACAGTAGGTATTATTTTCCTTAACAAGCTGCAACCAAAATCCTACTATCTCCATTTCTTGAACCCTGCCCCCACTTCATTATAGGTTCATAGGTTCACAGGTAGGTACTAGGCTATCTGCCCAAGGGCATTTATAAGCCTAGCCAGTGTGTCAGCTTTCGCCGCCCCATTGATTAATTAACTGATCCTCTGTCAAGCAGAGCCAATGAAGTGATCCCAGGGGTTTATTTTTTTGTTATCCATCCACTCGTCAAGGTTTCTCTTGAAGAGTGTTAGTGAAGGGCTCTGCCTGATGTAATTTGGAATTTTGTTCCAAAGCATGGGGAGTTTCTGTGACAGGAAGCAATCCCTCCAGCATGTTCTATTTATTGTTGTGGTGAGGTTTAGCTCACTAGAGCACATGGCTCTCAGTGACTTGGATTTCTTTAGGTGGAGCATGTCCATCAATTCTATGTTGGACATGGCTTTGTAAGTCATGCAGAGATCACCTCTGAGTAAGCGATATGCCACTGAGTACAGCTGGAGTTTTTTCAGTCTGGCTGCATAGGACATATGTTTGAGACCAGTAATCCTCTTGGTGAGGTACTTTTGTGGTCTTTCCAGCTGTTGGAAATGTCTTGTGAGGTACATCCCAAATGGGGCATTGTACTCTATGATGGGTCTAATGAGTGACGGGTAGAGGGGCACTATAACCTCTTTATTTTTAGATGCGAACCCTTTAGTAATTAGTTGGGCCACATAGAAGGATTTCGTAACTACTTTGGCAATATGATTGTCAAAGGAGAGATTACTATCTACCTGGGTCCCCAGATCTCTTATTACCTACCTACTTTCATATCTAACTTCTCTAGTGCACACTGCAGAGTGCATTCTTTTCAATCTTACCTTTAAGCATCCCTGTTACTAGCACTTTCTCTAATACCTAAAAAGATCATCTCTACTTGACTCCAAGTAGACTTTTCTCTATCTGTTAAACCTAGCACTTGCTCCTACAGTACTTATTACCTTGATACGGCACTCTTATAGATAGCACCCCAAAAAGGCAAACCCCCATTTCTCGGTCACTCACGTCCCCCGGAATCTCTTTTAAAGTTTTTGTCTAGTCCTTCTAGCATGTCGAGGGATCAGTTGCTAGTGTCCTCTCCTGCTCAGCTGGTGAACCTGGGAATATTGAGGCAATGTTACAATTGCCTCATGTACACAGACAACCCTCTCCTCCTCCCACAAAACACAAATACATGAGAAAGATGCAACTATACGGCCAAACTGGAGGCTGAACTCTCTCAACATAGGACTGGCAAGACCAGTCAGGAGGAGAAGGTTACCACACACACTATAGACCCAGTCTCACATAGTACCATCACAACCTCAAATCATACACATAAACACACAAAGACATACTCGGCTCTGATCAAAAATCTACCAAAACAGCAGAGGCCACCAAAGCAGACACCCAAACAACCACCACCTCAGAACACAACACCTGCAACACATAGACCTCACAGTCAGAGTGTCAAACAGTCACAGCCCTTAAGGCCAAACACAATGCCAGACACACTAGTCATTGGTGACTCCATAGTCAGACACACTGACGTCCCGCCACCAGACTGAGTAAGGAGAAGGTCACAGTAAGCTGCCTGTCGGGCTAGAATCCGCCACATAATGCAAGCACTCAGGTCTCTCAACAGCAGGTACAAATATGACTCAGTCATTGTCCACGCTGGTGTAAACGACCTGAGACGCACTCCTTGGACTACATGAAAAGAGACATTGAGGAGCTCTCTGATTATGTAGCCCAGGCAGGTATGACCCTGACCTTGAGCAGTATCCTACCTTCACCAAGAATGATGCCACAATACAGAGATAAGATGATCAGCTTTAACAATTGGCTTAAACTCTGGTGTCATTCAAAGGGGATCCAATGTCTGTCTGCCTGGGATGACATGCTGGACAAGCCACGCTGCTTCTCAAGGGACGGCTTGCACCTGTCACCCTGGGATTCCGGATATTGGCAAAGGCTCTTGCCACCCCATAGTGCCTTTTTAGGCAAGGCTCAAATTCTAAACCTACCACCCTAGAACACAAAAAGGAAAAACTAAGGGTAATGCTGCTCAATGCCAGAAGTCTAAATCTCAAAATGCACGCACTCGAGGCCCTTCTCAGTATGGAGAACATCGATGTCTGTGCAGTGACAGAAACCTGGTTCAAGGCTCCTGAGAGCACCCCAGCACTATCAGGTTTTACCTCTTATCATGCGTTCCGCCCCAAAATCCGGACAATACCAAGAAAGGAGGGGGTATCCATATTCATCAAAGACACCCACACCTCAAGACTGGTGGCAACGCACGATGCATCGGAGACCATCCAGGTGCAATTAACCATAGGCAAGACTACTCTGCAAATTGTAGCATGTTACAGGCCACCCTCACAAACTCAGGAACCTCACATGGCCTTCCTGAAAACACTAGAGGGGATAAATGTATCACCAAACACCATCATACTAGGTGACTTCAATTACCCTAATATAGACTGGGAACACTACTCAAGCCCAAACACCCTAGCCCAAAAGTTCCTGGAATTCATAAACTCAAATGCCATGGAACAACTAGTCACCATCCCCACAAGAGGAGAAAACATACTTGATCTCATCATCACGAACATGGGAGCACAATGTTCAACACCAGAAGTATACCCTCACTGGTGAGATCAGATCACAAACTAATCTCGCTGGAGGTCCTCATCCCCCCCCCACCTTAACCCACAAAGACCACAGCAAAGAACTTCTCAAAGCCGACTTCACACTTCTAAAGACTAGTGTGGTCTCCTTTAAGGCCCCGAGCCGACGGAAAACAGTACTCAAGCCGCTGAATCACTTACAAATGCCTTCTACCAGCACCTGCAGGACTGCATGGATAAGGCAATCCCAAGCAAAACAAAGACTCTTTGTACCAAAGGCAACCGCCCACTCTGGTGGACCCCAGCCATAAACAAACTCTACAACAAAAGGAGGAAGCTACTACAAGATAGAGCAAAATCCTTAAAAGGTAAGACACCCTTGATCATTATAAGTAAAAACTAAGAGCTCTCATAAAATCATCCAAAGCAAATTTTGAGAGAAAAATAGCTAAAGACTCAAAAGACAATCATAAGGCCTTCTTTAGCTATGTTAGAAACCTGGGAGGAAACTCCCAGATATGCTCAGAACTAGTTCAAAATGATGTGAAGATTACTGATCCTACAGACATTGCCAACATACTGGCTGACAGGTTCAGTGCAAACTCCCTACCCAAAAGGAGAGATATCTATACCAAGCGATTGCAGCCCCCCAAACATCTCCAACGCCCAAGTGAGAACTGCTCTCTCCAAAGCAAAAAACACAGCATCCATGGGACCTGATGGTGTCCCTGGCTGTGTGCTCCACGAACTCAACGAGGAATTAAACCCACAGCTAGGACAGCTGTTTAATCATAGTCTTACCTCTGGATACGTACCCAGGGAGTGGCGCACTGCAACTGTGGTCCCACTTCACAAAGGCGGTGCCTCCACCGACCCTGGAAATTACCGCCCATTAGCTTGACAAGCCTTATCTGCAAAGCCATGGAGAGGATCATAATGGACCTCATAAATAAAGACATAGGGAATTTGCAGACTTTGGATCCATCCCAGTTTGGCTTTGTCAAAGGCAGATCATGCCTTCTAAACTTGGTTGACTTTTTCGAAACAGTCACCAAAGCCATTGATGAGGGAAAGGCAGTCCATACAGCCTACCTCGATCTGGCGAAGGCCTTTGATACAATACCCCACTCGGGTATCATTGAAAAACTCATCAGCTTAAATGTTAACCCATACATCACAAGATGGGTTGCAAACTGGCTGAGTGACAGAACCCACAGGGTCAGAGTTGCTGGCGCCATGTCAGACTCAAAGCCTGTCACAAGTGGTGTACCACAGGGCTCAGTCCTGGGCCCACTCTTGTTTGGCATCTACTTTTCCAAGTACAAGCAAACACAGGAGGGTTATGGCTGACAAAGTTTGCAGATGACTGCAAACTGGGCCATAGTAGAAAACACATCTGACACAGATATCCTTCAGAAGGGTCTCACAGAAACGGATAACTGGTGCCAGAGCCATGGCCTAAAGTTAAATGCCAAAAAATGCATAGTCATACCCTTCGGGAAAAACAAGGTTACCCCTAGATACCAAATAGGTGGCAATCCACTGAGTACAGAAGAAGTTATCAGGGACCTGGGGACCCAGGTTGATAGTAGTCTGTCATTCGACACCCATGTAGCTAAAGTAGTTAGGAAGACCTTCTACATTGCCCACCTTATCATGAAGGGATTCTCATCTAGATCAAGGGAGGTCATAGTCTCCCTATACTCATCACTCATCAGACCAATGATTGAGTACAATGCCCCATTCGGAATGTATCTGACCCGACACTTGCAGCAGCTGGAGAGGCCACAAAAGTTCCTCACCAAAAGGATAAAGGGTCTCAAACATCTGTCCTATGCTGCCCGACTGAAAGAACTCCAGCTCTATTCAGTCGCCACCGCTTGCTCAGAGGTGACCTTTGCCTAACATACAAGGCCATGTCAAACCCAGATTTGATGAATATGCTTCACCTCAAAAATCTAGATCCGTCAGAGCCACAAGGGCGGAGACTTAAACCTCGACACGGCTATTAATAGGACGTGCTGGAGGGATAGATTCATCACCCAAAGACTCCCTATGCTGTGGAATAAAATCCCGGTATATGTGAGGCAGAGCACCTCGCTGGCCTTGTTCAAGAGAAATCTTGACCAATGGATGGGAGATCGCAGATATACCCCAGGGATTACCTCAGTGTCACTGCTCAACAGAGGCACAGCAAAATAATGGGTATAGTTCCCCATACTAAAGGGGTGGCGTAAGCCACAAAACTATGGGCTAGGCTTGTAAATGCCCTCGGGCAGATAGCCTAGTATGAACCTATGAACCTATTACCTCTTCTGTATTAAGGGGGCTGCCACCTATGTGGTAATTCCAATTATCACCCCTTTCCACTCTTAATTATAACATTATACTTGTGTTAAGTATGAGCCTTGCTTTAACTGTGTAGCTCTAAAATATCCACTCAACTCAGGTAATCCTACATCACCGTATTCTACTGGAAGGATCAACTTATCCCACTTAACTACTGTCCTCTTCCCCTTCCAGATAAATTCCTTCAACTCTTTATTATTGTCTACAACTTCTCTGGTTGAAAAAACATGCCTGGCCTGTATATAGTATTAAAGAGACTAAAATATTTACACTGTTTGTATCTTACTATCCATACCCGTAAACAAGAACAGTTTCTCAGTTTTTATATCATCTTTTGTTTAGTCTCTTCCCACATATCCTTAGCTATGATTATGCACATTTCTAAATAGTAAATTATATCATGTTCCCATAAATAAGGGTATTGCTGAACCAATTCATGCGTGGGTATATAATTTATGGCTACAGCCTTTTATCTTCAATTAATTTTGTATTGTGAAAACAATTGAAACTGCCTCAAAACATTCCACAACACTGAGATGTCCTTTTGTGTATTTATCAAGTACTAAATAATATCTGCAAATGAAGCCAATTTTTTCTTATTACCATAGCAATTATACCTTTGTATTTCTGAGTAACTTATTTACTTTGTAACGGCTGTAAATATAAAGCAAATAACACTGGGAAAAGAGGGCAAACCTTCCTGGTTCTTCTGGTGAAACACAACTTATCAGACAGGAACCCTCCCCCTTTAATTCTTGCCAGTGATCCTTCATATATCCTACTAATTAGCCTTATTATTATATCAGGGAATGCAAATGCTTCCATTGCCCTACCCAAAATCCCAATTTACTCTCTCAAATGTTTTCTCTACATCAAGACCAACCAACAGCAGCATTATTTTCTTAAATTCAGCTACCCTCTAGATCATCATTGTTCTATTAATGTTGTCAAATGTTTGCTTCCACTCCACAAAAAGCACAATGATTCATATCTATCAATTTTGGCAACACCTTTGCCAGTCATCTAGCTAGTACAGACATAAACAATTTATAATCATAGTTTAAAACTGAAATGGGTGCAATGGGTCTTTACCTTCCTTAGGTAATAGAGTCACCACAGCTTTATCCCAAGATATTGGTGGTTCGCCTCCTTTTAAAATACTATTAAACAACATCTTCCAGATCCTTACTGCTTTCTTCCCTTCTAGCTTCCAAACTTCCACAGGAATATTACTTCTTCCCAGAGACTTTAATGAAGGTTGATTATACATCACCATTTCTATCTCATTCTCCTCCTATCTTTACTGTTAGTTGTTGAGCCTCATCTGCCTCTAACCCTGGCATAATTAAGTCTTCGATATGTACTACCATTTGTGCTCTTTCTCGATCTCCACATCTCTCTGCTTTTTACAAATTTTCATGCAATTTCCAAAATATCTCTAAAACCTCTACAGGACCTCTGGTTATTTTTCATGTTATGTTCTCTCCAATTTTGGTAAAAACCCAAGTCATTGCAATAAATGTTTTTGTGCTGTGGAGTTATCAAAAACAGTTGCTTAACAGCAATCTTTGTAAACTCATGCACATTATCCAGATACTCCCTTATTTTCTCTTTAGTACTCTGCATTTGCATCTCTTCTTGTTCAATGAGACTCCCCTTATTCTGCAATACTTTAACCTAGGTCAGCCCATCTAAATAATTTATATTACTTCTTAACCATATCGTTTTCAATTTTTACTGTTTTAAACTCCATTTTCATTTTATACCACTCACTTGCTATAATTCTAGAAGATATTTCCAGGTTCCCTAATAACTCAAATAATGTCCACTACCCATACCTTAAATTCCTCTTTTTTTAACAGGTAGGTTGGAAAGTACCAGTGTTTCATTTTACTTTATTAACCTGCAGTTTTATTTTAGTTTTTATTGGCATACGATATGAAACAGTTATTGAATGTGTGTCAAAGCTTTTAGTTGAATGCAAATGTTCCTGTGAAATATAAGTTCTATCTAGTCTAGCCAAAGGCTCTAGATATGAAGCCTTGGGGAATAGTATATATATTCTATCCAAGTTCCTATTATTCAATTCACATCTTCCATATCAAGTATTTTCATAAGTTTCTTCAGAAATGTACCCTTGTTATTTTTTTCCCTTCTAGGTCCCCAGATACATCCTCACTATTGCAAATCAAGTTCCAGCCTCCACTATTTCATATTTCCTGCTAAAGCTGATTGTTTCTCCCCAAAATTTCTTAAGCTCCATAACAGCAGTTTTTGGTAGAATATAAATGCATGCCAGTATAATCCTCCTCCCTTGCCAATAGCACCTTACTACCACAAAACTATTACTGTCTTTTTTCATCTTCTATTCCTAGTGGATCCTCTCTAGCAATTGATGTAATTACTCCCCTTTTGCTTTGTCCTTATTATTCTGATGATATCCACCCTGAAATCCGTTTTTTGTCAAATTCAAATGCTCATTTCTTTCCAGATCCATCTCCTGCAACACTGCTATTTGCAGTCTGCATTTCTTAATATAATTCAATGCTCTTTCCTTTTTGTCTATACCTGTAAAGCCATTTGCATTCCAAGATAATATGGATAACATAACAATTATGATAAAAAGCTACTGTTCCCTCCTGTTACACATGGCAGTTTTTTTGGAATGTGCATTTCCAAGTTTTGTATTACATTAATGTTTGGGAGGATGATCTTTTGTACAGTTGTTTCTTCTCATCTCCATTTGAATGTGTCACATTTAAGACATTTTGTTTTAATGAAAATGCTCAAACAAACAAAAAAATAGCTATACAAAACACCCCATCCCTTAACTTGTAACAAGCACAGAATATTATGTACAACTTCAAAAATGAAGTTTAACCCTTAAGATTAGAACAAATGCCGTGAATTGACAGCAGCACCCACAGGCAATTAATTAACCTTAAATTAATGAAACAAATGCTACAGCCTGAGTTCCCACTTACATTGACTGCTGTCTGTTCTTTTCTTATCTTTATTCCCCTCCTAGATAAGAAAAACAGCTTGTATGCTTTTAGAAGATGAGGTTTTCACCCTAAGAAAAAGTGCACTGGTTATCTAAACAGAACTAAACTATCCTCTGTTCTGTTAACTGCACTGAAGTATTAAGGTTGATAGAGAAACTGCTGTCTCTTATTCATTTCCCATAAATTCAAACTTTAATTTTTTTCATGAACTGCTTGCTATTGTATTTTAGAGTTTTGCATTTCCTTCATCAAAGAGTGCTCAGAACTCTCAAAATTAATTGCTTACACCTGCAAACAGCTTGTCTCCATGGAGCTAGTTAAGTAGTTAAGTTAAAGTACTCAGCAATGAATCTTTCTAAATTTAATGCAAAGCAGCATGTACATTTGTCTTCAGACACAGACTTAGTGACTCCCGCTGAACATCCGTTAATGGAAGAAAAACAAGCTAATATCTTTGCAATTGTAAGAAACTGAGCATTTTTAGTGGCTTTCATCATTTTGTCATATTTTTACATCCTATTTGCAAAAAGCACTTGTTTACAGCTTAAGACAAATTAAACTTTTAACCCTTGTAAAACTAAGAAATGTATCTTAATTCTACATATAATGCAATCAGTCCACATTTACAACCCACCCCAGCAGCCCAAGATCAGATTATATTAACATTAAACTTGCTTTTGTCCAGCCTTTCTTCTCTTGTTATACTGTAAAGTGTATACTTCTTACAACTAAAAATACTTGTTTACTTTAATATCTTTAATACATATAAGTCAATGAAAAGACTCCCCCACATGTAAAATATCAGACTACACACTATATAAGACTGCTTCACTATATATATATATATATATATATATATATATAAAACATGCAGTTTATATCATTAAATGTTCTATACAAATAATAAGAAAAATGTTTTAATTAAGAGACACTTTTTTTCCCTTTTAGTGTCTAAACATTAATGACAAAGTGGGGTATATGCTTTACAGTTCACCTACAAGTTCAACAGAGTCAACAAAAGTCCAGACTTTTTTGTCCACTTTATCTTGCAAAAACATATTTCACAAATGTGACTGATGCTTTATAGTATCCCATTTATTCACCAGTTTCACTACTGCTGGTCTTCTTCCTGCTTATCTCCATTCCCCACCACCAGACTCTGGTTCAAGTCCCACATACTCCTGATTCTTTTAATCAATTTCTGTACTTTTTTTCTGTCTCTCAAGCATTTTCCTTTGAAACAGTGTAAAAGGTTTCTCAATGAACCTTACTGAAGTCAACTCACGTTTTGTCAGACACAGTTTTTTTTATTTCCTCCTCAGCCTGTTCAGCATCAAAATTTGACTTTGATCCTCTAGGAAAAAATACCCTGAAAACACCTGCCTCTCTACATTCCCTGATAGTTGGGAAATATTTGCTTTTCTTCTTCCTAGTGTATAGTAATAATCATTTTTTTACAACACTCTACTTTTTCAATTTTTAATATTTTGGCCTTCTGCCACAGTTTTGTCAGGATAGTCTCTTTCTGCTGGTAGGATTGAATATGTACTAATATAGGCTTTGGCTGCTTTCTAATGGCCAGGTTTGGAGCATACACTCAATGTGCCATATAGCCTACTGCTTACCTTTATCTGGTCAGTGGTTATGACACTATAGCCCATGCTGGTACTGTTAGTAAAACAGACAGCGTAAACCCCTATGATATCCACTGGATTGTAAATCACCTATCAAACAGATACCAGATTGTGAAAGTTCCTGGTACCCTCTCTGAAAGCACAGTTGTAAATAATGGGATATCAAGACATCAGTACTGGAGCCTCTCCTGTTTGGCATACATTTTGCAAACATCCAGTTCAATATTCCACAAGTGTTGCTGACCAAGTCTTACATCTGCAAGTTGGGCACTATTATCTGCTCATCCAATGATACTAAATGGCTCTAGTAAGGACTAGATTATGTACATCCCTGGTGTACTGAAAACTGTCTCATGTTACATGCAAAACAATGCAAAATACTGGTATTCAGCAACAGAAAAAGCTGTTGCCACCTCGTATGTTACAAATGGTATGCCTCTTCACCTCTTCATACAGGCACGATCATAAGAGACATGGGTACTTATGTAGACAATTCTCTCTCATTCAATCATCATGTTTCCACCACAGTCAGGAAATCCTTCTATCTGGCCCAGTTAATTTTTAAAGGAATATCTTCAAGATCCAAAGAATTCATCCTGCCACTGTACTCTTCCCATGACAGATCCATCACTGAATACAATGCCCCCCTTGGTATCTATAAATCAATGCACATCTCTCAACTAGAAAGGCCCCAAAAATACTTCACCAAGAAAATTAAAGTTCTTACATTTTTAACTATTCTGATAGATTATCACAATTCTTATAGTCAGTAGCTTACATGCTGCTCAGAGGTGACCTGTGTCTAGATTTTTGAACCATGAAAGACTCAATCCTATTTGACCTAATGTCGGTTTGCAAGACCAGTAGCTCTACAAATACCTACACTAGGGACCTAAACATTATCAATAAATAAAAAAGACTTACTGGACAAATAGGTTCTTAACTCAATGTACTCCCAGCCAGTGGAATAAGTTAATCACTATAGGTCAAATAAGTAATACTCTGACTACATTTAAGGCTAGTCTTTATGATTTGATGTGTAGGCACAAATTTACGCCAGTCCTGTCATGTATACTCTTGCTCAGAGTGTTTGACAAGGGAGGTGTGAACTTGTAAGTTTATCTACATAAAGGAGTATATGGCTAGACATCTTAAGGTCCTAATAATCCCTTGCATAGTACAACATCAATATAATCTCAGTAGCTAGTGACAAAGAAACCATTCAGACAGGGCATGACTATACAAAGGAATTAGATATGGCTTTAATGATTCTTTGATTATGCACACCAAAAACAAGAACGTCCAGTGAACAGTATAGTAAAGCTACATTTCAGTATTTTAATTAACACTGTATTGTTTTATAAGTAACATTTTTCTAGCTGTCCAATTGGTCCACTAAAAAGGAAAAGGAGAAGGCTCTGTGAATATAAATAGACCATCTGCTTCTGTAAATGGCAGGTCAGAATTTGTGTTCCGCAATTAATCCTGCTGTTGATATTTTCCACCAACTGGACTATGCATGGGATTGTTCTTATATCTTACAGCCAGCCATAATACATTTCACAAAAAGATCTGTACATATGCCATTTGTCTTAGATACACTTTGCTCAAAAGAAAGATTACCATAATCAAAGATAATGCAATGAAACTAGATGAAGGGACTCAGGATATGAACATACAATTTATTTAACTGTCATACATGATGCCACAGGTGACATCTTTATTAAAGCACCAAAGAGGTGCATGGTAGTAGAGCAGCAGATTACTGAACAGTTTTAGGATCTTGATGGATTAAATGGGGAATGTTGGAGATAGTGTCATCTAATTATACATACTTTTCTACATTAACTACTAATTAAAAAACTTCATGTAGGTAGTGTAGCTGGTGAAGTACTTCCCACTGCAAAGTTTTACTCACCAGTTATTGCTGCCATTTTATTTAAAATAGAAGGCAAGCAAATATTTAGTTACAGATTCGAAATGAAATCATTCCAAGGCACACCAGAACAGATGTAAATACATAATGCACTTTCATTTATAGTCACACATCTGCTTTAACAATACATTATCAGTCAGCAGTCTTCTTGGCTATCAGTTTTTGGACATTCAGCCATAAACAGTCTATATTCCATCCTGACAAACATTACTAGAATGGGATTGCTCAGTATGGCATTAAGATGCATCATATCAGTAAGGCATACTTTCTAATGACTCTAGAATTCTTTTCCGTTCTTCTGCTGGAGGCATATTAGGATTAACTCCATCTACTCTTCTTTGTATCATTATTTCATGCTGAAAAAGAAAGAAACATCATTGAACTGAGTCTGAATAATGCCTCCATAAATGACCTGCTTCATTACAGATATTCAATAACATGATAACTTTAAAGTTGCACATGTAGGCTCTCTTCTTCCTGTGTCTAACACACAGGAGCAGTATAATTTAGTTACTCTACCACACTGGTCTACAAATTACTAAATCACACAATCAAAGGAGATAAATACACAAAACAAGATTAATAAACAAACTGTATAATGTGCGAGAGATATACATTTTGAAAGTGTCAGACTCAGTGCAGTTCAATTCAAGCGCTACAGATTTTAAAACTGTCACTATGGAAACAGTGAAGCATCTACAAGAAAAGTGGGCAAACAGGCACTATATGTTGTAGATGCTGTGATGATGTGAGGCACTGATGGCTATGCCAGGAGAAGTAGGGCAGTGGATGTGTAACATATGCCAGCACAGTTATTTGAAATTTAGTACAGAATTCTATGTTATTTGTATATCAAACTGATTTTTACATACGTTTGTACTGAAAATGGATTTGTAAAGTTGCTTGTGTTAAAATTGTACCAACAGTGTGCCCTGCTGGCCAAAAAAGAAATATACATGTATTATTGTAACTGAATTAAATGTATATATTGTAACAGAGAATAGTGGAAGAGAACAGGTTAATCTCAATCTACCTGACTTTGAGAAGTAGAAAGAAATTAAATTACTGGGCCTAGGCCATAAAGAAATTTTCTTACAGTTTTGAATGAAGCCAGAGATGCAATGTCTGTAAGAAGCATGGTTTGTTAGTCTCTGTAGGAGGAGTAAAAGTTTATAATTGTTTTATGACTTCCAGAAGCTGCACCAGATCTAAGCAATGCTCTTGTGTGTATACTTATCATAAATGTAGATGTTCGAGTGTATTCACTGTTGCAGTCATCATACTTGGGTTATCCTGCCAGGGGTAACCCTCAGTCGGCCCGAATACCAGAGGCTTAGTATTTCTTCTTCAGTTGCTGTCGCTCCAGGACTGACATCAGGTCGTCAGTGGTATAAAAACAGGCAGCCGATGCCATTACATCAGTTTTCTTGCCCCAAATGTCAGGAGCACCCAAATAGGGAGCTAGGTTATGGTGGAATAATACCACCAGTAGAAAGTAAATACCAAATTGCAATGTAAAGAGTGAGGAAGAGAGAGAGAGAGAGAGAGAGAGAGAAGGGGGATGGAGGGTGGGAAACCAGGACTGCAACAGTGAATACACTCAAACATCTACATTTATGGTAAGTATACACAACTGTACTATGTTCTTTGTGTTTCACTGCTGCAGTCATCACACTTGGGTTGATTCCCAAAGCTAAAGAAATGGGTGGAGGCAGTCAAGAAGAGTTGGGGCTGGCTAGTATGTCCTGCAGGACTGTGGTTGCAAAGCCTGCATTGGATTTGGAAAAGATAGGCAAGTGGTAATGCTTGGTGAAGGTATGAACAGAACTCCATGTTGCAGCCTCCAGGATGTCCCTGGTAAGGACCCCTCTGAGAAAAGCTGAAGAGGTGGAAGTTGCCCTAGTGAAATGTATTCTGACCCCCTGTGGGGGTGATTTCCCATGGTGTTTGTAACAGAAATGGATACAGTATGCTATCCATTTGGAAATGGTTTGTTTTGATATGGCCTTGCCCTCTGCCCCTGCTGCAAAGATGACTAGTAACAAATCAGATTTCCTAAAGGGCTTAGTCCTATCCAGGTAGAATCTGAGTTGCCTGTGCACATCTAAAGAATGCAGGATCCTTTCCCCCTTACTTTCAGGTTTGGAGAAAAAGGTGGGCAAATCAATAGATTGCTTGAGAACCACACTGAACACCACTTTAGGCATGAAAGTTGGGTTAGTCCTGAGATAGACTCTGTCAGCATGAAAAATGATGACGGTTCCACAGCCATGAGTGCTTGCAGCTCAGACACTCTTCTAGTTGAAGTGATGGCCAAAAGCAACGCTGTTTTCCAAGAGAGGAATTTTAACCCTGCTGAAGCTGCAAAAAGTCTTTAACTGTTTGCATAGATTTAGCTTTTTCTTCCATCTTTTTTAAAACCTCTTCTGTCTTGGTGCAAAACAGATTGTCTTTGTTCAGTAGTGCGCCCAACAATTTTGATTTGACATGATCTGGCAAGGTCTGTTCCTTAAGCCAAACATGCCTTCTAAGTACAGAAACTATGACTGCTGCCCTGCAGGATGCTTCTAGGGCGTCAAACCCACATTGCAGGGTATGCTTAGTAACTTGGCTTGCAGAATGCATAAGTTCCTGTATTTTTTTATTTTCTGCACAGTCTGGAAAGGTAGATAATTTTTGTTTAATAAGTTCCATAGTATGTTGCTGGTATTTCAGCATGTGGAACTGACAATTTAATGCTCTAATGGCAAGAGTTGCAGAGGTGTATACTTTTTTACCCCATCTGTCTAAAGCTTGGGAATCCCTGTCCAAAGGGGTAGGATTCTTAGCTGTGGTTGCTTTTATTCCTTTTGGTCCTTGGGAGACGACCTCTGGGTCAGCAATAGGATTTTTGAAAAGAATTTGTCTGTGTCAGGGACTCTGTAATACCTGTCAGGTTTCCTGGGAGCAGGAGATAAGAGCATCAGGAGTTAAACTGGATTCCATGAAAACATCATCCACAACGTCCAGAACAGGAGGAATAGCTAATGGTCTGTGCTGTGGTAAACCTAAAAATTCCCTGAGTCTCTTTTTGGACTGAGGATAATCCTGACATTCCCAATGAAAATGCTCTCTCAAGGTATGTAGGGTTTCACCAAAAGAAAAATCCTCTGGAGGAGAGGCAGAAGGAATGTATTCCTTTGCATCTGAATCCTCATAAGCAGATAAGGGCATGTCTTCATAATCAGAAAAGTACAGTTTTGTACCTACCATAAATGTAGATGTTCGAAGATCCACATTGCTGCAGTCCTTACACTTGGGTAGTCAACTGTCCTCGGTCGGCCCGAATATCAAAGTATAAGGCTGACGTCGGTCAAGGCGCATTTGACTGACATCAGAACGTCAGGGTACAAATGCGCATGACCGACGTCATATCCTCAGTCTTTTCTTGCCCCAGATGTCAGAAGACCCTAAAAATAAAGGTCAAAACCAAAAGACAGCAAACAAACAACCAACCACCCTTGCACTAATTATATGTACAATATATACAATATACACAATATTTACAACCCAACCCACACAACCACCTCTAACTACAGAGGGAAGGAGGAGGAATTGGACTGCAGCAATGTGGATCTTGAACATCTACATTTATGGTAGGTACAAAACTGTACTATGTTCTTCATCTCACATTGCTGCAGTCCTTACACTTGGGTAGAATCCCAAAGCAGAGGTAAGGGAGGATGGCCAAACTACAAGGAAGCAGGAGCTGCCAAAATGCCCTGCAAAACAGCAGTGGCAAAACCAGCCCTGGATTTAGAGTAAAGTGGTAGGTGATAATGCCTAGAGAAAGTATGCACTGAACTCCAAGTAGCTGCCTCCAAAATATCCTTGGTTGCCACTCCTCAAAAAGGCTGTCGAAGTGGCAGTAGCCCTAGTGGAATGAGGCCTAATCCCAGCTGGAATCTCCTTGCCATGATGGGAATAACAGAAAGCGATGCAAAACCCAATCCACTTAGAAATAGTTTGTTTTGACACAGGCTTGCCCTGAGAACTCAAAGCAAAAGAAACAAACAACTGCTGAGACTGCCTGAACCCTTTAGTTCTGTCCAAATAATATCGCAACTGCCTGTGTACATCTAAAGTGTGCAAAATCTTTTCCCCTTTATTTTGGGGATTTGCATAAAAAGTAGGCAAATGAATAGTTTGGTTTAAAGCCACACTAGAAACCACCTTAGGCATAAAGGAAGGATTAGTACGCAAAGATACCCTATCCATATGGAAAATCAAGAAAGGCTCAACCGCCATAAGGGCCTGTAATTCAGAAACCCTTCTTGCAGAGGTAATGGCCAACAAAAAGGCAGTCTTCCATGATAAATATTTCAACTCAGAAGTAGCTGCAGGCTCAAAAGGTTGCAGAGTGAGTTTCTCCAACACAAAATTGAGATCCCAAGCAGGAGTAGGAGCTCTACGTGGGGGTCTTATATTCTTTGCCCCTCTAAGAAATTGCTTGAACAAAGGATGAGAAAACAATGGAGGGTCACATTCATAGTGAGCTGAAATTGCTGCAGCATGAACCTTAATAGAAGAGAAGGACAAACCTTTGTCCAGTAACTCAGTAAGATATTGAAGAGCCACACTTAAATTAGGCTCAGAAACATCAAAATCCTTTGCTGCACTCCAAAATAAAAATCTCTTCCATTTATCTGCGTACACTTTCCTTGTACTAGGCCTTCTAGCTTCCAAAATCACATTCATAACTTGTTGTGGAAGTTGAGACCCTCTATGGTTCAAAACAGAATATGCCAGGCTGTTAGGTGAAGAGAGTGAAGTTTGACATTGAGCAAATGGCTGTCCTCCTGTGACAACAGGTGTGGAATCGAAGGCAAAGGCCATGGAGGCTTCCGTACCAGACTTCTCAGTAATGGGTACCAGTGCTGTCGAGGCCAATCTGGAGCTATTAAAATCATCCTTGGCTTGTCCTGTCTGACCTTTAGAAGTACCTTTGGGAGGAGAGGCAGAGGTGGAAAGGCATACACATGAAGATTGCTCCAATTGAAAGAAAGAGCATCCACTTTCCAAGCTGTGGGATGAAACCTTTTCGTGCAAAACTTTGGCAGCTGATGGTTTAGTGGAGAAGCGAACAGATCTATGTCTGGAGTTCCCCATGACACTGTCAATTTCTGAAATACATGAGGATCCAATTTCCACTCGTGGGGATCCGTAATTCGTCTGCTCAACACATCTGCTAAGGAGTTCTGTGCTCCTGGCAGGAACCTTGCCTGAAGATTGAGCTGTAAACTGAGAGCAGTCTCCCACAAAATCATTGCTTGCCTGCATAGAGGATAAGAATGTGTTCCCCCTTGCTTGTTGATGTACCACATGACAGTTGTGTTGTCTGTTAGAATCAACACCTGCCCTGGAAGAAGTAAATCCTTGAAAGCTATTAATGCAAACTGGACTGCTAACATCTCCTTCAGGTTGATATGTAGATGTTGTAGTCTGGCAGGCCACTTGTCTTGTATCCACTTTCCATTCAGATGAGCTCCCCAAGCTTTGTCTGAGGCATCTGTCGTTAAAATCTGACTCGCCTCTGGCCGGGTCACAGAGAGTCCCTTGTTTAGGTGACATTCCTGAGCCCACCACAAAATTCCATTTGAATGCAAGGTATTATTTGAATGACAGTGTCCAGATCGTGGCAGTGCTGTGTCCATACATTTTTGAGATACCATTGCAGCTTCCTCATATGCAGTTTGGCATTGGGAAGCACCAGAATACAAGATGCCATGAACCCTAAGGCTTGAAGGACTGTCCTTGCAGTCAGCCCGGACTGATGAGATAGTTGATGGAAGTAAAGGGAAAGATTCTTTTGTTTGTCCGGGGTTAAAAAGGCCATATGGGATGCTGTATTCAGTCTTACACCCAGAAAGCACATGTCTTGAGAGGGTACTAGACTGGACTTTATTTCGTTCACAGAATACCCCAGGCATCTTAGCACTGCTATCACATATTCCAAATGATGAAGAAGCTCTTCCCTTCCTTGAGCCAGAATCAGGCAGTCGTCCAAATAAGGATAGATCTGTATTCCTTTTAGCCTGAAAAAAGCTATCACTGGAGCCAGAACTTTCGTGAACACTCTGGGCACAGTAGATAAGCCAAAGGGCAATGCAGAGAACTGATAGTGAGAAGTCCCAGCTCGAAAACGCAGATACTTCCTGCAACTTAGTCTGATAGGAACATGAAGGTAAGCCTCCTTGAGATCCAAAGTTACCATCCAATGATCCTTGCCCAGCAGAGGTAAAAGTTGTTGTAACGTCAACATTTTGAACTTGGGAATGTCCAGATAAGTGTTGAGGATAGATAAATCCAAAATTGGTCTCCACGTGTTCCCCTTCTTTGGTACTAGGAACAGGCGAGAATAAAATCCTAGGCCCACTTCTGGCATAGGGACCGGCTGTATGGCCCCTAGTTGAAGTAACAGAGAAATTTGCTTGTGAGCCTCTATTCTTTGTTGAGGAGGAACGTCTGGCATGCCTCTGAAAGGAGGCAAGGTATGGAAATAAAACCTGTAACCTTGGTGTATGATATCCAATACCCATCTGTCTTGGGTAATTAAACTCCAATTTTCTTTGAAAAGTGCCAACCTTCCTCCCAAAGGTGCTGCCAGACGAAAAGGCTCTGGCAGCTGAAAAGGTAGGTCATTGGGTCTGTTTACGAAAGGACTGACCCCTGCCCTCACCAGAAGACTGTGCAGGAGAACTCCCTGTTCTAGGCCTGAAAGAGCCCTGAGCTCTGCCCCTACCACGTCTAGATCTACCCCTAGACTGGGAATCATAAGAAGGATACGTCCACCCTTTAGCAGGCCAATTTCTACTAAACTTTGGAGGCTGAACCTGCAAAAAATCTTTAACAGTCTGCATAGACTTAGCCTTGTCTTCCATTTTCTTTAAAACTGCCTCAACAGGAGAACCAAACAACACATCAGATTGTAAAGGAGCATCTAAAATCCTTGTTTTAACATGGTCAGATAAATTTTGATCCCTCAGCCAGGCGTGCCTGTGAAGAACTGACCCAGTGGCAGCCACCCTAGACGAGGCCTGTACAGCATCAAAACCACATTGCAAAGAATGCTTACCCACCTGTTCAGAAACATGTACTAAATCTTGTAACTCTTTACAATCAATACCTTCCGCCAGAGCATCAACCTTAGACTTCAACTGTGAAAGGAGATAGTTTTGGTATTTTAACATGTGAAACTGGCAATTCAGAGCCCTCATAGCTAGAGTGGAAGAAGTATAAACTTTCTTTCCCCATCTATCCAAGGCCCTGGCTTCTTTATCTGCAGGAACCGGATTCTTGACAACAGAAGCCTTAACACCTTTAGGCCCCTGGCTAACAGTTTCTGGGTCTGCCCTAGGACTCTTAATAAGATACTTATGAACTTCAGGCACCCTGTAATACCTATCCGGTTTAACAGGAGCAGGAGGCAAAGAATCAGGATTAAGAGAAGCCTCTGTAAAAACATCTTCCACTACATCCAAAACAGGAGGTATAGCCAAAGGCCTATGCTGGGGTAAAAACAAAAATTCCCTAAGCCTTTTCCTGGAATCAGAGAAGTCCTGACCTTCCCACTTAAAATGCTCCCTCATGGAATGAAGAGTTTCTGAAAAAGAAAAATCCTCAGGAGGAGAAGCAGAAGGAGTAGAATCATCCACATCAGAATCAGAATAAGGAGAGTACTCCTGCAAGTCTTCAGCCGAAGACTCTGAAACATCCGAAGCCTGCTCAAAACTCCCTAGCTCAGGCTCCACCCTAGGTCTCTTATCAGGAGGGGGAAAAGAACCCCTAATCAAAGTAATCAAATCTTCTGCCATTTTAAGCATATGCTTCTTGGGCACAGTTCCAGAGGAAGTAGGGGTGACACCAACTGAAGCTAAACCTGGCCTGCCTCTAGGAGAAGCCTTGGAAACAGAAGGAGAGGGCCTAACCACCCTAGGCAGGGAGGGGAGTATAGTAACCTGAGAAGCCCCATCACCCTGACCTGCCTCCTGAGAGGCCACATCCTGCAATAACAAGGTCTCTCCCTGGGATCCCAAAGAAACCTCCGGTGGAACCAGCGGCTCCACCGACACCTCCAAAGAACCGGCGTCCGGTACGGACGGTTCTTCTAGCCTAGGCTTCACTGCTTTGTCCTTGCGCTTCTTCGAAGAAGCGGGCGTCGGAGCATCCGACGGCATTTTATAATTGCACCGCTTTCCAAAGACTAACCTGGCACAATCTAATCTCCTCTTTATAGTGCGTTTATTAAATCTAGCACAATAGCGACACCCAACAACATCGTGCTCAGGCCCTAAACAAGGAATACACAAAGTATGATAGTCTCTATGCGGTATCTGTTTCCCACAAGAAATACAATTATTCACTTTTTCTGACATCCGGTAAACCACTGAGGCAAGAAAAAACTAAAATATTCCCCAACGGGTACTTAGCCAACTTTGACTCGGTCTGAAACTCCAGCGAAAAATTTCAGAACGCCAACCGGCACTTGCAATACTGCTTCTGCATCGGACCATGCGGCAAAAAAGACTGAGGATATGACGTCGGTCATGCGCATTTGTACCCTGACGTTCTGATGTCAGTCAAATGCGCCTTGACCGACGTCAGCCTTATACTTTGATATTCGGGCCGACCGAGGACAGCGGACTACCCAAGTGTAAGGACTGCAGCAATGTGAGATGAAGAACATCCTCAGAGTCATCGGACTCTTGTTCAGATAAAGTTGCTGGGGCCAAGTCTCTTTTTTCTTTTAGAAGGGGTAGGCTGGATTCCCCTAATAAGCATGATAAGGTCTTCCGCCATTTTAAGTATTTGAAAATGAGGAATGGAAGAAGGTGCTTCAGCTTGGGTCATCGTTTTTTAGATGTAGTTTGTACCCTGGGCCTTAGAAATTTGGTAGTTTTAGAAAGAACTGAAGATGTGAAAGAAGTCGTCGGTTTGTGTCGAATATCGGTAGTGCGAAGAACTTCCTCGGAAGCCGGTGCCTGCACAGCGGCTCCGGACTCATCCAAGGTAGTGACATCCACAGGTTCCATAGTTAAAGAAGAGTCTCGCAGCATACCGGACTCTGAATGGTTCTCAGTAGCGGTCGGCGAATCCATAGAAGCGGGTATCAGGGGCTGCAGAAGTACCTCACTGAGTACCGGCAAACTGGTGACTAGCTTAACGGGAGTGTCATCGGCAGTTTTGATCCTATGTGTTCTGTCTCTGTCTTTATCCTTATGTTTTTTCTGAAGCTCGGTAGTCAGATGACTTACCAAAGCCATTTCGAAATACGGAGATCAACAGCGAAAGTATTTAGCTATGATAAGGGCCTGATGATGTATAGTTCTGGCATTGAACAAAGCACAAAACCAACAGCGAGGAACGTCGTGGTCTGGGCCTAAACAGGTGACGCAGTAAGAATGGAAATCTTGGTGTGGTATTTGCTTTCCACAGGCGACACAATTGTTAACTTTTTCTGACATCGGTTAGAGCAAGAAAAAAGAATCCCCAATGGGATACTTAGCTTTGAAAGACTTCAACTTCAATTTTGGGAATGAAAACTCAGGTAGCAGCCGACCAGCACTTGTGCGAACTGCTTCTGCTTCGAGCTACTTGGCAAGAAAGACTGATGTAATGGCGTAGGCTGCCTGTTTTTATACCACTGACAACCTGACGTCAGTCCTGGAGTGACAGCAACAGACGCAGAAATACTAAGCCTCTGGTATTAGGGCCAGCTGAGGGCTACCCCTGGCAGGATAACCCAAATGTGATGACTGCAACAGTGAAACATGAAGAACATGCAAAAGTCAGATGACCGGATGTATGTGATGTCAGGCTGTACAAAAATAATGCTTTAATATTAGGTGAGACAGAAGTCTCGGGGCAATCTGTTCCTTGGAACCTGCCATAGAAGGATCCTTCACCTACTTCATCTTGCCTTGCTCTATTATGTGCATAGGAACAGTAATTCTCTAGATCATTCAGGAAGATATAGTGAGAACAGTTACGTATTGTTTTTCTGTAACTGTGAGAATCTTTCCAGCTGTGTTATTTTCAAAATTTCTGTGACTGAAACTCAGGTGTTTACTGTAAATAGCTATTTTGTATTTTCATGTTCTTTTTTGTTTATTATTAAATATATTTAAACTTTTCATTGTGGCTGGTCCTTTAGAGAAATATTTTAAAATTTAAGAGTACTTATATCTATTGGTGACACTGTGGCCATTCCTAAAGCCTGACTGTTTGGTCAACATTACCATTTGTATTAATATTAATTTCACTCAGTATAAATGTGCACCCTTGTAAGAGCCTTAGAGTAGCTGGCTTTGGAGTGTTTGGAGACAGTAAGCACCATATAGTCTGGGCAGAAGGGGGCAAAGCTAGTAAACCTCTGCTAGCATTTCCCGTGTGTGTGTGTGTGTGTGTGTGTGTGTGTGTGTGTGTGTGTGTGTGTGTGTGTGTGTGTGTGTGTGTGTGTGTAAATCAAATCTCAAAGAGTGTGTGTGTATGTGTGTCAGCTACTTGGTGCAGGGACATGAAGCACTGATTTCACAGAGACAATGGTGGAGGACTTGGCTTCCACACTTGGCTGAGGACTTAACTCTGCAGCTGTGCCAGTGGGGAGCCTTACTGGGGACCTGGAGAGAGACACAGAGAGAAACCCAGACCCTGGGCTGAGTGTGTTCCCTTTGTGCTCTTATGGGAAATTATGCTTGATGCAGAGAGCTGCATCTGTAAATACTGGGTGTTTCCATTTTGGTTCCAAGTGAACGTCCCACTCCAGTGTCAGTGGTGAGGATATGGGAGCCTTGATTACTGGCCCCCAGAGTGGTGACATCACAGATGCATTCATAAATAATGCAGTATAACTCAAAGATGACACATCACAGGTGCCAAGTTGAGCACAACCTACTAAAGTTTATAACTCCACAACTCAAGCATAAGATTAGTGTAGGTAAGGGACTGCAACCCATCAGTTATCCTTTACACCACAGAACACAATTGTGCCTTTACTAGAGATGCACATTATATTTCAGATGCAGCTGGCAGGTAGAAAATGTACCAGTACAGAATGGCTGCAATAACCCTGAACAGACTGTGCAAAACACACAAGGCCAAGGGAGTACATGTGTTCAAGGGAAAACCTATACAACTGCAGACAAAGGTGTGCACTGGAAACTAATGGCAAAAGGAAAGACGGCTTTCAAAGACATGTCAGGGAAACTGAAATCTTGCAAGGCTCAGCCAACTGGATACTGAACCAGATACTTGCCACCATGACAGAGAAGATCTAGGATCATATCTAAATGTTTACTACCCAGGTTGAAAGCACACAAGCAGTTTATGGCTGAAACACCAAGAATAACCATGATGGAAGCCTGTAATCACATTTACATCTGTTCACCCTGATTTGATGAGTACCATGCATATGTTAACCACCATGGCTATTACTCTTTAAATATTTATATCTTGAGCAATTGGAAGGCTACATATAGTCTGCAGCAAACATACACAGTGATATCACACTGCATGCATATGGCTTCAGTCTTCACAATTTCATGACATCCAGAACAAGGACCTCCCACACAGCTACTTTGTAGGGTGACACAAGATACACATCAAAGCCATCCCTTCCAAAACTAGTCCGTGCACCCATAACAGCGCAAAACTGCAAAAGAAATCTACAATGAGTATACATCATTACATATTCATGCTGTATGTTTCCTTCTACTTTGATCACAGATAACACATTTGTGTTGTTTGTGATCAAAGTAAAAGGATACACAATGTGTGCAATGAATATACTAGAAGAAATCAGAGCACACATAGGTGCATAGCTCAGGTTAGAAATGGACTGTGCTTCACATGGATGGGGAGTATATTTCACATCATGGGGATCCTTTGAGACACATCTCACCAGCATGTTCTATTTATGTCGCAATCAAAGTTCAAACCCTGGATCTAGTGTTTCTGGTGTTGTTCCTTTTCTGGATGTGCAAAAAATCATCAGGACTGGATCAAAAGATAACCTTGTATGCCAAGCACAGATTGCCTCTCAACAACCTGCAGGAAACAGTGTATAAAGACAGGGCTCTAAGGCAATCTGCATAGAAAATGTGTTAATACCCAGGATTCTCTTGGTGAGTAGCCTCTATGGGCATTCCAACTGTTGTACATGCCTGGTCAGGTACATGCTGAAGTGGGCATTGTACTCAATGATGGGTCTGATAAGGGCAGAGTCAAGTGGTACTATAACGTCCTTGGACTTGAATGCCAAACCCTCGCTTATAAGTTGGGCAATGTAGAATGGTTTCCTTACTGCCTTGGTTACATGTGGATCAAAGGCCAGACTGCTGTCTACATATGTTTCCAGATCTCTAACTACCATGTCAACTCTTATGAGTGTGTCATCTATGCAGTAATTTGCCTGGGTTAATATTTTCCCAAAAGGCACTATAATGCACACTTCTTTTCACTGAGAATTAATCCATTGCTTTGGCAACAGTTATCTGTCAGTGTTAGGCCTTCTTGATGGATGTTGGTGTCATAGGGGAATTTATGACTGCTCCCAATTTGCAGTCATCAACAAACTTGGTGAAGCAGAGGCCCTTGATATTAGCCAAGCATGGAGCCTTGTGGTACTTTGCAGGTGACCTGCTTCTTGGTGAAGGTGGCCTCACCAACAGTAACTTTGTGGGTCCTATCAGTGAGCCAGCTGGTAATGCATAGAATTATGTATGGATTTATGTCTAGTTGAATGAGTCTGTCTACAATACCAGAGTGGGATATTTTATCAACTGCCTTGGCCAAATCTAGGTAGGCAATATGCACCATTTTCCCTTAACTCACTGCATTGGCTAACTTCTTAAAAAAGTCTACCAGGTTGGGTAGGCATGACCTTCCCCTGACAAAACCAAACTGGGATGGGTCTTGTGTCTTTAGGTTGCCAATGTCCTTGATGATCGCTTCTATGATTATTCATTCCAATGCTTTGCGTATTACACTAATTTCACTAACAGGTGTGTAGCTTATGGGGAATGTTGATGATCAACCTCTGTGAAGGGGGATAACTGTTGCTGTCCTCCATTCTCTTGGTACATAGCCTGTTTTGAGGCTGTAGCTGAAAAGTGACTCAAGTGGTCTTGATAAGACATGTTTCAGGCTCTTTAGGAGGAACACATGGCATATATGACAGTCCTTGCTGTTTCATGCCAAGCATAGTGACAGCATTGAACATGAACAGGAAAATTTCATCATGAATGTATTCACCCATCATAAAACATGGTTCGTGTGTGCTATGTCAAATCTGGTGGGGCCTTCCAGTACAACCCAGATAAGGCTTACAGAACATTTGTGGGATACTGCATATCCAGCAATATGACCCTGCAAAGAGTTGCTACTACACTGGAGCTAGCATTACCAACAGATGAAGCAGATGATGACTGAAAATACCAAGTCCGAGTGCCACCACTACAATATCCAGGCCAGACAAAGCAGCAAACAAGGGCATGGAGCATTCCCCATTAGACTTCATTCAGAAACCTCTTTGGATGAAGTTACACCAAAAGTGACAAAAAGGTACGCTCCGAGACATTTAAGGATCCTTTGAGCACACAAAGGGGTAAACAGAAGACATGCATATACAAATTGTAGCAAAGACCAGATAAGGCATAATAATAATTTCCATGGCATGACACCAGAATGCAGTGCAAATCTGCAGACTGCTACCAACACAATGGCAACAAATGCTTCAGTGTTGAGCATATCTGATATGTCTTTCCACACACGCAGTACCTAAGAAGCACTAACAGTGGACATGGAAGGTGCCAAATCAGGACAAGCATGCCCACCACATTAGCTTCAGGTGAGGGGGTCACTGCACAGATTCTCTCATGTTGTGTATATACATTTTGGAGTTTAAGCAGATATGCAGAAGCCGAAATGCATACGGAGGATATTGCCACTTTATGTGGATGCACTACTATTATGCAGTAGGTATGCAATAGCAGTGTTTGCAAATAAGGCAAGAAAGTGCAATGTAGCTGCTGGATCTGTAGAAACAGCACATGAAACAGTGATGTGGTAGGTGGCACTGTGGTATTAGCCTGCTTTCTAAAGCCATCTATGACATCTGTAAAATCACGGAACAGACACACTGAAGTGTTTGTCTGCCTTTACATCTAGAAGACTAAAGACAGTTGCATCTGTGACATGAAGACATCCACCATGGCAGTATGACTGCACATAGTGCCCAATATATAATTCACATCATCATCTATGCCTTGCAGAGCTGCAGCAGTCCTTCACTATGATGAAAACACCTGTCTGAAGAAGGTTTGCATGTTGTGCCAAAATGGCATCTGCAGCAAAATCCCTGAATACGACATCCACAATGGCATGTTCTTCTTTCCTGTGGTGACAGTACATTAGCAGGCTGATGTACAGGTGAACAAGCATTCTGCACCATAACTACCACTGTCTCATGGGACAAAAATGCCAAGGCAGAGTCCCATTGGCCATGTCCACCAAAACCCACCACCGCACAGGAAGCTGAACAATATCTGTTACCCAGTCATGCATACTGGCAAACTGCCCTAGTATATTAGGCATCTCCCTGGTCATGGTGACCTTTACCAGTGGCATCAGTGTAATTACACAGCTCAGTCATTTTGACTGAGTTAATGACACATACGCTTGTGTCAACACTTGTCGCAGGCTAAGTCAAGACTGACCACACAGTGGCCTTTTCAGCCCTGTAGAGTATAAAGAAATCAAATGAGCAGCAATCAGCCCTGGTGGTGACCTATATGGTTACATCAAACTATAAGCATGCCTGCAGTTAGCTTGACACAGATGTAGATTCTTATGACAAATCTGTGGATAAATGCTATACACCATCAAGTGCACAGCAAGCAAAAGTATAATACTGCACTACCTTGCCTGTGTGTATCATGCCTAGCTACAGTAGATGCCATCACTGCAACACGATGTAATATTACTTCTAGTTGAAGCTGGGCTGAGGGCATGGTCAAACCTGTGTTGCAGATACCTTTGAGAGGTACTGCTGGTATGAATCATTACTGCAACAGTAGTACTCCAGGCTATGTGTACATGTTGCCAAACAGTGCCCATCTATGTGAAGCCAGCTACTAACACTGCTGCCACCCTGCACATCATAGATGGTAACATCAGGGACAAGGCACACAAAGAAATGAGAAGTGATGATCAGGGCTGGAGACTTCATTACACTTCATTTTTTTTTAAGATCACAATTTATATACGTAATTACTTGCATGCTAAGTTATACAACTCCCGCAACATAAAATTTCTTATACATTTTTTTATTTAAAAAATGACATACACTCACCACATCTTGCTCAAAATCAATAAATCATGTCAAAACCAAACTTGTACAGTAAAACAAATTTCCTTTTTAAACATTTAAACTTGCCATTTTGATTCAAACTAAATCCTTTGCAGTTATTCAAACCTACATGTCATTTATTCTCACAGTGGTTCAATTCATCATCCATATTACCCCTCTAAGATGGTTGGGTACAAAATCTGAAACAGTAAAGTTGATTTTTTTTTAAATAATTACACTTTTCCTTATGCTTGAACACGACTTTCATACTGACTTTCTGTCTAATACCATAAACATGTTTGTAAACTTGCTTTTTAATTTTCTGTTTTTTTTTTTAAATCATTTTTGAAAGTACACCTTATTCAACAGCTCAATTCTGGTCTGCTTTCTTATCAGTTGGCAGCCATTATGCAGATAGGCATTGCAGGAAATGTAGATTTCTGGATCAGTCATGGAAGCTTATGGAAATCATGTGATCTGTTCTAAATGAAACTAGGGTCACTAGATTGTCTCGAGCTTTGAAGCTCAAAAGTACTGAAACTTTAATCTGTGCTACCACCTGCATAAAATCACTCCTGAATCTCAAAGACAGATTTCAGTAAAATCATATGCTACATGAATAACAAATAAGAATGAGTAGATATGCTTGTGGCCAAATAGGATGACTAGGATAATAAAAGTTGCCACAATGTTAGCCTGTTAGGACAGAGAAAGGGACTTGTAGAGACCACATCATGTAAAATTTTCAGTAACTTCATGCTCTGTCTACTTGCAACCCCTTAACCATGTTAAGACTCACAGGATACATAAAACTAATAGTAAGCAACTGTCACTGAATATTCAGCCAAGCAATTTATTATGCATTTCCAGGAGTTTCAAGAGGAAGAAACATGGCTACCTCTGGATAGAAAGAACTCATAGCCCAAGATAATTCAAGCCACGTACACTAGAGAAGGAAAAGCTTCATACCTGTACAGCCTGATACAATATGTAATCGAGTACACCCTACATCTTCTGCTGTTCTGGCCTTTCACTTTCAGGACAGTGAGCTACCCTTTGATAATGCTGCACAGCTAAACTCTTTCATGGTAAAGAGAGGAATTCCAAAAAAAAATGAGCAACCCCCCCTCAAAAGAAAAAGTAGTCAGTGAAGTCCATAAATGAGCTAAAGGATCCTATCACATGCAGAAACTGAATACACATTCAGTCATCACTGAAAATGCTCCAGCTCAGGATTATCCCAAGAGGAGCAGACAGAGAAGATACATTTCCTCTAGATACCTGCTAACTTCAGTATCCATCAAGCTTTGTAACCGATACTACAAGCTCAAGACCATCAAGCACTTCTACCCCAGAAATGTAAGCCTTCATTGTGAAGGCTTTTTAAAGGTTGTTCATAAAAAGAAAAAGATGAGGTGGCTTTAAGGGTATCTGTAATTCAATGGCACCTGACAGTTTTAATTTTCAACAGTTATTGCTCTGAGAAGGTAAGTCATGCTTTGATAAAGTGAAACTGCTACTGCTATGTAAGACTTGGCATAGTGTTACTCAGCAGTGAATACACAGTATACAGTGTTTTTTTTAAAGTATGCATTTTTACAGTGCTGCCATGTCTTCCAGCTGTGCATCCTGTTCCATGCATGGATAGTGGACTAAATTACAGCACATTTACAGCTACGGAGCAGTAACTGAATTGAGTGGATCCTTCAGTCCTTGAGTACTGTTACCTTAAGACTCTTTTTGAATTTCTTCCACTACATGCACACAAGTTTCATTACCCCACCACCATCTACCCACCCAAGCTTTTTGTCTTTGTTGTTTGCCACAAGCTGCTTTATGCTGTCTGTTAAGGCAGTTACGGCTCATATGTGGTTCTGTGATTTATGGTAGCTAATGTCAGAGAAAGCACATCAGTGAGTACGTTTTGACATAAGCAGTGATTGCTAGGCTTGTGATTACTCAGGCCTCAGAGGGGTGAGTCTCTACCTGTCTGTGACCTATTATTACTGTATGGCACTGTTGCAGCCTTTACAACATCATGAGATGAGTAGGTAACCTGACTGTATTTGTATGCAGTTGTGTCTGGTACACTAAGGTTTTTCTATGGGTCACTGCAAAAGTTCCACAGAGCTTATCTTTCCCTGGTGAGACACTTCTCATTTCACATGGCAGAACTAGTGAGTGTGATCACTTCTCAGACCTAACCTTAGATTAATTCTATTATATATATATTCTACACTCTTTGTATGTTTTGGAAGCTTTATTTATTTATTGATTGATTGATTGATTGCTGTATTTTTACTGTGTTGGTTTATCAATATCAGAGCCCTCCTTAATGGATACTTGGTTGCAAATATTTATTCTACCCATCATAATTTGACAATTTTTCTGTAAAATCCCATGTTTAGGGATATATGCAAAGCATGACATAAGCCTTCTCATCCACATAGTTCAACTGTTTACTCCATATAACTAGCAAACATATTCCATCATTAAAAAGTAACAATGATAATTTCACATTTGCACACTTTAGTATAAAATTATAATCCAGCTCTGTGGGGCAAAGGGATGGAACCCTGACTATGATCCATGCACATGGAATTTGAGTAATGACCTCAGCACTGGAGTAGATAGATGGGGTTGAGGGAGGAATGAAGGGGTGGAGCCTCCTCACCTCCCCCTGAAGTAGGGGGAATGCAGACATATGCCTGGACACATTTTTGGTAGCAGAATCACCAGTGGAGACTGCTGGTGTTGTCTAGCGGGGGTAATGAGGCCATGTTACTGCATGCTCACAGAGAGAGGCACATACAATGCTAACCCCATTAAGTGGCATCCTCTTGAATGCTAACAGGCACATACAATGGAACTGGCATAACTAACAGTAAAAACCTTATCGACCCAGTCAACCTAAGACAAACAAAGTAATATGACTGTCCCACTCCTGGTCTGCCCAATCCTTACCCTAAAAATAAGTTATACAGCTCTCACCAGACAAAAGTGGATAATTAAGATAGCTTGGGAGAAGAACTAATGGCCAATGCAGAATGGTGCAAAAAACAGCAAAAAGAATACACTAATTAAAAAAAATTAGGAACATTTCTGAAGGAAATGCAAACATGGAAGCCATAATGGCCCCCGTGGCTACTCCTGCTGTCTGCTTAAAAAGATTTCCATGAAACATGAAAAAGTATTTTATAAAACTAACAAAAATATCTGTTTTACCATTTTCAACATCACTTGTGACAGCCAACCCTTTCTGAAAATAAAACGCACTACATTCTCAACACATTCCTCTTGAGGACAAGCTGTATAAAATGATTTAATATCATACTGACCCTTGCTGCATTATCAAAAGGTCCATTTTAATTTCATTAAAAGTCAAATTTCTCCTTAATGTAAGGGCACATTTTAACACTGGCTGCAAAATTGGTAAAATAAGTTTAAATGTTGACAATTTTAAAGCAGTTGTTAGATGTTTTTAATGCATATAAAGCAGGGGTGGGCAATTAATTTTCCCAAGGGGCCACATGAGAAACTGGGACTGTTTTGGAGGGCCGGACCAATAAGCTTTTTTTACTTAAATGTAGCGAATATTACCACTATTCTTTCAACTGTCCAAAACAAGCCCTCAGTAGGCTTCTTATTTCAAGTTCTTCATCTGTTATATCATAAGGTGCAATTTTTGACATTTTTTCTCCCAAGTTTTTCACTCTTTCAGAACTCTACCCAGTGCCTCAAGTCCATCAGCAGGTCTGCCAGCAACCGACTACCCCTCAGACCCCTTTTTATAATGCTGAGACTAACACAGAGCTTGGGCTTATACTATGAAACATGCTAGATGTCATAAATGAGTTGGATTTTTTTTTCTGTTTTATGACAATGATAGTGCTATGAGGCAGTTTTTTAAGGTGGTCTTCCATAAGCAGTTTGTGCACTTCATTTTAATTTAATTTAAAATATGTTTGTTGATTTGTGCTTACTGTAAGCTGGATAATGCCTTTCATTTTCTTTAAAACAAAAACAGGTAAAAAGTAGGGGTTTTAAGTGGTCAAAATGGCCCTTAAAAATCCTTGTTCCATAGTCTTGCTAAGTGAGAAACGTATCAGCTCTACTCTTTATTTAATTTTTAGACAGTTACATGGATAAAATCAATATTTCACTTACCAAAATGAGATTATTTATTAGTTTGTGTACTGTTGCAATTAACTCTTTCCTGCTCTTCAATTAAAGATTTTGCAACAAGCAACTCTTTGGAAAGAGTTTAGCTGTTTATACAAGTTTACTAACCACAATCTCAGAATGTAAAACTGTGGGTGGTACGCAAGGTGAATCTTTGCCGTCTTAACTTTTGTCATGCAGTCCAAGCCATTCTTTGCTGAAACGATGTGAGATATAAATAAGAAGAAAATGGTGCAATTTCATAATCTACACCAGGGAATAAATAAAAACTACACAAAAAATGAAAAGTTACTGAAGGATTTCTGGTTACCAAACAACATATAGATGATGTTATAAACAGAAAAAAAAAACACAGAGATAATGTTAACTACATTAAGGATGCCTTTTCCTTTATAAGTAACACAACCTGAGACTTAAATAAAAATGTGAAATTGTGCTTGAATCAAGTTTGCATTTTACTAGCTAAGCATATACATATAAGGATTCCCGCTTGCTGGACAATTTGTGTATCAGAGGTAGCCCATATAAACCTGTATGGATGAAGATATTTTTGTAAATTTTGCATATAGAAGCCAGGCAGAACACATAACACATCTAAGTACATATTAGTCATGCATCACAAGTAAGCCATCAGCTCATTTTAAAATCAGATTAGTAACACTATTATGTCTCTAACTATGGGTGGCTCACCACACAGCAGTCTTCTTTCTGCATTGCCATAGGTGGATACATGGAGTACTAACCAAAGGTAAACCCATACATTTCTTTGGGAATTTGCTAAAAAGGAAAACTATTATAGTAAATAAATAGTAAATGCACCTTATCTTGTCTGTACTATTTATGTTTCCTAGTCATTCTGTACATTCATTTACAGGTGATCTTGGTAAATTAAATTCAAAGTACCACTAAATATTAGCCTTTTCCCTTCTGGCACCCATGATCGCCATCAATCAATCCGGTCAGACGTCAGTAGTAACTGCATGCTCTGTAAAACTAGACTGAATCATTGACACTGTAAAATAGTGTTCCAGAGCCATTGCGGAAGTTGGAACTGTTAAGTCTGAGTCTGTTAATTGCAAGACTCCTGCCAGCACAAAAATTGCTAAAACACGTTCGTCCCACCCTTGTTTTGTTTTTCTTAGATCTTAGAGAATGAAAGAAAAAAGGAGCCCATTCCCAGTCATCCTCTCCCTCTTTTCATACAGAATTAATGCTATCTAAATGAGATCAGAGTAAGGAAAGAAGCTGGGGCTAAAGGTCATCTTCTTACCTGACTATTACAACTTGGAGCCACAACAACAGCCTCAAAGATTAGTTGGGTGCAACTGAAATAAGTAATATTCTTTCAATTCAGTTTTCTTCTTGTGATTAAGAAAAGAAAACAAAATGTCAAAAAGTTCTGCATTTACACTACACCTGGAATACACATATACAAATATCCAGGAGATCGTATTTAATACCCCAGACAGTCAGTAACAACAGACACATGGCTCTAACAACAGACATGAGACCACGTATGACATTGTTATTAACATGTATCCATACTTACCTGTCAAGCCACAAATTCTCTAGCAATCAAAGTTTCAACAATGGTTAAGCATATCAACTTGCCTTCTCTTTCCTCCGACCTAATTTGCAGCAGCTAATGAAACCAGACCAGTGACGCACCCTCGTACCTCCCATAACCCCACCCATTTACTCCCCTCCTCTGCCCTCTTTTAATGTTCCTAATATCTTCCTTCTGACAACTTACTATGCTATTCTTTAAAAAAAGCATAGTAAATCTGCCGACTTCAGCTATGATAGTCTGTTTCTTTTTTGAAACAGAATACCTGAGTTTACACAGTGTTTAGCAGGCTAGAGAATCGGTTTAATTTCCGGATAGTCCGGGAAAATAAAAGCAGTTATCATGGGCTGGTCAGGGACAGTCAAAGGGCAAGATGTGGCCCGGGGGCCATACAATGCTGAGCTCTGACATAAAAAGATTGATTTAGCTTTATAGTTCATCCAAAAGATCATATTGATATGGTCAATCCCCCATTTACACCTATTAAAATGTCTAGGGGCTCAAAACTGAACTCAGCCATGACACGAGAAACTGTTTTGCAGCCAGTGTTAAAAATACATAAATTACCTGTACAGATGTATGCAAATGAGTTGCTGTGATTCCAAACCTATTCTTTTTATATGTTGTGATATGAACACTGATTATTATTATTTTTTTTTTATTATTCAAGATGCAGCTGCTGCTCTACTTGGTTTTCTAGGTAAACATCCTGGTATCATTCTCATTACATTTCATTAGACTATGTCAGCCCATTTTTTAAAACTCTTATGAATGTCCTGCATCAATATAAGCATAACATACATGTGCAAAAAGCCTTACATCAAAAACATTATATCATATAAATTGGGGTTTCAAATTTACATTTTATTCTTTATTTTAAAAACTTACCAATAATATTTGTAAATTTCAGTAATAAAAGGCATATTAAAATAAAATGCACCACTAGTTCTTAAGTAAAAAATAGAACAGTAATAATTTAAATTTATAACTTCAATAAGGAATAAAATACAACACACACATGAGCCAAAAATACATACCAAATTTTACATTACAGGCCAAAACAGTAGCTTAAGCCACAAGACAAAATACTGTGTTGTCTATCAGAAGGGGACCATTTTAATCAATCAGTTAAATGAATATCCAAATACTAACAGTAATCATATATCCAAGTACAAAACCTAATGAATGGATAGAGCCCAGAATCATTACCAAACCTGTAGAACATACCTAGTATTAAAATCAGGTCTAACATATAATGTTAGTTAATCCTTAGCACACTTTTTCAAAGTGTGTCTTTATATATACTTCATGGCATCCAACTTGCAGCATAACGTAGTCCATGAAATCCTTTTGGCAGTATGACCCTATTACCTGATTCATCTACTATCTATGCAACAACTACTACAATTGGTATTACATTTTATTTCTTTGTGATAGTTTTTTTCACAGTTGCCATTAAGAAAAACAAATATTGTACATTCATTTTTGTACATTTAATATCCATATTGCAACTCAATAGAAATAATACCCAAGTTATACCTATGCCTCTAAATGTTACTCCTTTTATCAATTTACATAATTCTATTTCAAAACCAATCAGTTTTAAGTATGATCAAAATGTTCCCATATTCCTGTAGCACCACTGTTGCATAGTTGTGATTTATGCCTACATTTCGAAACTTCTATTTATGTGCTATAAACTTAAGTAAATACTTGCATGCAAAAAACTCCTTCTTCTAGGTTTAGTAGTATCTTCTGGTCACTTCAAAATACCATCATCTGTCTCTACATCAAAAATGGAATTCCCCCAGGCTTGTATTATTTTCTGATCTGCCGCTATCCTAATCTCCTTTAAAACTCTACACACCTTACTAACCAAACATTTTAATATAACAGTTAGTGTCTCTTTGCTTCCAAAACAAAGAATACTAATGTTGGAGGCAGTGAAAGCAACAAGTAAGTCCCACTGTCTGAGCCGTACTCATTACCCCATCATACTGTGTTCTTATTGCAATAACCCAGTCCAAGCTCCTACTGAAGCTGGGACGACCAGGTAGTACAACTGTTACAAAAGTTCATATTAGCTATTTTTGCTTCCTACATCCTTTAAAACTCCTCTCCCCATGGAGTCCCATTTCAGTATAACCGACAAACACCAACAATTTCATTCAAGGACTGATTTCTAGACTAGCTAAAATACTTTTCAATGTCTATACCACTTTTTTGTCACATACAATGGATCTATTCTCCTTCCATAATACATACAGATAGTCTGTCAGACATTCTCATGTTAATAGTATTCAAGCTTGTTAACCTCTTCCATTTAACATCATAAAATTAGATGAATAAATATATTATTGCCAACTATACAGCATCATACTGCAAATAAGGATCTGGAACATCCATTCCTCCTAGCTTTCTTGAAAATGTAAGCTTCTTCCAAGAAACTTGGTCTTCATAATAATTTAAAACAAATCACATTTTTCAGCACCTTCCAAAAACTATTTAGGGCATCTGCTGGGAAGTACTGAAATACATATACTGGTAAGGGCAATATAAATGCAAAGCATGCACCTTCTGTCCTGGATCCAGTCCTGTCATTTTTCAATCTTTAAAAATCATTTCCTATTTTTAAAAATGATCTTTCAGTCTTCTTTTTAGTTCAACATAAGTTTTGTATTACTTAACCAAATTCCTAAATGTGCTACCTCCCACAATAGGTAAATTCACAGCTTAATGATCATGATGGATTAGAATTTACTGCTATTGGTCTTGTTTTAATTTTTTATAATTATATATCTCTTGAAAAAGCACTAAACGTATCTAAGCAGTCAGAATAGTGAGTCATGTAGTCATAGGTTTCATCCATTTTTTTTCTAAGCATATTAGCACATAATCTGAAAAGAGGGAGATTTTCACCTTCTCCCTGTCTGCAAAAATACTACACAGACCTGATTCTCTTATTGTTGCTGCCAAAGGCTTCAATATAAATAGCAAAAAGGTTGGAGGGAATGGACACAATTGCTAGTTCACCCAGTTAATTTACAGGATAATGACAGTCCAGCATTAGTCATCTCTTAAGCCACTAATGATGCACATACTACCAGCTACGGAATTTATCAACAAGTTTTTCTATTTACTGTGTTGATTTACTCCTTGATCTTTCTGGAGTTTGGTATCTGTAGGCCTGTACCGATACAAGTTACAATGCAACACACAAGTACTGTTAATACTTGATGAAAAGACTTTGGGGGTTACACCAATGAATGAAAATGTCCTATAAAACTACCCTTTGGACTCCCCTTTTACTCAGTAGTGCAAACAGCAACTAGTTTGCACAGGGAGAAGGAAGGCCATATGTGCTTTGTAGTAGATGCTCCCATTACAGTTTATTCTTGCAACATACTACTAATCAGAGCTGGATCGTGCTCAAATGGGGCCCTAGGAGGGGGGGAACAGATCAGTCTCCACTGGCAGCCCTTCCCCAGCCATTCCAGTGTCCCATTACTTGGCTATTTCTTCTCAGTTACCATAAACATTGCTCAAACCTGTCCATGTGCGTACTATTTTCTTCTTTGCTTCTACAATGATCAGAAATATTTAAAATGTTTATTTCAAATTTTATAGCACAAACAATGACACCCATTTGCTAAACAAAGCACAGGCTCACGGTAATAGCAGACTTTGCATGAACAGTAAGCTTCTTTACCCTTGAAACCCACATTCATTGAAACACCACCGAAGCCTACATTCACAGAAAATTAATCTAGCCAGTGGTGGATTAAGTATACCTTTGGCCTGTTTCCAAACCATAGGCCCCTTCCACACATTTTTAGTACACTGCATACATGCATGTGTTCTTTAATGGACCATCCTGATTGTACTAAGTTATATTACTCGTATAACATAGCACCACTTGTTAGTGTGTTTTAAATGTGTAGGTTTGAACATTTTAAAAGTAAGCAATGAAACAAAATGTATGAACCAGTAATGACAAAGCTACCCATTACAGAACATTTCACCCAAAAAAGATCACTTACACATCTGTTATTACAATCCACCAATGTAAGTCAATATACACAATCTCTGCAGAAGTAAAGGTCATCTGAATAATTCCAATTAAAGAGATCTATAACTAATGAAGAGGATGATGCTGGCAAACTTTACATTTCAGTGTTTCACGTAGAAATTCAGTGCCTGCTGCCACTGAAGAATAAATTGCCCATGTTACATTTAAAAAACATGTTAAGATGGTAAAATTGCACTAGGGAATGGCTGTCAAACCAGCAACAGGTTCATAGTTACTAGGCATCTCAACCAAAGGAGAACACACTCAGGAGTGCAGCACCCCATCGCCCTTTACAGGGTACTACAATATCAGCACTCCATCTACCTGGTGTGGAAGTAGAACCCACAGCCTTTTGCACCAAAGGCAAGTATGTACCTGATGTGCTACTAACACTGCTTTCAAATACTGATGATAGCCATTTGCTAAAAAAAACAGTTACACATTGAAAACAGACTTCTCTTCCCTTGAAGATCAACATTCTTTGAAAATGCACAGAAACTAAAACGCACTGAAACTCAATAGTCCTAGAAAATGCACTGAACCTCAATAGTCCTTGATGACAGTTTGGTATTTGGTGTAGAGGATTCAGGTTCTAGTCTCCTGTAATCAAGGTATAGGGTTTAAGCCTAAATAAGTTAACCAACTTGCCATCCCTAAGACACACACACACACACACACACACACACACACACACACACACACACACACACACACACACACACACACACACACACAAGCATTCTCCCATCCAAGGCTCTGGTTATAGCAGCTGTACTCTCTGTTTTGGCAAGTTCGCTCATGCTTCAGTTAGTACTGCTGCTGGATGGCATCAAATCTCCTGTTCTCCAGTCCTCAGCTAACAAATTGTCATGTACTGTTTATGTTAAAGGGACAATGCCAGAGTCTAAAATTCTGACCTCCCAGTTGTCACCACCCACTTACCATGTAACATCAACCCTACTTCCTGGTTTACATTTAATTTATGCAGCCCTGTTTTCATTCCCTCTGGTGAACACAATTAACAACAGTTTTTGTCAAAGCTTTCATTCCCTGATCACTAGGAAACAATAAGATTATTACATTTTTGTGTATGTTTGTGTTGGGGGTAGTTACACAAGACTCTCCGTGTTTACTTTTTATACACCCGTGTAACAAGCAGTATAGTCAAAAGAGTACAGTTTAGGGAATTCATACTAAATCTTAGCATTCTCCTGATGTATTCCCCTTACTCCACAGTAAAGGGATCTCAGAATTAGTATGTACAACCATCACAGGGTACTGTACTGTACAGCCCCCATTGTGACAGTGGGCTTTGGACTTCACTGTTTAAAATGAATCCACTGCTTGCTTCACATGTTTTTGTTTTTATTTATTTATTTTTTTACAACAGGTCAGAAAACCATTACACTTGGCTAGTATTAAGAGATCAAAAAACAAAACATGAAAAAAAGAAGACTGCTTCTGCTACTGTTCAAAACTTTTATCATTCTGATGCTTTCTACAGAGCAAGTGGCAGCCATGCATAACATCATAGCACTTAGCTAGCATTCAGAAATCTACATAAAATAAAATATGAAATGAAATTAACAGAAATATCTGTTTACTAACATTTTAGCTTTGTATTGCTCATATGCTTTCCTGCAAGGTAGTAGCAAGGGAGGTCATATAATTCCTGAAAGGCTACTTTTCTGTAAAGATAAAAGCACAGGTGAAACTAAAGAATGACTCATTGAGAGCTGCAATTTCAGATGGAATTTCTCTATGACTACTGAAACTTCCTGTAAGCACCCCTCCCTCAACCCTCATAGCCAAAGCTGGGGCATGCTCAGAAAGCCAGACTGAAAATGTAAACAAAGACCAGAATCAAAACAAAAAGTATCTTGGAATGTTGCTTTAAAATGCTCATTCTACTACAGGTTTCTGGGGCTTGCTGTTCTTTTCTTACAGCTTACAGAAGTTTCCCATGCGGTCCTAAAACCCTACACTTTTACAGATGTTTTTTGGATATTTTATTTACAAACGGATGTCTTTGGATTTTTTTATTTATAAACAATTTTATTTCAGGCCCCCCCCCCCGAGCCAACGTGGGCACTAGGCAACTGACGTGATCGCCTAGTGCTGGATACGGCTCTGCTACTAATTACCTATAAAAGGCCAGTAATGATGGGATGTGAATGTTTCTGCCATCTCCACAGCCAGCTTGGTTGATATGGACATTCTGAGGAAATGTAGCAACTGTGTTATGCTTACTGACAACATATGTGAAAGATGTAGCTATCCAGCGTCACTGGAGGCAAAGCTCTTGTATACAAACACCCAAAATACAAACTAGGTTGTCAGAAATGCACACACTACACCCACCAAACACAGTATAGATCTGACACACAGACAATCATATACTGAGGCACTTAAAAGTAATCTTCATAAGCATCAAAGACCTTCCACAAATTGGATCTACAGCAAATATCCTCAGCAGTCTCAGATGCACTCATCCAAAGCAATACCCACCAGAACACAAACAGTCACATTTCATGGAGCTTAAGCTTCAAAGCTCATAATGCAAACCACCATAGGACCTAATATTTTAGCAACAGGAGACTCTGTTGTGAAACAGACAGGTGTCCCACTCTCCAGACAGAGCAAGGGAAAAGTCATAGTTGTCTATCGGGGGCCTGGATCTTCCAGATCATACTCACACTCAAACATACACACACATACACACTCCAGTCATTGTGCCAAAGTTACCAGTATGACTCGGTCATAGTTCATGTGGGTGTAAATGACCCAAGCTGTACCTCCCTGGACTATATGAAAACAGACATTATACAGCTCTCAGACTAGGTGTCCCAAGCCGGTATGAGCCTAACTGAGCAGCATTCTACCTTCACCAGTGATAATGTGACAATATGAACATAAGGAATACCATTTGAAACACTAAGTCCAACAGTCCACAGTAGACGGTGTATTTTTAAACGTAAAACAGTTTAATTAAAACTTGAAACACTTTTCGTCACCAAAAGTGTGGTGACTTCCTCAGAAATACAAGCTGTTAGTACAACACTTTTAAATAGCACAACACAGCACAGCACATGATAAAATGACCCAATCAATAAAGTACTTCATTTAAAGAAATAAACATATTAGTGACAATAAGTCACATAAATGAAAAATCTTAAAAAATGTGTCACTCAATACAAGCTATTACAAGTAGTCAAGTGAACAATTGTTTATAAAATAAATGTATATATATATATATATATATATATATATATATATATATATAAAACACTTACTATTTATTTATAAGGAAGTCAGTATGTTCATAAAAATCCATAATTAAATACTCCTATTTGTATTTTGAAATGACTAGTGTGGAAGAGTCAACCTTGTACTAATAAAAAACCAAAATGTATAAAAACAAAAATGAGGCTTGTAACATCTCCTGTTTATGAAAACTTAAAAGTTTAACCAGGTGACGTTTTTGTTTGTATAAATTTTATATTTTGTTCACTTGACTACTTGTAATAGCTTGTATTGAGTGACACATTTTTTAAGATTTTCATTTATGTGACTTATTGTCACTAATAAGTTTATTTCTTTAAATGAAGTACTTTATTGATTGGTTCATTTTATCATGTGCTGTGCTGTGTTGTGTGATTTAAAAGTGTTGCACTAACTTAGCTTGTATTGCTGAGGAAGTCACCACACTTTTGGTGACGAAAAGCGTTTCAAGTTTTAATTAAATTATTTTACGTTTAAAAATACTCCGTTCTACTATGGACTGTTGGACTTAGTGTTTCAATTGATATTCCTTGTTTTTTGCATTTTGACCAGCTCGTTTGTTAACAATATGAACACAAGATGACAGACTTTAATCAATTGGCTTAGTTTCTGGTGTCACTCCAAGAAGTGCAATATTTGTCAGCATGGAAGGATATGGCTGATATATCATGTTGCTTTTCCAAGGATAGTCTGTAGTTGTCCCCTCTAGGCTTTCAGAAATTGACTAAAAACATAGTCCTCCCACACATTGCCTTTTTTAGGCAATGACAAGCTGAGAGACTAACATATCAAAACCAAGAAAAAGGAATCTAAAGGCGTTATTACTCAATGCCAGGTGTCCAAAAAAGAAACTTCACTCCCTCCCAAGCTCTCCTCATGATGGAGAATGCAGACACCATGCAGTTACTGAGACATGTTTTAAAGCCACGGACAGCACACTGGCAGTGGAGAGTTACACTGTCTTCCACACATGTAGGCCATCTACTGCACAGGAAGGGACAAGAATGGTGGAGGCATCTCAATCTAAATCACTAACAAGTTCACCACAAGGCTGGTCTAACAGGATAACGTGCTTGAGCTTCTTCATGTCCTGATTACTATAAACAAAGTCCCATACCATATCCTTGCAAACCACAGGTTTCCTTCTATGATCCATGAAACTCATAACTCATGCTTGAACTAACTGGAGGCACTTGTTGTTCAACCCAATACCATATTCACAGGGAACTTTAACTCACTATAAAATGGGAATCATACACAACCCCAAATATGCACACCCACAAATTCCCCGACTTTGTAAATAAAAATATCCTGGACCAAATAGTCTACATACCCCGTAGGGACAGGAAACATATTGGACCTGGTCCTCACAAACATGACTGAATGCTACACCCCCCTCCTCAAAAAACAAGCCACCATGATGGAGTTCCATCATCGACAGGTTATACGACAAAGGGAGAAAGTCATGGCAAAAGTTTAGAAATACCATGCAGAGCAGGACAAGAAATCTCTCATCAGTCTAAACAAACAACTCATAGGCCTAATAAAAGTCTACCAAAGCCAATTTTGAGGTAAAACTGGCATCCCAGAACAAGGACAACCATAAGGCTTTTTTAAGCTATGTCTACAACCTCAAAGACAGTACAGAACAATACACAGAACCAATTGCAAATGGAGCTGGAAGACACAGCAAATCTACTGGCTGACAAATTTGGCTCTAGTTTATCCCCTCCCCATCCTTCTCGGCCACTCCTCAGAAAATACCAGTGAAACTAACTCACCCCAATCATCATTAGGGAGCAGGTCCTAAATGCACTCTCCAAGTCCAAGAACACTGGATCCACGGGTCCCATTTAATATTCCAGGATGCCTCCTAAACAGCATGAAACAAGACCTGTCAACAGCCTCCCATCAGGCTTTGTGCCATGCAGATGGATAACTGCAATTGCCATCCCTCTACACAACAGCAAACTTTCTACAGACTGTGGAAACTACAGACCCATAAGTCTGACTAGTCTCATATGCAAAGCCATGGAAAAAATTATCATGGAAACTATGAATAATGACATGGGAAGCCTTCAGACACTGGATCCAACTCAGTTTGGCTTTGTCAAGAGCAGATCATGCCTACTGAACTTGGTGGACTTCTTCAAGGTCACCAAGGCAACAGATGAGGATAAAATAGTACATATACTAAAGGCAGTTTCAGTGAATGCAAACAAACTAAAACCAGTTCTCAGAAACCGCCTTCAGTGAACAATTATTTTACAAGGGGGCAAGCCTTCTTGCACCCCCCCGCACCCCTTGGAAGTATGCATATACCAAATCAGAGGTCACACAACAGTGGAGAAAAAAGACAATCTCCACATTTGTCAAAGGCAGTTTTGGTGAACTGGCTTTGTTTTTTTCACTTTTGCTGAAATCACCTTCAATGGATTGACATGCTCCTCATACTGCCTACCTTGACATGGCCAAGGCATTTGATACAGTACCCCATTTGAGCACTGCAAAACTCGCAGAACTAAACATAAACCCCTAAGTTATATGCTGGATAGCCAGCCGGCTTTCAGGTCTCAGGAAGTTAGGATAGGGGAGTTCACTTCAAAGTGGCAGGTAACTAGCAGGTATCCCTCCAGGCTCTGTGCTGTGTTGGCCCCTTTCTGTCATCTACTTCTACTTAACAGAGAGAAATCATTAACAGAGAGACATCAGGCTGTTTTCTTGAATAACAGTTTCTTTCTCGAGCTGAAACAAACATTCATCCTTTGTTGCTCTAAGTAAACTGTATTGCTATTTAAACATCATACATTTACTTAAACTAAATACAGGAGGATGATAGTTCCTCTGGAAGAAATTAAAAAAAGCCCTTTCCAATTAAAATCAATAAACCATTATAGCTGCCTCATTAATAATAGTTTGATTTGCTTGAAACTGGAATTCTTAACACATTGTTACACATTTAAAAGTTACATAAACATTTGTTTTACGTCTTTTCCTGTTCTTAAGTCCTATATACTGAAAAAGTAGCATATCTGGACAAAGTCATCTGTGATTCCAAACCACTGCCAAGTTTAAATTTTTAATCTTCTTTCTTCTTCTGTTATTGGCCATGCCTGCCTTTGTGCCACCCTCCAAATATGGCTGGCAGATACTGCACTTCCTTGTTCCCTTGTTTTTCCTCCAGGTTAAGAGATAGTTCATTAAAAAAAAATTGCATTCTGAAAGCACATACCAACACCAACTGGGAATCAACTGTCAATCCAGAGCAAACGGCACAGTCTACTAACCAAATCTTTGGAAGAGTTTGTAACTGTAAATGAATAACGCTCTCTTATAAAAATTTAAAATGTCAAAGTGATCAATTCTCAAACATTATCCACCAATGCACCCAATTATACAGTCATCGAAAATACTACTCTTCAAAGGTCATAGTTACAAGCAAGGGTGTACATTTTACTATTGCACAGTTAAGTATTTTCCACTTTCTCATCATTTCTTGGATGGAATGTATAGATGTAACCAAACCACTGTAGTACTGCCTCTTCCAAGTCATATTCTGTCTCTGTTATCTTTTCATGTGGTTCTGCATTTACAGTCTTGCTGTTTGCTCTACAACAATGGAATAACTTAAGCTGCTTTGTGTGGTGCAATTGTTACTTTTTATTTGCAATTCTTCTTTTTCTGGTGGCCAGCATGTCATAAAATGGGTCCCTGCTGATGCTAGCTTTGATGGACTTAATCCACTCTTCCTTTTCTTCAGGTGTAGGGGCAGATATTCTACATACAACATGGTTCCCTTCCACTACCCTGCCATCATATTCAGTTTTACAGGCTTTGATAAATTGCCCTTTATGGTTAGGGTTGTAAAGCTCAAAGCAATTAGACTTGCGCTGGTCTTCAACTTCTCGTATACTGAGATTTTCCAAAGGAATTATACCCCTAGGGTCTGTAGTATATTCAAAGTAGTAAAGGCAATTGTCTGTAAGAATGAACCACCTTTGTTTCCACATTTATACTCATCCACCTAATTTCAAGAGCCAACCTTCTCGATCTGGATTAAAAAATGTGTGCGTCAAGCCACTTCCATCATCATCTGGAATTTTAAATGGCTCGTTTTTAATACTTTCATACAAGTTCCTGAGCAACTCTTCTGGGAAGTCCCGGCCTTCATTGATAGCACAATTCATAGATATAAACCTTTCTGCTGTAGATTTATCCCTTATGTTTGGACTGTGCAAACTGGTATTCAACATAATAGTTACAAAAGACAACACGTATCATGTATCTGTGGACTGGAAGACATCAGGATTTCACTGACAGTAATGTGAAGCAAAAGCTTCCATCATTCAATCGATTTTCTGCACTTCTTCTGGCAACCTAAAGCTCCACAGAAAGTCTTAATGCTTGGACCAGATTAAGATCTGCAAACTCTTGAAGTTCAACAAAAGCCTGAAGAAGTTTAATGTTGAAGTCATCTCTTTCACTCAAATAGTCGCCTATTACAGTTTTATTAAGCCCGTTGCCTTTATAAAGAACCTGGGCAATGTCTTCTGCTGTGTTCTGAAGGAGGTAATTTTCTATGAGAAACTGAATGCTCTTTTTAGGATCCATGTTAAAATTTTTTCTCCCCGTTGCAATTTGCTTATTTCTTTGTGAGGTTTTGCTCTCTTCTACACATTAGATTTTCTATTTCAGTCATGACTTCAGCACTTTCAAATTTCACTCTCTCAATGTCATCAATCAGTTCCTTTTTTCAGCAACGAATATTTAAGAGCCCATCTTGTTCCTCCACAGACAAATCATCAGGCACATAGCGGTCTTCATCCATTTTTGCAGGCTGCTGTCAGTCTCGGCGACAGCAACAACAACCCCCAAGAACGGGAAATTAACCCTCCCACCCCATCCCTACACTAAGAGCTCACATCGTGAAGTCAAGACCGATCTCAAAGGCCTCTAGCTAACCAAGTTTTCAGATGATTACAAACTAGGAAAAGTCAAAGAATTCCCCTCAAGACACTAATATCCACCAGGAAGGGCTAACACAGACAAATAACTGGTGCCAGAGCCATGTTTTAAAACTCAGTGCCAAGAAATCCATAATCATACCCTTTGGAAAGTTGGCTACACCAGGAAGCTACCTCACTGATAACACACCCCTAAGAGCAGACCCACTAGGTCAGGGATTTGGAGACATATTTAGGCAATAAACTGGCTTTCAACTATAATGTACCTAAGGTAGTAAGGAAATCATTCTATGTTGCTCAACTTATAAGCAAGGATATGGCATCTAGACCCAAGGAAGTTATTGTTCCTCTGTATTCAGCCCTCATCAGACGTATCATGGAGTACAGTGCTCCCCCCCCCTTCAGTATATACCTGATCAGGTGCATAAAACAACTGGAATGCCGATAGAGGCTCTTCACAAAAAGAATACAGGTCATAAACATGTCCTATGGTCACTGCTTCAAAGCCCTATCCCTATACTCTGTCTACTACAGACTACTGATGGGTGATCAATGTCTGGCATACAAGGCATCTTTGGATCCCACTCTGATGGACGTTTTGCATATCCACAACACAAAGAACATCAGAACTAACTGATCCAGGGACTTAAACCTTGCTTCTGACATAAACAGGATACGCTGGAGGGGCAGTTGTGTGTGTCAGAGAATACCCCTTCTTTGGAACAGGCTTCCTTTCCATGTAACGTAGAGTTTATAACCTAACCCTATTCAAGTGTAACCTAGACCACTGGATAGGATACTGGAAATTTACCCCTGGTCTAGCACCTACATCTCTAATGGACAGAGACAGCCTATAAATGCTTGACCACTCATGCCCCTTAAAATAACCTACAGGACCTCAACATTTGTTGGATTCATTTCGGTAGCATGGCTAGGCTTAAAAAGACCCTATGAATACATATGCCTGGGAATTCCCTTTAACAAATAATTTCCCATGAGACAGAAACCACAAGAAATCTGACAGGCATGCACTTGTCTGGCAACTTGGATTTTATGTATTAAGTTATGGATTCTGATAAACCATACCACAGTGTTTTCTTATTTTTCCATGACAGAAGACTATAGGTAACTGTATGTATTCTATGTCAAAACAAAAATAGAAAACACACACACTACTCTGTTAAATCATGTGGGTTTGTCTGATCTGCCATTTTCCTCTTAGCTATATTATCTCCCATCGTTCCTAACAAGAGGGATGGAAATATTGTAACACCTCAAACTAATAAGGATTATTTTGAACCTTTAACGTTGCAGAGGCAATTGAAAAGCAAGAAATGCACAAACATTACTCATCTGAAAACTAAACCACATAACCTCTTATTATAAGGCAATAATGTTACTAGCTGTGCTATCTTAGCTTTATACATAGCAGTGGACAAAACCACTTACTATTTCCTTAGGAATAAGAAAATTGCCCTGCTATGCAAAAGTAATGGCAACAAACATCTCTAAATAATAAAAAAAGCAATTTAGCTTTCCCAACTGTTCTTCTAGAGTCTTCTCTTTCCCCAAAGGCCATGTGATGTTTTCTCAGACATGTTACATCCCAAAAACAGAATACTTACATTCTACACATATTTTGAAGAACTTAATACCATCCAATGCAAGTCTCCCATTCCACTCCAAATACCTCTGCAATTTATCTTTACTGGTCTTGAAACTAAGCACAATGCAAACTTGGTGGGCTATAGAAATGAACCTATTCACGCATACCTCCTCACACACTAATGAATGCCTTTTTGAAATGTTAACATTCAGCATGTACATTTCAAACAAAATTAAAATTGCTGGGCAGCCTTGTTTCAACCTGCCATACAAGAATGTTTATGACAGGGATCCATTTAACAAAAGGTGTAATAAACCATTAGGAACACATTGTTGTGTCCAGTATTTTCTTCTTTCACTATTCTTGTGATTTCTGGTTTTCCACAAAGCTGCATAACTAGGCCTTTGCCGTTCTTCACGTATGCACTTATGCTAGATAGCTTATTTAAAGGAGAGGCTTACATTATTAGTACTATGTAGATAATACTAGGTTACATTATTAGTACTATGTAGATAATACTAGGTTAATCTCTTACGCTCTCAGTTATTCATTTCACCAGACCTACACCAAGGTACCAGGTGTCAGTTGTAGTCAGGATTTCCTGCTGTACACAGACTATAAGCTGATTCAAGCATCTCCTTCTAACTGAGGACCCTTGTGCAGTAATATATGTCCTGATCTCCTCAAACTAAGAAGTACAAAGTACAGCTCTGGAAGTCCTACTTGCTCATCACAGTAGATGTTTGAATCTCTTCACTGCTGCAGTAGCCTATGGGTAGTGTTCTGCCAAGGTCAGAGAATCCAGCCAGTTTGCCCAAGCTCGAACTTCCCTCCCTCTCACTCACACTGGCTGCTGATATACTTCCCTCTAAAAAGTTGCAGCCAATGAGCAACCAGACTGAGGTAAATCTAAAGGATTTTACAGCCTGGAGAAAGAAAGCGGCCAACAACCAACAATCAATAATCACCATAAAAATCATCCAAACAGCAGCAGTAACCATAACAAAGGAAGTTGTTTCCCACCTCAGCTAACTGTAAAAGGGGATGGTGTGTGCGGCTACTGCAGTAGTGAAAAAATTTGAACATCCACTGGTATGGTTAAGTAGGACTTGCGCAAACTGCACTATGTTCTTCATTCTCACTGCTGCAATAGTCTATGGGTAGATTCCCAGAACTTTCCCTACTGGGAGGAATAAGGGTGAGGGTCCAACAGCCCCTGGAGAATGGTCCTAGCAAAACCTGCTCTGGAGCCAGAGAAGGAATCCAGTTTGTAGTGCTTTGTGAAATTATGAACAGAGGACCAAGTTGCTGCCTCTACAATACGTCTTGAGTCCACCCTTTTCCAGTATGCAATTGAAGAGGACAAGGCCCTAGTAGACTGTTCCTTAACTTTGCCTGGAATAGTTATACCATGGTTGAATAGCAAAAAAAAAAAAAAAAACCGCTATAGAGGACAACCATTTGGATATAGTCTGTTTAGATACCGGTTGGCCTTTCTTAGTCCCATCATAGGAATAAAACAGCTATTTAGCCTTCCTAAAGGTCTTTGTTCTATCAGGGTAGTACCCGAGCTGCCTGCGCATGTCCAATATATGCAGAATCTGTTCTCACTTGTTTTTTTTTTTTGCCTCTGGGAAGAAAGCGGGGAGACTGATGGCTTGATTCACGGTAAACTCAGAAGCAACTTTAGGCAGGAATGAAAGATTACTGTGTAATGCAACCCTATCCTTATGGAAAACCAGATATGGTTTACTCACAATGAAAGCTTGCAACTCAGACATTCACATGGCAGATGTCAAAGACACAAGTAAAACAGTTTTCCAAGTAATGAACTGCAAGTCAGCCTGAGAGGCTTGTTCAAAGGTAGTTAGTCATTTTTTCCTAAAACAAAACCTAGATCCCAAAGAGGAGGAATTTGTTTGCAAGGTGGTTCTCATTTGCAACACTCCTTTCAGAAACTATTTACCACAAACATAGAAGAAAGAGGGGAATCCATAGGCAGACAAGCCAAGATGGCTGCAAGATGCACTTTGATGGAAGCATACAACAAGCCATCTTTAAGTAGCTCACACAAATATTTGAGAAATACAGGTGCTGCTCCCTTTCAGGATCTCTATAACTGGCAAGGCACACATTAGAAAAGCTCTTCCATGTGCCAAAACAATACTTTCTACTAGCAGGTTTTCTTGCCTCCTTTAGTATCTGCTACATGTCCTCACAAAGAAGGTGCCTAATGGGTTTTACAATTAAATCATCCAGGCCATCAGTTGTAAGTGATTGAGGCTGGGGTGTATCCAGCTCTCACTCTCCTGTGTAAGTAGATCTAGTCTGAGGAAGCTTATGGTAATTGCCCTTAGCCAGTTCCATAAGAAGGAAGAACCAATTTGTCCTGTGCTAAAAGGCAGCCACCACAATGATTTTTGGTAATTCTTTCTAAACCTTTAGATGTACCATGGAAATTATTGGAAAGGGTGGAAAAGCATATAGGAACATTCAGCACAGTACTGAAAATGTGACCAAGGGAATAACAGAGCATCTGTTCTCCATGCTTGGCTGCAAGGATATCTCAAACAGATTTTTTGTTTGTTTTGTAAACAGGTGAACAGCTCTACTTGGGGAGTCTCCTACATTTAGATCAAGTCCTGGAACATTGAGTTTCCACACGAGAGTCTGTCTGGGATCTGCTGTCTTGTCTGCAACAATGTTTGCTTTGATGGAGTGTAGAAGGCCTGAGGAGTTAGAGAATGCTGAAGAGACGACTCCCAAGTCATCACTGCAAACCAGTAAAGATGGTCTCACCTTGTATAGCTTTGTTTGCTGAGACACCAAATCACTGTGGTGTTGTCTATCACCACCTGTAAAGGATCAGGAGTCCATAGATGGTGCAAAGATTTCAACAAATGAAACACTGCTAGCATTTCTTTGATGTTTATGTGCTTTGATCTGTCAGCAGATCCCCACAGATCTTGCACTTTTACTTCCATGGAAACTGTATCCCAAGTATAATTGGAGCAGTCTGTCTGGATAGAATGAACTAGGTTTGGAAGAGAGAAAGGGAGTCCTAGATTGTGAGCCATTTGATCCCTCCACTGCTGCAATTCTCGCCTTACAAACCCCATTACCAGAAGTTGACTGTCCAAGGGGTGCAAGTCCAAGAATTTATTTTTAGGTACCATTGGATTTTTCTCATGTGTAATCTGGCAAGTGGTATCATGAGAATCATGGATGCCATAACCATAAGCCTTACAATCTTGAGAAATTCTCTTGCAGGAGCCTGAAGCTGTTGAGGAAAACTCTGAAAGATCTGCTGGTAAATTATTTGAGTTTCTTTTGTAGGGAAGACCTATTGTTTGTATCTATCACGCACCCATAAGACAATTGCATGACAGGGTGTGAGACATGACTTTTGTAGACTCAAGGGAAATCTCAGTTTATAAACCTTCAAAGGAGGTTGGACATCTTTGTTAAGGACTCCAAACATCTGGGAGAAGACTCTGCAAAAACAAGCAAGCAGGCCTAAAGCAGATGCCCTATACTGACCACCTAAAAATACTCCAGCTATACTCTGTCGCATATTGCCTATTCAGAAGTGATCTCTGCTTAACATACAAGGCCATGTCAAACCCAGTGCTGTTGGACATGCTACACTTAAAGAAATCCCAATCCCTCAGAGCTACACGCTCCAGGGATCTAAATCCAGTCATCACAATGAACAAAACATGCTGAACTGATAGGTTCCTGACCCAGAGACTCCCCATACTCTGGAATACACTGCCCATACATGTCAAGTTGAGCGCCTCTTTGGCCCTCTTCAAAAGGAACCTTGACGACTGGATGGGAGATAGGAAATTCACCCCGGGGATTATGTCAGTCGCCCTGCTAGACAGGGAACCAGGGAAGTAAATATTCTGGGAAGAAATAGCCAGGGAATTGATATGGTTAGGCTTGTATAGGCCCTAGGGCCGATAGCCTAGTACCAACCTATGAACCTATGAAGTCATCTAAATAAAGAAAAACGTGGATGCAATGCAATCTGCAGTGAGCCACTACTGGGGTTAGGTACTTTGTGAACACTTGTGGTGCAGTGGAGAGCCCAAAGGTTAAAGCAAAGTACTGAAAATGTGTTCTAGGCACAACAACCCTTAGAAAGTTCCTGAAACTGTAAGCAATGGGTATGCGATGGTAAGCATTTTTGAGATCCATTGCAATCATAAGACAATGGTCTGGAAGCAGTCCAAGCATTTACTGTAGGATCAACATCTTGAGTTTTGGAATTTTCACATAAAGGTTGAGAAAAGACAGATACAACACAGGTCTCCATTTGTGCTCCTTTGGTACCAAAAATATCCTGGAATAAAAATCTCTGCCCATGTGATTTGCAGGTACAAATTCTATGACCACTGCTTCTAACATATGTTGTAGCACTGGTGGAAACAGGTGTGTCTGGCTTACTGGATATGAGGGAATTCCCCTCAAAGGAAGCGGGGAGTCCACCCACTGCCATGTGAATCCTTCCTGAATCACTTTCAACACTCATCTGTCTGAAATGGTCTGATCCCAAACTAAGGGGTTGAAGGTCAGTTGGTGTGAGATAGGTAGGGAAATTGAGGCAGGAGGTGTGGGTAGGGTGATTAGATAGATTCCAGCATAATCAATTAGTAGCTGAAGCTTGACTCTTTTTGAGAAAGTTACTTTGTTTTATTTGGTTTGGAAGATTTATTCTCCTGTCACGTTCTTTTTGGGGTTTGCTTGTTATTAGGCTGTAATTTTTCTTTGTTCTATACTCTAAATAATTGAAAAGTGGACTCCATCCATCAGTTCACCTATGTCATCCCAATGTTTCAGGATCTGTGTAGAAAACTAAGAATTTCAGACTTCAAATAAACAGAAAAATGTTGATTATGTAACCAAACAAATCTCAACACCACTGAAGATGCAGAAGCTCTAGACACAGTGTCAGCACCATCATACACGCTTTTCAGAGCATGATGAATAAAAGCACTCAAATTATTGGCAAATGGAAAAACTTTACAAAAAACCTCTCAGAGCATGTTTAGAAACTTCAGTCAGGTTACAAACAATCTGATTCAGATATGACCTTCCTTTTCGATAATGAAGCAGCAAATTCTTTCACACTATATGCACATTTCAACACAAACCTCCACATACAGCTCTGATAATTCACAATTCTAAAGGCTAACATTGTAGAAACAGCTTGTTTGTCAAACCACATGCCCTCCTTATCAGAGGGTACTGGGTTGGAGGACAAATATTTCTTGTTAGCTGCTGCTGCTGAAATTACTGCAGTAGGATCAGCTGACAGTTGAGATTAAAGACATTTATAATCTGGAGAGACCCTATACTACTTGCCAGCTTTTCTTTGGAATGACAACCAGTGGGTCAGGAACTTTAAACATGTCTTCAAGAACTGGCAAAATAAGAGGAACAGGTGCAGAATTAGGAACCACATTCTCTAATAGATCATAAAATCTGATCTGCCCAGTTCTGGAACAGCCCCCGTTTGCTCTCAAGCAAAAACATCCCAGAGTCCAGGAAGAGTTTCAACAAAGGAAAAACTTGTTTATGACTTACTTCAGGTTCACTATATGAACTGTCAGAGTTCTGGGTGATGGATTCCTGAGAAGAATCAGCCATGCTACTATCAGAATCCTTATCTTCTGAAAACACATTCTGTTCACTAACAATACCTGCACTAGAACTGTGAAAAGGAAACAGCCCCCATAACTGACTGACTGAAAACACTCTTAGCCAAATATATAATATTGGATTTGTATTCCGAAACAACCTGTTCATCTGCTGTAATTAAGTTTTTTTCCTTTAGAAGTATCACTACAATGGCAATCCCTGGATAACCCCTGTACCTAAAGTGTTTGGTTCTTCCATACTTGTATCATGTACTGAAACAGCCTCTGAGGATGCGCCTCACCCCCTGTACATAGTGACCATTACAGCTACACCAGAGGGAGTCGAGGTAATAAGCAACTGGTTTGTGGAAACATTTTTAGCCATGCCAGTCACTAACCATATCATGAGGAAAAAAATGTAAATGTTTTTTTTTCTTTTTAGGTACAAGCAGAATGAAAGAAGCAGAACAGGGAATATTATCAATACTGCAGCCAGACAATAAACCTAATTATCTAACTGTAATTAAGTACACTAAGCTCAGTATCACTGGGAACAGTAAGAATTCACTTTTAAGCACCAAGCACACTTTTCTTCCCCAAACTAGTAAACACATACAGTGCACTGAAAATTGTATCGGACAGTTAGAAATATCTCAGACCATTTATTACCTCAGAAATGAGAAAATGTTCTAATTCTGTTAAAAATCAGTAACAAACATGGAAAATGTACGCTCCAACTGTAAAAGAACAGCCTGAATACTTAACATTAAAAAAAAAATCACAGTTTTCACTTAAAATTAAAAAATAATCCAAGTAAATAGAGCAGAATCACATATAATCCCCAACAGAAGCAAGTATTCTTAAAGTGGAATACCAACAGTTGTTCTTTTTAAAATTAAGGTATATTAAAAATAATACCACAAAATATTCAATAAAAAAATTATAAGAGGAAGAGGTCCACCAAAAGGGGTATTATCTGTTAGGCAAGAAGCTTTTGAAAGACTGCTGTACCTCTGGAGCCAGAAAGATGCTTTTCCTTCAGATGACAGGAAAATACTGAAGATTTTCCAGACTCTGGTTGCTGATATACCTCCCTCCCAAAAGGGAACAGCCAGTGTGAGCAAGAAGGGAGTTACAGTGTTAGCAAGCTGGCCATACACTGTGTTCTTGACAGGACACTACCCACAGGTGACTGCAACAGTGAGAAAGAAGAACATTTCCTTTTACTTGAGGCTGCCTAATCTTGAACTAGACATTTGGCAATTTGCATAGAACTGTACAGGCCAGCTACTATCTGGCACTCATTACCAACATACTATGCATGTTCTGTGGAGTCTGCACTGGCTGTCATGTAACCTTTAACAATGTGGTATTAGTAAACGCAGTTCTACATAATCTGAGATCATCTTACAAGAAAGGAGCCCTGGTTCCACTAAAAGTGGGCAGGGCCTTGCAATTTACCAATCTGGGGCTGCTGGATGTTATTAGAGTGAATCTAGACCCTTCATGATTGGATTCCTTTTTTTTATTTCAGGCACTGCACCTTTAGAATATCCTGCCTCAGTGGCTACAGGATTGCTTCACTTAACAGGACCCTTAAAACTTTAATTTTTCATATAACATACAGTTTTTGAAGACTTGTTTGTTTTCCACATATGGCACAGAATAACACTTGCTTTTACTAACTTATTTTATTTCATCAGTATTGTGCTTAATATTTAAGTGCATTAATACATTTTAAACCGCTGAAAAAAAACACTTGGAACAGAAACTCCAGACAATTATTTTATACCAAAATAATTTGAAACAAACCAAATCAAAAACTTGCTTTAAATACATAGAGACTGTTTTTTTAAAAATAAAAATTTCAGTACAAGCAAATACATATCATCACCTCAAATCACACAAAAATGGTAGTCACTCGGTATTTTATCCATGGCCATCTGGAATCCAAGTCTGATCAAGAATTTATACTTAGCATTGAACTTCCGAGATGGCTGCACGTTGAGTAACAGCCTCATTTCAGCTCTCCCAGTGTAAAAACATAAACTCAAAAGAGAGAGCCAGTAAACTCATAATTTGGGGTAAATTTCAGTTAGCTAGTGCATGCACTGCCTGGATACCAGCAAAAAAGAAATTCAGAGAACCTGAAAGAAAATCAATCACAAAAGGTGAGGAAAAACACTGTCTGGGAAGAATTCTGCAGCTGTTCAGCAAAAAGCAGTGCAAGCTCCATCTTTGGTGTAAGACATGACTTCTGGTAACCTAGAGGGAAAAACAAGTCAAATGTACTCGGAGCTGATTAAAATAAATGAAACACTGATGGAGTACATCAACTCAAATAACAAAACACTGGAAAAATGGAAGAAACTTTAAACAGACATTCAGATGAGGCGATAAAACTAAAAAAAAAATCAGAGTCTGAAATGAAGAAAAGGCTGGCTGAATATAGACTCCTCAAGAACAGATTTTTCAAAAAATAACAGAATTAGAGGACACAGCAAGTAGGGAAAACAGATTTTCTGCTGTACGAGAGAAGATGGAAAGAACAGACTGTATTAATTTTATGAAAGCACAAATAAGCAAATGGACTGGCATTCCACAGCAGGAGTTGTTAACTGAAAGGGCACATCATGTGTATGCTCCAAACCTGGCCATTAAAAATCAACCTAAACCTTTAATGGCAAAGATGCAATCCTACCAGCAAAATTAGTTGATTCTGACAAAACTGTATCAGAAGGACAAAGTACTAGAAGTGAGAGGCAGTAGAATGTTTGTGGGAAATGATTACTCACTGTACACCAGGCAGAATATGAGTAAATTTATTCCAGTAATAAGAGAATGTTGAGAAGCATGCATGAGACTCAAATTGCTGTATCCAGCTATCTTCAGAATATTCCTTCTTGGAGGGACAAAATCTTTTTTTGGTGCAGAACATGCTAAAGGAGAAAATATACTAGTTTGTCCAACAAAAAGTGAGCTGTGAAACAGAAGGAGATTCTGCTTCTTGTTTTTCTGGTAATAAAGACCACAGAGACTGTTCCAGTGAAACATTTTCTAATGCTTCAAAATGTTTCAATTGAAAATGTTTGAGAGATAGAAAAAGCACAAGAGTTTACTAGAAGAGCCAAGAGTATGTTGGAAAGGAAGCAGAGATTGGATTTGGGAGATGAAGATAAACAGGAATAAAACCAGCAACTTGGAAATTGACAAATAAATGTGGAATTACAAAGCAGTAATTATATTTTATTATCACATAACAGCTAATGACATCGGGGCATGACCTCAAATTAGACATGATTATCTGCTGTATTTAAGCATACTACTAAGTAGAGGAAAATAAACTAACCAGGATTCTCTCTGTTTAAATGCAATGACAGCATAAAAATGATCAATAATCCAGTTTAGCACCATCCGCTTGTAAATGCTATTCACTGGTTCAGCTAAGTTGATCAAAGTCAACTTCATTGTGTGCAGTCCCCTTCATCTTTTGATAGGTGTTTGTAGCATCCATCAAACTCTGTTTGCTGTTAATGCTCCCTTCCATGTGTTTTACATGCTATTTTGGATGTTAATTTCCCCCATAAATACGTAATGGAGGGAGTAGGGGAATGTTGATTGTGCCCTGATGAATTTATCTTTAGTCAGTATAAATTTTTTTGTAAGCAAAATGAATTATAAATAAAAACCTTGGGTATCACCAGAAAACAGACCACAGCCCTATTTGAACTAATGCAATGCATGGACAGACAGATGCCCAGTGGCCTTTCAAATACCCTGATGCAGCAGAGGCAGCACTACATGGCAAGTCAACATCATGAACCCAAAATACGAGTTACTCTCACTGAAATTCCTGAGAACCAGGATGAAACAAATTCTCCATCTCCTTCAGAACCACAAAGAGATGGGAGTAGAGCTCCTATTCTCACTTTGAAATTGGGACATATCCTAACACTTCTTTCAGGATTACAGTCTAGGCCTACCTCATGAGTTCTGTGAAGACGATTGATCCCTTAGCAGACTTCTTTCTAGGGGAGAATCTGACAGTTCCACGATGCTGCAACTGTTACCATACCCAAAACTTACTTGCCCTTTATGATAGTCCTTCAAACCTCCCCAGATCACAATCTGCAAAAGCTGGGCCAATGAAGCCATAATTTTAGGTGAGAAGGGTAGAACATCAATTATTTTTTTTTTCTTTCATTTATTAGTTTAACTGGATAAGTGAAATGGACATCACGGTCTCTTTTCAGCCACATACTGAGCCACAAGAGCATGGACAAATTCAATACATGTACACAGACACTTAAGAGCAGACAAATAATCAGCATGTTTTTGGGGAGTGGGAGGAAACTGAAGTACTTCATGCAGACACAGGGAGAACATGTAAATTACCAAAAAACACAATGGTCACAGTTGAGGACTGAACCCTGCTACTTGGAGTCATAAGATAAAAATCTTAACCATTGAGCAACAATGCTGCACTCTCTTTTGGAGTTGGGTGGGCTTGGAAGAGATAGACTCAAATACATATCAGAAAGGTCCTCTTGAAGAGGAAGCAGGCCCTCGCTGCTCTGATTTTTGATCATTTTGATGATGTTCCGGCAGCCACCTAGTGCTGTGAACAAGACTCTTCCACTGACTCCTGTGAGAGGGAACTTAAACTGCAGTCATCCTCTGGGCAGCAAGCAAGCAAGCTTGAAGCACCACCAGGTGGCATATGTAGGTTTCAGGCTGAATAACTGGCAGTTGCAGCAATGCTTACTTCATGTTCACCTCCACCTCAGACTTATGAAGAACATTAGTAGATTTAGCAATATTACATCTGAGGGCCAAACTCCTAGCAATATGCCCAAGTCATAGCAGTTGAGCAGTATAATGGTATATGTAAGCATACAGCATGTATGTTCTCAAGCTGAGGAGCTTCCTAGGAAAAACATGTCAAACTGGAACAGAAGACAAGACAAACCCATATACAGACCTATAAAGTAAAGTCCCCAACGTCAAAGAGTAGATTGCTTTGGCCTCATGCCTCATTCTTCACATCTGGGTTATGTGTTAACCCTACTAGCATTCACCAGACACATTTTGGCTATTTGTCTTGCTCAGTGTTTCCTCTGGCTGCAGTATCAAAACTGATCACTACAGAGACACACACATGCGTGCGTGTGTGTGTGTGTGTGTGTGTGTGTGTGTGTGTGTGTGTGTGTGTGTGTGTGTGTGTGTGTGTGTGTGCTCCAATAGTAAAAAAAAAATGCCATTATTAAAATGAAATGATATACTTTCTGAAATATTAACTTGAAAAACTAACAGAATAAGAGAATGTGAATTAACATGCACTTTTTGAATTGAACGAAGTCCACAACTCTAAATATTGTCATGTATTATGTGCAATCTATCACCTTTACTTCTCAATTTTTTGGCTTTATAAGGAATTAGGAGGGAGAGAACAACATTTTGAACTGAATTCAGGGAAAAGATGAGAGGTTTGCCAACTATAAGTCAGCTCTGACACTTTAGTCATTGATACTAGCAACAAATAACGACAGACATATAGACACGCTACATACAAGATAATTTGGGAACAGAAGGCAAGTGTTAAATGGATAAAGAATAAGTTGGACAACTACTCCTAAGGTGAGTGCCTACACAATCCAACTGTATTGCATCTTTTTCCTAATCTCAGAATTTATAAGCGTGCATGTGTGACAGTGTGGTATGTATGCAATGTGGGAGGGGGAATACCTGCCAGTATACACTAAACACCAGAAGATGCAAACTCTTCCTTACTATGAAACTGAATTCATTTTGCAATACTTTATAAAGGTGTGTACTACAAGAGCTTCACATATGCCTTCTGCATAGGCCACTCTGAAAAAAGCAAAAAACAAGCAACACATCTTGTAGAGTGGGATGGGATCTGACCAGGTAACTTTTTCAAAACCATCATAGATGGTTAACCATTATAAATGGTTTATTTTCCCAACAATTTCCCATGTTATTTACTGTAAAGAAAACTAAGAGTTGCTCCATAAACTTGTGTCATTTGCCTTTAAAAGCTACACAGCCCACAAAACAAACATCTTTGAATTTTAAGACTTAAAATGAAAAGAAACAAAAATGAAAACATACCTGGATGTTTAATAAGTAGTGCCAAACAGGCCCTCATTAAATCTATCCTCAGACTGGTTAACCTATGCTTACCTACAGGATTCTTTCCTCAATTATGGTGCACTATAGTAGTGATGCCCCTTTATAAGCTTGATCCTACCACCCGTAACTATAGCTCCATCAGCCTTACAAGCCTGAACTGCAAAGCTATGGAGCATATCAAAATCGATCACATAAAATATAAAATCAACAAACCCATTAGGCTAGATCCTCAACAGTTTGACTTCATCACAGGGAGATCCTTCCTAAAAAATCTAGTTAACTTCTTTGAGAGGATTACATAAGCTGTTGTCAGTGGTCATGCTATTCACACAGCATATCCTGACCCAGCCAAATTTTATTTATTTATATTTTTACTTGACCAGGTTAGCCGCTAGGCTGATGGCCTCTCCTCAAGATATACTGCAGGTGTATTGATAATATTAAATCACTAGTAATACAGTAACACCAAGTAGGAATGGCAAATCGCACTGAAAACCAAGAACCTCTCCACACAGAAATGCCACCAACGACTGGTAAAGAGTAGCCACTCAAACCACCATACACCTGGAAAATGTCACTAAAATCCCTCTGTAAAGAACCGACACTGAAGTAATGTGCCAAAAAATACTTATTTGTACCAAACAGTTAAGCGCTTTCATCCTGATCTTAGAGAGGACTTCATCAGAACTAACTATAAACCACTTCCCTCCAATATGTATTCATTCAAATATACAATTATCACTACTTGATGTTCAATTAACCTCTTGTTATTTTTTAGAAAGACATTCCCTTAAAATTTAAACTTTAAAACTTTTAAAATCTATGCCAAGCAATATTTACTAAAAAACTGTAAATAAAATCATACTATACATAAACACCAAAACTAAACAAAACCAATAAAAACATTTAAAACCAATAAAAATAATTACAATTTTGCTGTTTTTAAATTTCAAAAGTGGTAATATTGAAATGACATAATTTAGTCCTGGCTCCTTATTAGACTCTAAGACTATCTGCCCTATCAGTTCCTTATACTCAGATATATCTCCCCATTGGTCCCCTCTTGGATCTTTTTTTATCTGTTCCAGTATGGAAAATTTAAATGATCCCTTTGGATACTGTTGTAAATGTTTTGCTAAGGCATTCTTTTCATTATTATTCACTATATTGTGGCAAAGCCAAGAACACAGCATCCATGGGACCTGACGACATCCCAGGCTGTGTTCTACATGAACTACAGAACGAACTGGCACCCCACCTAAGTACCATGTTCAGTCATAGCCTCACCTCAGGCTATGTGCCCACTGAATGGCGCACAGCGACAGTTATCCCACTCCACAAAGGGGGAGCCACCACAGACCCCGGAAACTACCGCCCAATTAGCCCAACGAGCCTGGTCTGCAAGGCTATGGAGCGTATCATCATGGAACTTATAAACAATGACATTGGTAATCTCCAAACTCAGGATCCCACCCAGTTCGGGTTTGTAAAAGGCAGATTATGTCTCCTAAACGTGACAGACTTCTTTGAAGCAGTCACCAAAGCCGTAGATGAGGGTACGGTGGTTCACACAGCCTATCTAGATCTCGCCAAGGCTTTTGACACCATCCCCCACTCTGGAATTATAGATAAACTCACTAAACTAGGTATAGGTTCATACTAGGCTATCTGCCCTAGGGCATTTATAAGCCTAGCCAGAGTGTGTTTGGCTTTCGCCACCCATTTTAAATTAATTTTGCTATGCCCTTTTTCGAGGTTAGTATACTGTGCCTCTGTCTAACAGTGACACAGAAGTGATTCCCGGGGTAAACCTACGATCTCCCATCCACTCATCAAGATTCCTCTTGAAGAGAGTCAATGAGGGACTCTGCCTAACCTGGACTGGGATTTTATTCCAGAGTGAAGGGAGCCTCTGGGTTATGAATCTGTCCCTCCAGCATGTCCTATTTATTTCAGTGCTGAGGCTCAAGTCTCTCGAGCGCATAGCTCGATGGGATTTGGATTTTCTGAGGTGCAGCATGTCCATTAATTCCGGGTTGGACATGGCTTTATATGTCAGGCACAGATTGCCTCTGAGCAGGCGGTATGCCACTGAGTAGAGCTGGAGTTTCTTTAACCGGGCAGCATATGGCATCTGTTTGAGCTCTTTGATCCTCTTGGTGAGGTACTTTTGGGGTCTTTCCAGTTGCTGCAGGTGTCTGGTAAGGTACATCCCAAAGGGGCATTGTACTCAATTATGGGCCTGATGAGGGATGAGTAAAGAGGCACGATGACCTCCCTGATCTAGATGTGAATCCCTTCATGATTAGGTGGGCTATATAAAATGTTTTTCTAACCACTTTGGCCATGTGGTTGTCAAATGAGAGATTGCTATCAACTTGGGTCCCCAGGTCCCTAATTACTTCTTCTGTACTTAATGGATTACCACCTATGTGGTAATTTGTGGGCACTTTGTTTTTGCCAAAGGGGATGACTATACATTTTTTGGCGTTTAGCTTGAGGCCATGGCTCTGGCACCAGTTGTCTGTTTCTATGAGGCCCTTTTGGAGGATGCTTAAGCCGGCTGGAGTGTCTATTATGGCGCCCAGTTTGCAGTCATCTGCAAACTTGGTCAGCCACAGTCCTTCCGTGTTGGCCTGTACCTCCGAGAAATATATACCGAACAAGAGAGGTCCCAGGACTGAGCCTTGTGGGACGCCACTTGTAGCTGGTTTGGAGTCTGACATGGCTCCAGCAATTCTAACCATGTGGGTTCTGACCTTGAGCCAGTTTGCAACCCATCTAGTGACACAGGGGTTTATATTTAAGCTGGTGAGCTTATCTATAATGCCCAAGTGGGGTATTGTATCGAAGGCTTTTGCGAGGTCCAGGTAGGCTGTGTGGACCACCTTCCCCTCGTTAATGGCCTTGGTGACTGTTTCAAAGAAATCAACCAGGTTTAAGAGGCAGGATCTGCCCTTAAAGCCAAACTCGGTAGGATCCAGTGTCTGTAGGTCCCCAATATCTTTACTTATGAGGTCCATGATGATCCTTTCCATAGCTTTGCAGACCAAGCTAGTCAGGCTTATGGGGCGATAGTTTCCAGGATCCGTTGAGGCACCACCTTTGTGGAGAGGGACCACTGTTGCTGTACGCCACTCTTTGGTTACATATCCTGTAGTGAGGCTGAGATTGAACAGTAGTTTTATGTTTGGATTTAGCTCTTCTTGGAGTTCATGTAGGACGCAGCCCGGGACACCGTCTGGTCCCATTGATGTTGTGTTTTTTGCTTTGGAGATGGCAGCTCTTACCTGAGCATCTGAGATGTCAGGGGGGCAGCACTCTGCTGGGATATATATTTGCCCTTTTGGTGGGGGGGGGGGGGAGAAGTTTGCGCTGAACCTGTCAGCTAGGATGTTGGCAATGTCTGTGGGTTTGGTGTATTTTTTGTCATTTTGGACCAATTCTGAGCATATCTGGGAATTCCCACCCAGGTTCCTAACATAACTAAAGAAAGCCTTGTGATTATCCTTAGTGTCCTGTGCAATTTTTCTCTCAAAGCTGGCCTTAGACGATTTTATGAGTGCCTGTAGTTTTTTGCTAATACTGATCAGAGATGCCTTCCCTTTTTGGGATTTTGCTCTATCATGTAGTAGCCTCCTCCTTCTATTGTATAGTTTGTTTATGGCTGGGATCCACCAGACAGGACGTCTGCCTTTGGAGGATTGGGACTTGGTTTTATTTTGGATTGCATGATCCATGCATTCCTGAAGGTGTTCATAGAATGTGTTTATAAAGGATTCTGCGGTCTGGGCCATATTTTTCACAGGCCGGGGGGCTTTGAAGGATTCCACCTCGGTTTTGAGGAGTGTGAAATTTGCATTAGAGAAGTTTTTCACTGTGGTTTTCAGGGCAGGGGGTGGAGTCGGGATGTGAATATCCAGTGAGATTAGTTTATGGTCTGATCTTACCAATGAGGGATACACTTCTGGTCTGGAGCATAGAGTTCCCATGTTGGTGATGATCAGGTCCAGTATGTTTTCCCCTCTTGTGGGAGTGGTAACAAGTTGTTCCATAGCATTTGAGTTTATAAATTCTAGGAACCTTTGGGCTAGGGTGTTGGAGCTAGAGTAATGCTCCCAGTCTATGTTTGGGTAGTTGAAGTCGCCCAATATAATGGTGTTTGGAGAGACCTTCATATTTTCCAGTGTTCTCAGGAAGGCCGAGTGGGGTTCCTAGGTTTGGGAGGGTGGTCTGTAGCAGGCTATAAACTGGAAGGCAGTTTTAACCACTGTTAGTTGCACATGGATAGTATCTGATGCTTCGTGCTGTGCCACCAACCTGGAGGTGTGGGTATCTTTGATGAATATTGATACTCCCCCTCCTTTTGTGGTTCGGTCCAAGTTTTGGGGCCGAAAAGCATGGTATGAGGTATAACCTGGTAGTGCCGGTGTGCTCTCGGGAGCCTTGAACCAGGTTTCTGTTACTGCACAGATATCGATGTTCTCCACGCTAAGGAGAGTTTTGAGTGCATGCACCTTGAGGTTTAGACTTCTGGCGTTGAGTAGCATTACTCTTAGTTTCTTATCCCTTGTGATACCTATGGAGGTGGGTTTGTCTTTTGAGCCTTGCCTAAAAAGGCACTATGGGGGTAGCAAGAGCCTTTGCCAATATCCGAAAGCCCAGGGGTGACAGGTGCAAGCCGTCCCTAGCGAAGCATCATGGCTTGTCGAGCATGTCATCCCAGGCTGACAGGCATTGGATCCCCTTTGAATGACACCAATACTTAAGCCAATTGTTGAAATTGATCATCTTGTCTTCATATTGTGGCATCATTCTTAGTGAGGGTAAGATGCTACTCAAGGTCAGGGTCATACCGGCCTGGGCTACATGCTCCGAGTATAAATCCCTATATCACAAGATAGGTTGCCAACTGGCTCACTGACAGGACCCACACTGTGAAAGTAGTAGACTCTAAATCCAGCTTCAGATCAGTGACAAGTGGAGTACCACAGGGTTCAGTCCTGGGTCCTCTCCTGTTTGGTATCTACTTCTCTGAAGTACAGGCCAACACAGAAGGTCTTTGGCTAACAAAGTTCGCAGATGACTGCAAACTAGGAGCCATAATCAAAACTCCAAAAGATGTGGACATCCTACAAAAGGGCCTTGCTGAGACAGATGCCTAGTGTCAAAGCCATGGCCTCAAGCTCAATGCCAAAAAGTGCATTGTCATTCCTTTTGGTAAAAACTCAGTACCCATGAACTACCACATAGGTGGTAGTCTACTTAACACCGAAAGTGTGATAAGAGACCTTGGGACACAGGTGGACAGTAGTCTCTCCTTTGATAATCACATTGCCACAGTAGTCAGGAAATCCTTCTATGTGGCACACCTCATCACAAAAGGTTTCACATCCAGGAAAAAAGAGGTCATTGTTCCCCTCTACTCGTCACTCATTAGACCCATTATAGAGTACAATGCCCTTTTGGTATGTACCTCACAAGACATCTACAACAACTGGAAAGGCCACAGAAATACCTCACAAAGAGGATTACCGGCCTCAAAGAGATGCCCTATGCAGACCGTCTCAAAAAACTGCAGCTTTACTCCGTTGCATATCGCCTACTCAGAGGCGATCTCTACCTAACACACAAAGCTATGTCAAACCCAGAGCTTTTAGACATGCTCCACTTAAAGAAATCCCAATCCCTACGAGCTACACGCTCTAGGGACCTAAACCTCGTCACCACAATAAGCAGAACATGCTGGAGGGATAGATTCCTGTCCCAGAGACTTCCCATACTCTAGAACAAACTACCTATCTATATCAAACAAAGCTCCTCATTAGCACTGTTCAAGAAAAATCTTGATGATTGGATGGGAGATAGGAAATTCACCCCGGGGATCACTTCTGTGGCTCTGCTCGACAGTGGCGCAGGAAAATAATTTTCTTGGGTGGCGAAAGCCAGGGTACCTTTGGCTAGGCTTATATAGGCCATAGGGCCAATAGCCTAGTACCTACCTATGAACCTATATCATATGTATGTTCATAAATCCACTTCCTCAAAGTTCTTTCGGTCTTACCTATATAGTAAGAGTTACACACCTCAAAAACACAATATATATCACCCCACTACTGTTGCAATTGAAGTACTTATCAAATGTGATTGTCTAGCTGCTACCACTATCTCACTTTGGTTACTTATATAGGGGCACTGTTTATATGCCCCACACCTATATGTAGCCAACTTACCTTGTGGCAAATTACTAACAATCTCATTTTTTTCTCTCACAAAAGCTTTTTACACTTTTACCTTTTTTGTGTATCACTTTAGGATGATAATTGAACACATTAAGGGTCCCTGATGTTTGTTGGAACATATTCCAATATTTATCCTTTATAACCCCATGTTCCTGGTTGTATTCTAAACACAGAACTTGTTCAAAACATGTATTTTCATTTTTACTTTTATGTTCACTATCCAAAACATGAATGTTGTGACCAGGGGGCCTGCTCTTGACTTCTTTTATGTTTGTTATAAATCGTACCCCCATCCTGCAACAACCTCCATTCTAATCTCCTCAACCAGCTTTTCTGGGTATCCTCTTTGCGTGAACATATATTTGATATTGTTACTTTCCTCCACAAAATCATGAAACCTGGAGATCATCCATGCTGCTCTTAATATCTGTCCCTTTATAATATTTATTTTTGACAGTATGGGTATTCACTATTAAAATGTAAATATGAATTACAAAAAGTGAGTTTACGATATATTGTTTAATTACAGTAATGTATTAAACAATTACATTTTTCACTTTTTTAAAAAAAAGGTTAACATTTGTTCCATCAAATATAAAGAATGGAGATTATATGCAGGATTATGACAAAATATTTCAAAGAAATCTGTTTGATGGACATGGGTTGGGAAATGATGGATGTTTAATTACAGCCCTTCAGGTGGGAGGGTTGCAGAATGATTTACTAAAATAAATGGTTATGTAGAGTCAGCCAGAAATGAAGGAGACATTTCCTTGGGGGACATTAGGGAGAAAATACAACAGGAGGATGCAGAGACAATCCTGAAGAACAGTGGTGAGATGGAAAACAAAACATATGCAGTGAAAGTAAAGAAGGCAAAAAGGAAGTAACAGAAAAGAAAGCAGAAGGAAATGAAAACTGAAAGTGCGTAGTAAAGATTCAAAGTAAAGAAGACAAAGAAATGGACATGTATAAGGCGTGGTACAATTTAACAGTTCATTTGGGTCTAAAAGCATTTATTCTTACTAACAAAGAGACATTTATGACACTATATCTGACACTAGAAACTTTTCTTGGAGAATATGAAAAAAAGACTGTAACCCATGGAATCTTTGTGATAAAAACATTTAACAGGGAAACAGAAACTTTGTGTACAATTTTGAACAGACATGGAAAGGGAGACTTTGAAATGGCATTTAAAAACTTTATGCAAAGAAGTACTAGATGTTGCAAAAGTTTATGATAAAAGGGGTTTACTGACTAGTGGATGGGATTATAATATTGTGTCAAAAACAGAAAGAGGCATAATTCTACATATACCAAGAGTGATAAATGAAAAGGGGAATATGGGTGCTGTAAAACACTGAAGCCAACCCAAAACATGTTTTTTGTGGAAAAGAAGGGCGTTTATAAGGGACTGTAATAAAAGAAAATATTATATTTATAGAGAAATGGGACATGATCTAAAAATGGGGATTAAACTTTTATAAATGTAACAAAATTGGACAATTATGGATAGATTGCAAAAATGAAAATAACAGTAAGGAAAAAGAAAAAGACAGAAGAACATGAACAAAGTGAAGAAATAGTAGAAGTAGTATAAATAGAAGAAAATTTAGATAAGAAAAAATAATAATAAAGAGGACATGGAAGAATGTTCTGAAATCAATAATGAAGAAGATATAAATTGGGAGGTAGTAAAAAAAAAAAAAGATTATATTGGTAGGGTAAAAGACAGAAAAATAAGATTTAGAGAGATAAGTACAAAAGAAATGAAATGAATGAAAAAGAATATATACAGCTAAAGACTGAAGGTTGGTTTAATGGTTAAGGTGTTTGACTCACAGACACAAGGTACGGTGTTTGATTCTTGCCTTTGTGAAAGAAACTGGCTAAGCTTAGACTGGCCTATTAAGAAGACTAGCTCAGCAATTAGCTATGGACCTATGAAATACATGAATCTAAGGAAAAGGGAAAATGAAAATTGCAGAGTTGTTGTGACTTTCGGCTTTTCCCGGTTAGGGGTCGCCACAACGGAACTCCGGTCCACTAATGATTGGCAGTAGATTTTTATGTGCCGAGTTGCCGGCCCTGACGCACAACCTTCAAGGAAGGTACGCCCATTCACGCATGTCTCCACACAGAAGACGCTCTAGCTGAGAATCGAACAGGACAACGTCTTACTGTGAGGCGACAATGCTACCGCAGCACCACCACCACAGTATCTCTGTAAATGTGAATAGTATTAAGAATATAGGAAGAAGAATAGGGATTTTGGAGTGGTGTAATACATGTGATGTAGATGTAATTATAGTAGAAGACACAAGATTTTTAACAAATGAAGAAAGATTACAAACAGAGAAACTATGGGGAGGAAACATAATCTGGAATTTGGGAAATGAGAGATGTTCTGTAATAGCTGTACTCTGTAGAAATACAATAAAGATATTTTAGTACCTTTAGTAAAAATGAGAAGATTAACCATTGTAGATTTAAAATGGAAAAATATTTCCATTATAGAATTATAACATTATATGGTTATACTAATTGTACAGACAAGGAAAGCTTATGTCATCAAATTTTAGATTATGTAGTGATAAAAATTCATATTATAATAAAAGCAAACAAATTGTGATAGGAAATGATATAAGAAAAATGTTATAAGATGTGGTAAGAAAAGTTTGGGACAAAAATTCATGGACTTGCATAACAGTATGTATAGAACTGAAACAGATTATTTTATAGTATCTGAAGGTTTAGTTATAAGAAAAGGAAAGGTAGTTGAAACAGGATTTTCTGATCATCTTGCAATATGGCTAGAGACAAAGGAAAACAAGGAATATATAAAAAAATAGGCAAATGAATAAAAAGGATAAATGATAAAGCATGGAATGAAGGAAAAGAGATTAGTAATACAGTTATGGAAAGATCATGTTACTATGAGAACATTTTATAAAAAGTTATCTGAATGGTGCATGATATTTAAGGAAAAATATAAAAAAAATGTTTTTACAGTAGTAGTGGCAATACGATGTGAGAAAAGTGGAGAAAGAAAAAGTTATATACTTATCATAATGTTAGATCTGTGCTGACCACATTCATTCTTCTTGGACTGATGGTCTCGGATCAGACTTTGCTGCTTCTACCAGATCCTCTAATTCAAAAATCTTGAGCTCGTCCCTTTAACCATAGCCAACCTGACATACCCCAGATCAAGTTTGCTGCACCTAGATATAAAGGGACCACATCTTAAAGAAATTAATAGACAGAATTAGAAAAAAAATCTGGAGCTCAAACAAGGAACAAAGGTTCCCAACAGAACTCTTGGGAATTTCCAAAAACAAAGAAATTGGGGCAAGTGGGTGGGAAGTTGGGGAAGAATGAAAATGGACAACATTCATGGAAGAATATTCCGGAGTACTGTGGAGCCAAAGACAGCTCTATTTCTGGAAACCAAATCCAATTTGTACTGAGCAATAAAAGTGTGAGCATTAGTTCAAGTTTCAGCTGCACAAATGCCATCTATGGAAGCCCTTGACCAAAAGGCTGAAGAGACTGCCACAGACCTTGTGGAATGAGCTCTAGGAGGCTTAGGCAAGAATAATCCTCTTTCACTAAAGACAAAGGAGATACAGTTAGCTATTTGGCTAGAGTAACATTGGAAACTGGTTTGCTCAATTTATTAAAAAAGAAGGAAATAAACAACTGATCAGTTTTACTGAAATCCTCGGTTCTATGGAGGTTAAAGTGAAGTTGTCTGTACACCCAAAAGATGTAGCATATACTCTCCCTTATTTGAGAAGCTTGGAAAGAAAACTGTGAGGTTAATGATCTGGTTAATGTTGGACTCAAAACTACCTTAGGCAAAAAAGATGGGTTGGACTGCAAAGACACCCTGTTTTTGTGGAAAACCAGATACAGAAATTTGGAAGATAGAGCCTAGAGTTCAGAAACTCATCTAAGTGATGTGATTGTGACCAGAAAGATAGTTTTCCAAGATAGAAATTTTAGATCAGACCTGGCTGATGGTTCAAAGGGAGTTTGGGTCAGGGCCTGGAACACAATAGTTAAATCCCAAGGAAGAGTAGGATCCTAAGTAAAAAGGTCCCTTTGAGAAATGGTTTACATAACTTAGAAGAAGCTAAGGTAGAGTTATTTTCACCTAGGTGGAAGCTTGAAATGGCAGTCAATTGGACCTTAATGGTAGAAAATTTAGCCCCTTCATTGAAAATTGAAGCTAATAATTTAAGTGTAGCCACTACAGGGGCAGGAAGGGGGGGGGGGTCCACATACTTTTGTAAATCCTTTTAGTAGAAGCTTTTTGAGTGTAATAAAATATGACAGACCATGAAGCACAGCCTGGGCTGTCAACAATCTATAAAACTGGAAACCATGTGGCCAGTTTGACGCCTGTTATGTCTGGATGAGTCATCCCTGTTGGGTGAGACAGGAGGTCTGGTGTTAAATTCAGTATCCAGGGTGGATGTAGGAGGTGAGGCCAGAGGAAGGGGAAACACATCGGACGAGGCCAAAAGGTAACATTGCTCTTCAACCAACAAACTTTCTGTAGAAATTTGGGAATGAGAGGTAAGGGTAGTTAAGCATAATGAAGACCAGAGGGGCAATTGTGGACTACAACATCTGTGAGACTCCCCCATTGGTGAGATTAGGGCAAGGAGCCTCCTGCATTTGTTGTTGAGAGAAGTGAATAGGTCGCAGCATATTTGGCCCCACTGATGAAAGTTCTCTCCACTACTTTCACACTGATAAACCACTTGTGAGGAATTACAATAGACCTGCTTAGTTTGTCCGCAATCACATTTATTTTCCCCTGAATGTGCACTGCTATTAGAAAGCGACTGGAAGAGATTGCCCATTGCCACACTCTTACTGCTTCTCGACAAAGCAGACAAGACCTGGTTCCATCCTGTTTGTTAATGCACCAGACCACTGACACGTTTGTCTGAACAGCAGCTGTCCTTGATGGGAGAAAAATCTTGAAGAGCCTGCAACACCAACAGAACTGCTCTCATTTCCAGGACAAGCATCTTGGCCTCTTCAGGGGGACTATGTACCTTGGACTGTCCTTCCCAAATAATGCCCCCCTACCCCAGTTGGGAGGCGTCCATGGTCACAGTGGCTGTGGGCAGGGAGAGAACAAAAGGACAGCCTTTGGAAAATTCGTTTGAATGCATCCACCAAAGACGATGCCTTTTGCATGCTTGTGTGATCTTGACTGGAGTCGTTAAAGGATGCTGAAGAATGGACCATTGGCTTGACAGGGTCCAATGAAGTATTTGCATGTGAAAACTGGCTATAGGAACAAGGGTGATAGTAACTGCCATGGATCCCAAGGCTTGTAAAATCAGTCATGCTGGAAAAGAATAATTTTGCATTGCATTCCTGACCTGAGATCTGAGTGTCTGGACTCTAGCAGGCGGAAGAGAGGCTATCTGATTGACTATGTTCACATGAGCACGTATGAACTCCAGATTCTACGTATGTGTGAGTTATAATTTGTTGTAACTGATGGTGATGCCTAGATGGAAGCACAGCTAAAGCAAGCAGTCACTTGCCTGTAGGAGAATATACCTTGTTAGGGTAGTTAGGAGCCAGCCATCTAGGTATGTAAACACTCAGAATTCTAGCAGTCTCAAGAGAGCTGCTACCACTGCCATGCATTTTGTAAATAACCTGGGAGCTGTGGTGAGACCAAAGGGCAGTGCTCTGAACTAGTAATATCTGGCTCCCAGTCAGAAGCCCAGATATTCTGGAGTGCCTGTTCATTTTGATGTAATAGTACGCATCCTGAAGATCTGTCGAGCACATCCAATCGTCCTTTGGCTGCAGAGGCAAAATGGACTGAACTGTGACCATCTTGAAACTTGAATACTGCACTGTTTTAGTTTGCTAAGATCCCGAGTGCCTCCAGAGGGTAACAGTTGGGCCTCACTTCAGGAGTGCTGGTAGGGCTCGTCCAAAAAGGAGTCCCAGAAGCCCTAGTTCTGCAGGCCACCTATGCCATGAGGGTGGTGTCTTCTGTTTGAGTTCCTCTCATGCCCCTGGGGGAACTATGTCCATGTTAGTCTTGAAAAGGACCCTGGGATTTATGAAACCACATTTTCTACCTTCCCACTCATTCCTAGAGAAAGATCTTTGAGGAGTAGAAAAATGTATGCCCACAACAGACACGGTCTTTTCCTCTTGCTCACATCTGGAGAGCATGCCGTTTACCTTGGGACCAAATAAGGAAGATCCATTAAAGGCAGCATTGATGAAAGAGAACTTGAAGGGCTCTGCAAAATAACATAGTAGAATCCAGGCAGGTCTACTAATGGCTATGCCTGAACCCGCCGTCCCTAGGTTACCTTCTGCTGCATGGGAGATCAGCTTCATGGAAGCATTAGAAATCAACTAGAGGGTGGTCAGTTGTGGAGAGACTATTTTGGTCTTTGGCAGACATGGACCCAGAAAAAGATTTGGGAATTTCTTTGATCAAATCTCTTTGCAATCTTGTAAAGTGTGCATGGTAATTCAGAGACCATAGGGCAAAGGCCGCTGAAGCATACACATGCTTAGCAAATCTGTCCAAGGCCCTGGACTCCCTGTTAAGGGGATGGATGGGCAGAAGACCACTGTTCTGCAAGCTCTTCTTTGGTGGCTACTGCCAAAACCATGGCATCAACTGTGACTCTCTTGTTCCAATGTGCCCTGTCCTTGGGAGGAGCTAAAATTTTATCAGGTCAATTAGGGATCGGCTCCACAGCATCCAGTTTCTTCCATGCCTAATGAGAAGCAAGGTCTGAGTTCATCAGCTGAGGGAATCACCCAAGAAGTGGTCAGACCAGACCTGAAAGCCTCCAGGAACACCAAGTCCTCCTGGGAAGGGGTATTGTAAGACCAACCACCTTTCTGTTTTTAAAGATCTACAGTGTCTCCAAATGAGATGTCTTCTGGTGGAGATCTGGGGAACCCCTCACCTTCACTGAAATTAGTGTCCTAAGTGAGAGATTCTTGAAGGAAATCTAGGTGTCTCCTTTTAGATGCCCTCTTCCAAGGGACCCCCTCAGTGGGGTGGTCTGGGGAAGTATCTGAAGAGATGAGGATTTCCTGAGGGACCAAATGGAGACTTACACCTCAGTGCAAAGAACTGAAGGAAGTATAGTTGTCTGATCCAAGGAAGGCAGGGATGTCCTTTCTCTAGGAAAAGAGAAGGCCCTCTCCACAATTTTGAAGGCAGAGCACCTGGGGGAAACCGAAGATGATGTTAAAGGAGCTGATAATTACTGAACCATTGGCTCCTGAAACCCCACAAGGAGTCCACTCCACCTGAGGAAATTTGGACCTGAGCTGTCCAGAGCCAAAGCGCTGACAGCCAGAGATGGCTCCAACAGCTTCAGTGTCAATCCCAACTCCCCAGATCTGTTGCTGATGCTTCAGCTTCAAGAGTGCTCCAGCCCCAAAAGAGTGGGGGCCGACTGACTCAGGGAAGTTTCTGGAGTTAAAGAACAGACTGTCTTCAGATCTGATGAGAACACCTCAGGGGACTCAAATCTGAGGTCTCAAACAGTGGGTCAGATTGGAGAAGGAGAGACCATGGGAGAAGTGAACAAAGGTCAGTTGACATATCCAATGGAAGATGGAGCCAGGAGTAGCCCCCCATCTGGATCTAAGCTCTGAGAAATTTTCTCATCACCCTATCCACATCATTCTCGGATAAGCTTCTGGAGGACCTAAGAGAAGATATGGAGGATGGAGGCTTTGAATGTTTGTGGGAGCGATCCCTCCAAGAAAGGTGAAGGGAGCTGAGAAGTGACTGCATCTGGTCGGAATAAAGCTGTTCGGATCCTGGCTGATTTAGATTTTGAAGCCATCGGACCAGAAGTGGTCAGACATTTTAGTTGGCAGCTGTGATGAAGTAGCCAACAAGGATGTGGAATCCGGTGACCACTTGAGACAGTGTCTTTATCCTTGTGAGCAGAGTCTGGCTTCCCCTTGTCCAGTTTCTTACAGGAGATTTGAGCCACAGCTATGGAAGCATAAGTAGAAGGGAGAAAGTCTTTCAACACCAGCTTGCTTCTCCAGTCAGTGAGAGCTGTGGAATTGAACCCAGAGCAGATACAGCAATTTGCATCTAAATGAGCAGGTCCCAAACATTATACTCATTCCTTGTGGCCATCCAAGTTAAGGACTTTATGCCCACAGGTGATGCACTTTTTAAAACCAGTAGACTTATCTGCTATATTGGTCTAAGCCAAGTCCACAAAAAAAAAAAAAAAAAAAAAAAAAAAAAATACAAAAAGAAAAAAAAAAATTATCAAAGAGAATCTAACTAAGCCGCGGTGGTACAGTGGTAGCGTTGTGGCCTCACAGCAAGAGGTTCTCATGTTCGATTCTTGGCTGGAGTGCCTTCTGTGTGGAGTCTGCATGTCCTCCCTGCGGTCGAGTGATCTCCGAAAGACATACGTGAATGGGCGTGCATTCGCTGAAGGTTGGGAGATGGGCTGGAAACTCGGCACCATAAAAATCTACTGCCAATCATTAGCGGACCGGAGTTCCACTGTGGCGACCCCTAACCGGGAAAAGCCGAAAAGACAAACAATCAAAGAGAATCTAACTAAAGGCTACTTTTATTTTAAGGAAGAAAGCAAGAGAAAGGAAAGAACAATTAGCAACAATGGTAGTGCAAGGAATACTCTAACAAGTAAGAAAAAATTCTAAAATAACAATGTACCAACAATGGTACTACAGAGAAGTACCAAGAAGAACAGATAGAGAAACTAGCAAGAAGGCAAGGGAGGCAGGAAAAAAGGTAGCAATTAGTACTTAAAAACTCACAACTATTTTGAAAAGAAGAAGTCCCAAAAGTTCAAAAATGACATGATCAGCTTCTGAAGCTGAATTGCAGCAAACGCGATCTGAGGTGTGTTAGGTTGGTGGGGCATTATGGGTAAAGGAAGGAACTCGAGTTTTGGATCTGAGGATCTGGTAGAAGTGTCCAAGTCTGATCAGAGTCTCAGATCTGAGCCCATCAAGTTGAGGAATGAATGAAAAGGACAACAAGCTTTTTTTTGTTGTTTCCACTGTTTAACTATTTACTGGCATTTTTTCACTGTTTTAATGCTACCTGTTCTGCCTGCTCTGATTTTCCCACCAAGCAGTACTTAATTAACTGATCTATTAATTCTTTAAATCATTCTTTAGAGCCTCATGGCTAATTTTCTGCTGTTTTGAACATTTTGTCAGTGCCTCACTGCTATTGTTCTGCTGTGTTAAATATTTTCCAGTGTTTTCTGCTGTAACTAAGGTTGCTAGTAGCTGTAGCATGGTCCAGATCCAGGCCTGCTGCTTCTAGAACTGTTTGTAGTGGTTTGTTTGTTCTGAGCACGTTTTCCAGCCATCTTGGATTGGAAGGGGCGTATCTGCACTTTTCTGAGAGAACTGTGCTTTATTGGCACCTGAGTGGTAAAGGGAGGCCAGTCTAGGGCTTGGAATAAGCATCCTCATTGGTCCTTTTGAATTTTGTTACAGTTTTTTTTCAAGTTTTAGCTTCTGGTATTTAGGCTCTGCATCTGTTTGTGCATTGTGCACCACTGCACACTACCGTGTCATTATGCGCCAAAGCTGGAGAGTTAAATTCAACAAATTTTCCCTTAAAACCCAGGCAGAAATATCCATTCGCCGAGCTCCTCCATGAGCATTTCTGAAAAGCCACCCCTAGGGAAACAGTCTTCAACTTAGCAATATGGACAGTTGGACTATCCTTATTTGTCCTGCCAACCTTGTTGACTTGGGTCTCTTGAGGCAGTGTAGCAATTGCCTCATGTACACAGACAATCCTCTACTAATGACACAATCTACTACTGAGTGTGAGAGATGTACTTACACCAAGAATCTAGAATTCTCTCACTCAAAACAATAACACTGAGAAGGTTGTCAACTCACCCACCACTATATATTCACATAGTACCACTACTCATACACATAGTATCAAACATGTACATCCACATACTCAGAGGTTCCCTTGAAAACTTACACTAGACCTTCCAAAACACAAGTATGCTGCAGCTAACACAGTGTCCACAGCACCTATGACACATAGCAACACCAGTGTCTCACCCACCAAGCCCGTAAGGTGTAACACTCAAAAACCAAGTTTTCTTGCCATTGGAGACTCAATACTGAGACACACAGATGTCTCACTCATCAGGTTGGACAAGCAGAAAGTCACGATCAGCTGCCTTTCCCGTGCCAGGACACACCAAATCACGCATGCACTCAGGTCTCTCAGCAACAAGTACCATTATGACTCTGTCATACTTCATGTTGGTGTGAATTACCTGAGATGTACTTCACTAGACTACATGAAGACAGAGATGGTCAGTCTCCCTGTGTATGTGTCCCAGGCAGGTATGTCCCTAGCCTTGAGCAGTATACTACTTTCACCTAGAATGATGCCACAGTATAAACAAAAAAAACGACAGATTTCAATAACTGGCTTAGTTTTTGGTATCATTCCAAGGGGATCCAGTTCAAGTCTGCCTGAGAAGCCATGGTTGACAAACCTTGCTGCTTTGCCAGACACTGTATGCACTTGGCACCCCTAGGCTTTTAGCTGCTGGCAAAGGCTTTTGCCTCCCCATAGTGCCTTTTTTAGGCAAGGTCTCAAAAACAACATTACTGACCTGAAATTAACCAATCAGCACAAAATAAGGTTCATGCTGCTAAATGCTTGGAGCTTAAACCAAAAACTGCACTCCCTGGAAGCACTTCTTTCACTAGAAGATGTAGATATCTGTTCAGTCACAGAAACCTGGTTTAAGGCCTCAGACAGTACTCCATCCCTGAAAGGCTACAATGCCTTCCACACCTTTAGACCACAAAATGAATATGTAAAAACCAAAGGAGTCAGTGTTTCAATCTATATTAGAGATAAATTCACTTCACTTCTAGTTAGACTGGACAACTCCATGGAGTTACTTTAGGTCCAAGTTATGGTGGGTAAGGCCTAGCCAGTTATAGATCCCCCTCCATGGATCACGACACCCACTTAACCAAACTGAAGACAATCCAAATTTTACCAAACACACTGGTTATGGGTATTTCAATTATCCCAGCATCAACCAGGAAACGTACTCTAACCCAAACTTGCTAGCACAAAAGTTCCTTGACTTTGTGAATTCAAATGCCCTGGAGCAAACTGTCCATACCAGACAAGAGGAACAAACATTCTATGTATGGTCCTCACCAACATGTCAAACAGATGTACTGCTGCAACTGTTTTACTCTCATTAGTTAAAACCAACCACAAATCATTTACCTTCAAACTGACACGAACACCAGAACTCACAAAGGGTGAAATCACACTAAAAAACTTTACCAAGGCAAACTATACCCTCCTAGGTGGATAAATAAATGCATTCCAAGCCCCACCCCAAGTTGAAAGTGGTAACTACGCTGAAGCATACACTAAAGCCCTGTACAATCACGTGCATAAGTGTATAAACTCAGCTGTATCAGACAGAATCAAACCCACAGCTGCAAGTAAAATCAAGCTGCCATAATGAACTTCAAGCATCAACAAACTCTACAATAATTGCAAAATGTTGTTGTCCAAGAAAATAAAGACAAGGACCCAGCAATGGAAAAGCACCCACCTCAGCCTTAACAGGCAAATAAGACAACTTGTCAAATCCTCCAAGAGTTCTTTTGAGAGAAACCTAGCAAGTACTGCCAAGGATAACCATAAGGCTTTTTGCAGCTATGTATGTAACCTAAAGGGTAGGACCCAGGCTACTGAAGAGGGCAAATCTGTGCACACAGCATACTTCAACTTGGCAAAAAATCCCATTCAGGCATTACCGATAAACGTAGCAAACTGAATGTAAATCCCTTTGTTGTAAGATGGGTTGCCAACTGGCTCACAAACTGAACACATACTATCAAAGTGGGTGACTCCACATCAACCAGCAGACCTGTTACCAGCGGGATTCCACAGGGGTCAGTACTGGGCCCCCTACTATTTGGTATATACTTCTCAGAAGTTCAGGTCAAAACTAAAGGGTTGTGGCTGACCAAGTTTGCAGACGACTGCAAACTAGGTGCAATCACTCACTCCCCAAATGATGTCAGTATATTCCAGTATGGTCTCACATAGATCAACAACTGGTGTATTAGTCACGGGCTTAAACTGAATGCAAACAAATGCATCATCATCACTCTCTTCGGCACAAACAATATCCCTTCACAATATCAAATCGATAACAATACCCTAAGTATCCATGAAGTGGTAGGGGACCTGGGATCACAGGTTGACTGTGACCTTAACTTTGCCCACCACATGTCTACCATTGTAAGGAAAGCTTTCCATGTAGCTCACTTGATTAGTAAAGACATCTTCTTGAGAGCAGAAGTTATCCTCTCCCTATACTCAGAACTTATCCATCCCATAATTGAGCACAGCACCCCATTTGGTATGTACCATATTAGGCACCTACAGCAATTAGGGAGACCTCAGAGGTTTCTAACAGAGAAGATAAAGGGCCTCTAGCATGTGTCTTACATGGACTGAATGAAATCAATGTCACTATACTCCACATCGTACAGACTTCTTAGTGTAGACTTATGCCTGGACTACAGAGTAATCCAAGACCCAAACCTAATGAACTTACTGCATACCTGTAAATTAAATGGGTCTAGGGCTATCCATGCCAGGGACTTAAATATGGCCTACAACTTAAATAGGACATGCTGGAGGGACAGATTCATCTTCCAGCAACTGCCACGTCATTGGAACAGGCTACCTACCAATTCATGTGAAACAGAGCACTTCTATGACACTGTTCAAGAGGAACCAGGATGAGTGGATGGGGCACTGTAAATTCTTACCGGGGATAGTACCTACACCCCTCCTGGACATGGGCAGTCATCACTAATTGCAATCTTCGGTATTGACTAGTACCGCTAAGGTATTACATTGGGTTGAAACGGCTAGGCTTAAAATGACCTCTAGGTCAATAGCCTAGTAATCTCTTATGATCCTATGATCAGATATATAAAAGACCATATAGGGATACATTAGAAGATTTAGAACATAATGGTATAAAGTACTTTCATAAAGAAAAAGAATTATATGAAAGAAAAACTAGAAATATACAAGAATTATTATATAAGCAAGATATTTTTATAAGGAAAAAGAAGTATCAATGGCAGACTAAAGATGGTAGTGTAATGACAGAAAAAAAATGTAAAAGAAGTAATAGAAAGAACTCAAAAAAGATTACGGATAGTGTACTACAATATGTAAAATAGTTGTTTAAAGAAAAAAAAGAAGGTAGTGAAAAAACACAAAAAGTAAAAAGGTGAATAGAAACAGAGAATAAAGAGTTGGAAAAGGAGATTTCTTTAAATGAGCTAATAAAGTATTAGGATAAGTAAAAATAGATTCAGCTGCAGGACCAGAACGAACAGGATATGAAATGTATAAAAATTTAAGAAACTGGCGAAAAAAATTTCTAAAGATCTTAAATGAATGGTTAAATGAAGGTTTTATATATAAAGAATTATGTAGTGAAGTACTTAAATTCATGTGGACGAAGGAAGATAGAAGACAATTAAAAAAACTGGAGACTGACAGCACTGGATAACACTGATTATAAGAGTTTTATAAAAAATACAAAGGAGATTTGAAACTGCAATGGAAAATATTACCGAAGATAGTATATTAAGTATAACGGGGAACTGTTGTCAAGAATTATTAAATAATAGTTACAGAAATTGTGGATGATATTATGAACAGACAAGAAGCAAAAATCATGAGAGGAGACCTTAATAAGGCATTTGATACAACTGGACATTAAATCTTATGGGTAATAATGAAAGAATATAAGTGAGAAAGTTAGAAAGTTATATATGTCACCTTAAGGTAATAAAAGTAAAAATACTTCTAAATGGCTGGTTAAGTCAAGAGGTAAATATGAAGAGTGTTACAAAACAGGGATGTCCAATGAGGTGTATTCTCTGTGCATTAGTTATGAATATAACAGTATATGAAACAAATTACAAAATGACGGAGGCAGTGTATATAATGCCTGAAGGGTTAAGAATTCCAGTTTTTTGTTAACATATGCAGATGACATCATAATAACTGCAAAAAAAAAATTGGATAAAATAAGTAATAATTTCCACAAATGAGTATCTAGAGGTGAGAAGGATGGCTTTAAATAAAGAGAAAGTAAATGTTTAGGTGATGGAAAGACAACAGGCATACATTTTACAATGAATAAAATTTCTATGATAGGTACAAAATATGAGAATGGAGATTAAGTAGAATTCAATGGGGCAAAAAACAGAAGAAATAAAACAAATGTGTTTTCTGGAGAACATTTAAATTATCATTCAGTAAACAGGTTTATGTGATAAATGTAGTACTGATGGGAAACAAAGCATACTTAGCAAGTGTGTTTATGTTGGCAATAGAATTTAAAATGGAATTATTGCAGACATGTTTTCATTTATATGGTGTTCTAGATTAGACCCAGTAAAAAGAGGAGTTTTGTATGTATATAAAGAGGAAGACGGTTTAGGGTTATTAACCCAGTGGTATATGCTGCTTTAATTCATACATCTGAAAAAGATGAGATTAGTAGTAAAACTGTATAAATGTAAGCATGCTAAATTTTGGGATATGGTAGAGTCTATAAGTGAAAAAAAAATGTTATGGAGAAAAAATATTTTTGTGGAAAATAAAAATTGATGATATAGAAAAAGACAGAAAATAACATTACTATGTAAAACCAAGGGATAATCCAACAGAAAAAAAATAAAGTTATAAAAATAAGAAGCAAATGGTGTAATCAGAAAGTAGAATGTTATGATTTTTTTTATGGAGAGTGGTAATTGATAAGTTACCAAAAAAAGGAAATATGCCATATAAAAAAGTGATAGAATACATTTACATTGTCAAGAACAAGAAACGATGGAACCTGCATTTTTGAAATGCAAAAGAATACATTTACATTGTCAAGAACAAGAAATGATGGAACCTGCAATTTTGAAATGCAAAAGAGTAAAAAAGTTATGAGGAAAGCTATGTAAAGAGTATTTTTTCAAAGATATAAAAGAAATTGATAAAATAAACATGGATATGATTAAATACGGATGTTATAAGAACAAAAGTAAATAATATGTTAAAACGATAGATAAAAAGTTATTTTATGTCATATGCTTATAAGGAATGAAAGTATAAATGAATAATGTTTAATGGTAAATGGATTTTAACAACAGTATTAAGTAAAATCAGATGTCGGTTATGGAAAAAGGACTGGGGGTCTAACAGGAATGAAAATTTAATATGATTGTAAGGAAAATTATGAATACATGCGAATATATTTGTATATCTATATATTTGTACATTTTTAAATGTGTTATAACTGACTTCTTTTTGTATATAATTAAAAGGACCTCTACTATTTTTGATAAGCGCTGTTAAATCTTTTACATCCACCTGGGCTACCACCAACTTGGGTAGATGCGTCCTCGGTTTAGCACCTTATCGTAAGTACAGTACATTCAGAAGTGTAGCACTCCCATTATGCTGCACTTCAGTATCAGTATTTGGAAAAATAATTAATCTGCCTGGTATGGGAAATGAACCTACAGCCTTCTGATCTTCCAAAACCAAAGACGAGTGTACTAGCTTTTAAGCTACTGTGACTGCTGACACCAATTGTTTGCCTATGCCCCAAGCGGTCATTGTAAGTAAGCTAAATGATTTAAATATAGATTCTGGTTTAAATACACAGCCCAGCAAAATATATGCTGCAAAAGCCCCTGTAGGATGGTTGTGGCAAATCCTGTCCTGACTCTGGAGCTAAAGCCCAAGCTGATTCCAAAATGGCCTGGATGCTGACCTGTCTTAGAAAGGCTGTGGTGGCTGCTGCTGTGGAGTGGGCCCTTATGTGCCCTGGTACAGTTTTACCATAGAAAGAATAACAAAAGTTGATACAGCTTGAGAGCTACTTGGAGACAGCTTGTGTTGAGACAGGCCTGCCCTCCCTTCTCTTTGCAAAGGCTAAGAGTAAGTAATAGGTTTTCATTTTTTTTTACTTCCATAGACTTGTGGATAAAATCTCAGCTGCCTATCCACATCTAGGATATGCAATATCCTTTTCCCTTTGCTTTGTGGGAAACAGTAGAATACTGGGAAGCTAACTGCCTAATTTAGAGATCTCAGTCACCACCATGAGCATATGGTGAGGTTGGATTATCTCATTCTTCTAAAAGATTAGAAAGGGTTAATTGTGTGTAAGTACCTGCAATTCAGATATTCTCTTGGCAAACCTTATGGCCACTAGGAACACAGTCTTTCAAGTTGGGATTTCCCCTGTTAGGTGACCATAGGTGTTACACCCCTTTAGGAACTGCTTTTACTAGCAGCAAGGGATCCAAGGTCAGACAGGTAGAGATACTAAGTATATATACTTTCAATGAGGCATAGGATACTCCTGTTTTTTTTTAAGTTCTGAAAAGTATTTGAAGATCATGGACCTTGTGGACCATCTGGGGTCCCAAACCTATGGCAGCAAAAGGAGAAACTTTTCCATTTTGCTAAATATGATTTTTGTCTGTTTTCCTAGTCTCCCATACACTAGCAAGCATGTCCTTGGTAAACATTTGCCTAAAAGGGATGAGTGCTAGTTCATCCACACTGTCAACCTTAGGGTGTGTAGGTTGGCATGCAATTGTGAACCTTTGTTTTGGGTAAGAGATCCACAGGCAGAGGCAGTGGAGCAGGGTCTATTCTTATCATGCTCAGTAGGAGACAGAAGCAGTGCTGCCTTGCTAAAATAGTGCTGTGAGCAGTACTTCTGGCCTGTCGTGCCTTAACTTTTGAATTACCCTGAACAGAAGGATGGGTGGAAGGTGTATAAAAACCCACACTCTCTCACCAACTAATGGAAAATATGTCTGTTGGCCAGGTTCCAGTGCTTGGTGTACTGGTGCAAAAGCTGATTAACTGTTTACTTTCTGGAGAAGCAAAAAAGGTCTAAATGGCACACTCCACTTGTGGACCAACTCCAGAACTACAGCCCTGTTCAGCAACTCTTCATGAGGATCTATGTCTGTTCTACTCAACTGATATGCTAGAACATTCTCCTAGGATGAAATACAAGATGTCCTGAGGGTCAATCCTGACTCCAGGGCCTGATAACATGCTTCCATGGCTGGCCTGTGAAAGAAGAAAGAGTGGGTTTCCTGCTACTTTTTTGATTAACCAAATGACTGTTGTGTTGTCAGTGAGTATATACAGGATCCCTGGCTGCCCAGTCTGTTTGAAGACTTTTATAGTTAAAATTATTGTCATCATTTCTTTAATACTGATGTGCGTTTTCCATTGCGTTTTGTCCCAGGTCCCCTGGATCCTCAGTTACCCTATGTGAATACTCCAGACTACTTTTGATGAGTTTATGGAAAACCAGACCTGGCTCGAAAAATCCCAAATGACTGAGTTTCACCAGTTGTATTTGCCATAAGTGCTATTTTCTGATGCAAGGCAGTAGAGGAATGGGAAGTGCAAAGAATGGGCATATTGGCACCTTGTAGGTTCCACTGCAGTTTTCTCATGTGAAGTCTTACCATGGGGACCATCAGGACTTTGGATGCCCTGCACCTCCAAATACAGTTGGTTTACACTTTGATTTCCATTTTCTAGTAATTATTTGGCAGCCACCAGAATTAAACTCAGCAAGGCCTTACAATGTCTAGACAATTCAGATTCTGTCTGCAGGAAATTTTTAAAGTCTGCCAACTCATTACACTCCTAAAAATGTGTTCCCAATTACTTCTTTCTTCTCCATCACACCTTCGACATTTGAAATCTACCCGAGGAAAAATTCTTTGGAGTCTGCTTGGGGTACAAAAATACCAATGCTCACACTTCCAAGCAAAAATCCTAAATCTTTGAATTTGTTGCATATTCTGGAGCCATACATATATCCTCCCATTGTTTCTTTGTGAACTGCTTATCCAGTCTCTTCCCAGTACTTCTAACTACCTCTGATTGAATCCTACATTTATCATGCAATATTTTATATGCCCTACTAACAAAAACTACGAATGACCACGTAAGCAATTTTTTTCCTAGGGGGAAAAAAATCACTTGGCCAACCAAAATCCAAACAAAATGTCAAACCCTATGAAAGGGGGTTTTTGTCCCCCTCCTCCCTAACTAAATATACCAACTCTGAGATCGCTCTACAGTGGAGAAAAGGGGAAGTTCCCTACTATGGCGAAGAGATATTTTCCCCTGGGAAAAAATTTGATTACGTGGCTGTTCGTAGTTTTTGTAATTCGGTGATTACGTGTCGATCACTAGGTGTTCGGGTAAGTGACATTTTGATTTGCTAATATAAACACCATATTATCCAGGTATTCCATTATTTTCTCTTTAGCACTTTTTTTTTTATTTCTGCCCTATTTTTTAACTCAACTTTCATTTTATCCCACTCCCTAGCTATATTTTCTGAAGAAATTTCTATATTCCCTAATAACTGTTGAATAATTTCCACTACCCATTCCTTAAATTCCTTTATCAGACAGGTGGGGAAGTGCTAGTATCTCATTTTTATTTCATTACCCTGCATTTTTATTTTGGTTATTGTTGGCACATGATCTGAAACAGTTATCTGATATATATCAAAACTTTCAATTAAATAAACATGCTCCTGTGAAATACAATTTCTGTCTAGCCTGGCACAGTTTTTGTACCTTTGGGGATAATAGGCACATTCTCTCTGAGCTCCTACTACTGAATTCACATCTTCCCTGCCAAATATTTATATAATTTTCTTCAAAAATGTATCTTCTTATAAATTTCTCTTCTAGGCCCCCAAGATGCATCCTTACTGTTGCAATGCAAATTCCAGTACCTACCTATAAGTAATACTCCCTACTGAAAGCTGATTATTTTTCCTAGAACTTTTGTAAGCTCCAGTGTAGCAGTTTTAGGTAGAATATAATACATACCAGTGTAATCCTCCTCCATTTGACAGTAGCCCATTACTGCAACAAATCTATCATCATTATCTTTTTCCCCCACTTCTATCACTATTGGGAATTGCTCTAGCAATTAATGGAAGTACTCCCCTTTTCCTCTGCCCCAGATATTCTGCTGAATAACTATCCTGAATTATTTTCTTTATCAATGCTCAGTTTTTTCCAAATGTGTCTCCTGGAACATAGCTATTTGTACTCTGCATTTTTTTAATATAGTTCACTACTCTTTCTTTTTTGTTTATACCTGTGAGACCATTCACATTCAAAAATATAGAATATGTTACCATTATGATAAGTTACTATTCCAAACTGTTATGTATAACAGCTTTTTCTAAATGTCTAGTTTCAGCTTTTGTGTTACATGCATGCACTGTTTGGCAGATTGATCTTTTATGCAGTTGTTTCATAACATATTCATGTCACATCATGCAAGACTTTTTGATTTAATGAAAATCTTAAAAGAAAATCACATCCCAGAACACCACCATGACCTATTAACTTAATAGAAACACACAAAACTATGTATATCTACAAACAGTAATGTCTTTCGGCTTTTCCCAGTTAAGGGTCGCCACAGTGGAACTCCAGTCCACTAATGATTGGCAGTGGATTTTTACGGTGCTGAGTTGCCAGCCCGACACCCAACCTTCAAAGAAGGCACACTCATTAACGCTCGCACCTACCTACATGTCTTTAATGTTACTCGACTGCAGGGAGGACATGCAGACTCCACACAGAAGGCATTCCAGCAGAGAATCGAAGAGGAGAACCTCTTGCTGTGAGGCAACAATGCTAACCACTGCACCACCACGGCCTTATCTATGTACAGTTTAACTGTCCTAATAGGAACAATTGTTACAGACCGACAGCTACACTCACAGGCTTTAACTGAACTATAATTAAGGTCATTCATGCTAAGATGCATGGTATAGCCTGTTCTGCTACCTACACTGAGTGCTGTCTGATTTGTCTTAACTGTATTCCTCTCCAAAATATAGAAGACAACTTGAATGCTTTAGAAAACTTAATCTTTTAGCCATTGAAAGAAAAATATTTTCTGCCTTCATTACCATCTTATTAGCTTGTCTCCACAGAAACACGAGAACCAGATAAACAGCTGCCTTCAGCTACAAACTTCTCATGTTGCACTGTGAACATTTATTTGCTAAAGAAAAACTTTTCATTACATTTAATTTTTCTTTTTTTTTTTTACTTGCTTCCATTTAAAACGTGTTGTTAGATCAAGCCAAGGGCCTTAATCCACTCATTCCCTTATGCAAAGGTAAGAAAAAGCATATTAATTTTATTCATATCATGATTTGCATACTTTCACAATCCTTCCCTCACCTCAACAACCTAAGATTAAAAGTCTATTACCTTACACTTGCTTTTGTCCATCTTTTCTTCTCTTTTTACACTGCAGTGTCCTCATTTCTTAAAACAGAACAAGACAAAAGCATGAAGGAAAAATGGACACCTGTTTACTTTAGTATCTCTAACACACAAAAATAACTGAAAAAGCTGTGGTATATAACATGCAGTATATGCCATTTTATAAAAGTACTACTAAGGGCAAAAACTATTTTACTTACCGTTACCTCTTTCCTTAGACATTAATGACATGAAGTAGGGCATATGCTTTGGAGTCCTGTACAAGTATAATGAAGTAAAAAAAGTCCAGTATTTCTGGGTTTTCTTGTTTCAGATTACTTCGCAAATGTGGCTGATGCTTTGTAATTCCACATTTATTCATTAATTTTTAAGTCACTGGTTTTCCTCCAGTTGATCTTCATCTCCCAACTTCAGTCTCTGCTTCATTTACAACATACTCCTGGTTCTTCTGGTCAACTCCTGTGCCTCTCTATCTATCAAGTATTTTCCTTTGGAACAATGGAAAAGATTTCTCTAGCATAATCTCCCTATGAGCTTTATTAGCAGAAGGACACAAAGCAGAGTTGTCTTCTGTTTGATAGTTCACTTTTTGTTGGATAAATGTTTGTATTTCCTCTTTAGTATGTTCTGCATCAAAAACTTACTTTGACCTTCCAGGAAAAATAGTCTGATGTTAGCTGGATACAGTAGTTTAAATCTCAAAACTGCTTCTTGACATTACCTAACTTTTGGGATACGTTTACTCGTCTTCTGCCTGGTGTATAGTAAGTAATCATTTTCCATAAACAATCTACTGCCTCTAGCTTTCAGTACTCTATATTTCTGCCACAGTTTTGTCAGAATCAATTTTCTGCTGTAAGACTGCATTTTACTATTAGTGGTAATGGCTGCTTTCTCATGACCAGGTTTGGGGCATATACATGATGTGCCCTTTCAAATAACTCCTGCTGAGGAATATCATTCCAGGTGCTTATTTGTGTTTTCATAAAATTAATGCAGTCTGTTCCTTCCAGTTTCTCTGGTACAGTAGAAAATCTCAGGTTTTCCATAGGTGCACTGTCCTCTACTTCTACCATTTTTTGAAACATCTCTTCTTGAGCTGTCTCATACTCAATCCACCTTTTCATCACTTCAACCTGTGATTTTTTGCAGTTTATTCTACTGTGGTGACCCCTTACCGGGAAAAGCCGAAAGACAAACAACAACATCAATTCATCCGAATATCTGTTTACAGCTGCTTCCATATTTTGCAGCCTTTTGTTATTTGAATTGATATACACTGTCACACTGCCAGCCCAGCTATCTGGAATTTTGTAAATAATTCTATGTCATCTGTGAATACTGACATGATCTATACAGAAGTGTGTGTAAAGTACAAAGACACACTAGGCATTTTGTAACTGTCTTTTGACCTGACAACATCCACTCATCATCACCACATCTGTACTTGCCTTGCTGTAAGTAAGTTTTCAGGGCATAGTAACTCTTTTAGATTCAGATAGGAATATACTAAAGTGTAATTTAGATGCTTTATTTATTCGAGACTGTCCTGCAATGTTGTTTTAATTGTTTCCTGTGATTTTGAACTCTGATGGAACTGATTACGTACTGAGTATTGTCTTGTTCTTGTATTATTTATTATTAAATATATTTAAGCATTTTAATTGTGGCTGGTCTGTTTACAGATATTTAAGCTCTTAGCATACTTGCATATCTATTTGGGGACTCTGTACAGGCCAAAATAGCCTTGCTATTGGTCAGACAAACATTTGGATTAACAGTAACATTATGGAGTAGGATTGGACACCCTTTGCTAAGGACCTAAAAGTAGCTGATAAATAGTGGCTGGTGGCAGTGGAAACTACCTTATAGTCTGGGCAGAAGGGAGCATAACTAGTAAACATGTGTCAGCCTTTCCCAGGAGTGTGTGTGTGTGTGTGTGTGTGTGTGTGTGTGTGTGTGTGTGTGTGTGTGCGCGTGTGTATAAATCAAATCTCAAAGAGGGAGAAACCAGACACAGACTGACTGTGATCTCTGTGTGCTCTTAAGGGAAATTGTACTTTACTGTGTGTGTGTACCTGTCATCCTCTAAGTGTGTACATCCCCCAGTGTTGCCATTGGTGAGGATTGAGGCTCCTTGATTACTGTGCCAGGGTTGAGGTGTCACGTATTAATTGGTTGGCAGTGGTGGGATATCCACATCACATATTAATTGGTTGGCAGTGGTGGGATATCCACATCACATATTAATTGGTTGGCAGTGGTGGGATAGCCAAATCACATATTAATTGGCTTGTAGTGGTGTGGATATTGAATTCCTGTAGCCTGTGAACAGTAGTCACTAAGGAAGGTGTTTGTACTCTCAATCATCCACACAGTGAACATTCAGAGCTTCACATTGCAATTGTTTTATTTTTTTTGTTAGCTTAGTTAGGGAGAGCATGCAAGCATGTCAGCAGAAGAGTATGGCAAGTTGACAAGGAGCCAGTTGGATATGTGCCAGGCTAAAGGAATGGTGTATGCCAACCTAAGGCAGAAATGAATGTAGCCTTGGCACAGTTGCATCACAGAACAACAATCAGGAGGACAACCAGGTTGGCCTTGGAGATATACAACTCTCAGAAAATGTACAGTTCAACCTTTACACAGAGGACATAAAAATCTGTCTGGAGTTAGAGACTTGAACTGGAGGCCAAACAGATGAAAACAGAATCAGCTGAGAGACTGTGGCAAGAGAAACAAATGGAATTAGAAGCAGAGACTGAGATGTCTGGAAGCTGAAGAGAATGAGAGGCAGAGGCAACATGGAAAGGAGATGCTGACACTTTGCCAGGGTCATGGAGGTAATGGGGAAGGGAGTAACCACATCCCAGAAGCAATAAAGATCAGTGAATTTCTTCCACAATTTACAAAGGGGGATAACTTTGATAGTTTAATTCATATGTTTGAAAGGGTATGTAAACAGTATAATGTTGACCAAGGGCTCTGCGTATGGTTCCTGACCCCCTTACTCCATGGTAAAGCTGTAACTGATATTAATAAATTGTCTGATACTGATTGCTTAAATTATAATACTGTAAAAAACTGTCTTTTAGAATGTTTTCAAGTTAACACCTGGCACTTACAGAAAAAAGTTTTGTAAGCATAGACACAAGGCAGATGAAAGTGTGTGTAAATATATTGCTGAACTAAGCAGTTATTTTTATAGGTGGGTGAGTGGAAGTCAGGTCACCACGTTTGGTGAGGGAACAAGCCCTTAGCACTTTGCCTGAGGACATGAGAATCTGGTTAGATGATAGGCAATGCAATACTGCAGAAGAGTTGAGGAAGAATGGAGATCTATACCTAGCAAACAGGGCATCACTGAACAGGAAAGGGATACCCAGTGCTGATTATGGGTCTAAGGGAACCCAGGGTGAGCAGCCCAGACCACCCCAACAAGAGTCCGCGAGTAGAAGGGGAAGCCACTAGTCCAGGTACACATCCAGAACCAAGGGTTAAATGCTTTAAATGCAACCAGTGGGGCCATGTAGCATATAGATGTCCATGGAGGCAACGTGGGGAACAAAAGGTGGGAGAGCCAGTAAGTGGGAATGACAGAATGCCAACAGTAAGTTGTCTTGAGACAACAAGGGTACCAAACTACCACAGGAGGTTATATCCTATCTTAGTAAATGGGAAAGAGGCCACTGCTAAGAGAGACACAGCCTATGACCTAACCAATGTGAAGCCTGCAATGGTTAAAGAGGAGCACTACTTGCTTGGACAGTCAACTCCAGTCAGAGCTTTAGGAGGGACCCCATTCCAAATACCTTTGACTAGGATTCACCTTGACTAGGAGGGTGGAAGGGTGGAAGAGGAAGCCAGCAAGCAGGCTGTAATATCTGATATTAATTTAAGAACTCTCTCAGAGAGAGACTGGACATTTTGTATCTGTCATCATCACCACATCTGCACTTGCCTTGCTGTAAGTAAGTTTTTAGGGCATAGCAACTCTTTTAGACTAGATAGCAATATAGCAAAGTATAGCTTGGATGTTTTCCTTATTTATTTGAGACTGTCTTGCAATGTTGTTTTACATATTTCCTGTGATTTTTAACTCTGATGTAACATATTACTTTATATATTATTAAATATATTTAAACCTTTTAATTGTGGCTGGTCTGTTAGAGATATTTAAGCTCTTAGGGAACTTGCATATCTGTTTGGTGACATTGTATAGGCCACTCCTAAACAGCCTTGCTCTTGGTCAGACAAAGATTTGGATTAATAGTAATATTACACAGTAGGATTGGACACCCTTTGTTAAGGGCCTTAAAGTAGCTGATAAGTGGTGGCTGGTGGCAGTGGAAACTACCTTATAGTTTGTGCAGAAGGGGAGGGGTCATAGCCAGTAAATCTGTGCCAGCCTTTCCCAGGAGAGAGAGAGAGAGAGAGAGAGAGAGAGAGAGTGTGTGTGTGTGTGTGTGTGTGTCCGTGTTTGTATATAAATCAAATCACAAAGAGTTTGTGTGTCAGCTATTTGGGCAGGGACACGAAGCATTGGATGGACTGAGAGGGTGCTGGAGATCTTGGTTTGGCCAGTCAGCTGAGATCTCAACCCTATAGCTGTGCCACTGGGGAGTCTTATTGGTGATCTGGAGAAACAGGGAGAAATCAGCCCCAGACTGACTGTGATTTCTGTGGGCTCTTAAGGGAAATTGTACTTTACTGTGTGTGTACTTGTTGTCATCATCCCAGTGTGTACGTCCCCCACTGTTGCCAGTGGTGAGGATTGAGGGTCCTTGATTACCGGGCCAGTGCTGGGGTGTCATATATACTTGTTCAGTGTTTAATTTATTTTAATAAGATCTGAGCACATCTGACTTATTTTACCACTAGATTACTGGAAGTCATGTCTTGTACCAAAGTTGTAGCTTGAACTGTGTTTTGCTGAACAGCTACAGAATTTTTTCCCAATTAATGTATTCTCCTCACCTTTTATGATTGATTTTCAGGTAATCAAATTTCTTCTTTGCTGGCATTTTGTCAGTGCACTTACTAGCCAGTAACTGAAATTTACCCCATAAGACAAATTCACTGGCTCTCTTTTCTAAGTTTCTGCTTTAATGCTGGGAGAGCTGAAACTAAGCGGTTACACAGTGTGCAGCCATCTTGGAAGCCCTTCCAAAATCACTAATCTTTTTGAACATAAAATTGTTTAAGTGGATTAAATGCAGACACAGCTTCATTGACACTAGATAGTTTGACTCAATTTTCATAAACTTTACAATTAGTACAATATTTTTTAAAAGTATTCCTGTGGCAGCTCTGGGTAGTTAACAGCTTCATACTGTTGGCATTGTAAAGTGCCATGATTCAGTGCAGGACTAACACTAGGTATGACCATCAGAAACTAGATTCTGTTCTTAAAAAATAAACATGATGAGAGAGACAGAACTTACATTGCTTTTCAGCGGAAAATGAGTTCAGTCCTCAACAGCATGGAAAAAACAGAAGAACATAGAGGCCACCTACTTATGCTGATGTTTCAAGAGAAAGTCCTTAATGGATATCCACATGGAAACAAAAGTTTGCTGCGCTTGTTGTCCACACTAAGCTAGGAAACATGCTTTGAGGCTGTCTCTACAAAGATGCTCTAAATATTGAACCAATGATGAGGCAGTGAGCTACAACAGACCAATGCAAAAAAGTTAAACTTGTATATCTATTGCATATCTCAAGGTTAAAGCTGTCTTCAAGGTTCACTTACCCAAAACTTTCTACATTTTTTGTACTTTAAAAAATAATAGGAACAGGCATCTCTGTTGTAGAGGTTTTCATCCATGCACTTCCTTGAAGCTTCAGATTCCTTTAAAAATATATACAAATATACCTCAGTAATGGCCAATATTAAAATGCATTTTTACAAAAATATGCACACTTGGAAACCTGTAATCTGCATACGCTGACTAAAGGAATGTAGAGATATGTCAGGGTACTAATCATAAGCATAGATATGCAGACATCTGACAGAGGCATACATTCTTGCACTGGTATTAAAATAAAACACCTTCTCCACATTCACCAGTACTTCTTCACTAAAACATCTTCACATCTCTTTTAAAAGGAAAAGAGATATCTCATGTTGAGACATTTGCAATATAAGAGATACAAATCTGCCATTACCTGGACATAGCAGTTTAACACACCATTTAGTTGTACACTAAAGTACAAACAGCAAAACCGCTTTTCTAAATATTCAAGCTTTTTAGGCCAAGACAGAAAAATAACAACTTTGTACAATGGCAGTGGGTTGGTAACTGTACTGCTTGCAAAACTTTGCTCTTAAATATGGTATGGTTTTGAGAAATATTCATCATTTTTGTAATTTATTTATTGTGTTTATTTATTTAAGTAAGGAGCAGTTACTCTTTTCCAGATAATGTTAACTAATATACCATGCAGTAACTTTATTAAGAAAGCACATACCTAAAACAATTTATCCCTTAAATTATATAATTGCATACAATGGAGGGATGTAGCAATTTATAAAGTTAAAATAATAATATACAAGAATATGGAGTGCTATATAAGAAAATACAATGCATGTATTACTACAATACCTGTATACCTGAGTGAGTGTGTGAGATACTTGGTGAAGTAGGCTAGCTGCAGTGGAGCTGTGAACTGGGAAAGTCAATTTCTTCAAAAGATACAGTATGATGCAACAATGAAATAAAATGTTTGTATAGTTTTGGAAGATTCAAAGGCGGTACAGACTAAGTTAACAGATGAGATTTGAGGTTTAGTTCAAGAGATGATAAAGTGGGATTACTTGTGATGTTGTATGAATAGGACTTGCTGTTTGGGACCATCTGTGGAAAAAGCTCAGGATGTGGAGGCTAAGTGGTGGAAGAGGGATTGACAATTATGAATGAGCCATTTCAGAAGTACACAGAAGTCCTAGATCCTATGGGCTCGAGTTTAACAGCGAGTGGTGGACAGTTGAGATATTACAGTTTGTACATGAGTGCCTAATGATTAATGGATTGAAGTTTATTAGACAGAATGTTGGTTTTAGAAACTGAGATGCAGTAGTATTCCTCTATGGAAATGTCCACAAAACAGCAACAAGCCATTATTATTACGGCCTACTTTAAGTTGGAGTTTAATGATTAATGGTGGCATGTAGTTTAGGAAAAGAAATGTGGATTTCACTAGCAGTTTCTTAGTTTGGAAACAGACCATATAGTTGAACGTTCATAATCCTGAATGTGTTTAACACCAGTAGAAGTGAATGAAACTCATTTGATCACATCTGATGGTGTTAAGTCCATGCAAGACTGTGAACAGTGGGGGTCTGGGAAATTGCCCTTTCGCCACTGTACAGCAATTTTGGAGATGGTATATATAATTAGCAGGGGGATGGGGGCACAGCCCCCCACATGAGCAGTGCAGGGGGCTTGCCCTCCTGCAAAAAAACATAAGTGCTGTTTTTTTCACTGTTTTGGCTTTTCATCTTTTGGGATCAGTCATTAGCTGCTCGAGATTTGTGTACTTCAATGTTTAGTAGTACATCCATTAGTTTCTGTAGGTGGCTGGAGTTAAGAGTTGGAGTACTACTTTTATTTGGCCTTGTAATATACCACTTTCTCTCCATGTGAGTTCTGAATTTGATGAAAAGCCTAGCTAGACTCTTATTTGAACTGGTGGTTCCAATTTGAGTGGTGAGCACTATTAAGTGTTTGAAAAAGAGTGTCACAAACCTTTAAGCTTGTCTGCTTAAAGGTGTATGTGGTTGGGCATCTTATAGTCCTAGTGATCACTTGCCAAGTACTTTCATGGTGTTTCCAGAAGGGGAGGGGATATCTACAGTGCTGGTTTGCCTTGAGAATTTTTTTTGCTCTTTGTGAGCACCAAATATCATGCACTTGATTTTAGAGTAGACTGCTATTTCAGCCAGGCAGTTAGCCAGTCCTAGGTTAAGTGAGAAGCCTTTGGAGATGCTATCATAATGCAGGCTTATATGATGTGAAGCATAACTTATAAGAGAATATAACTGCTAGCTGTTAGTATACTAGGTGTATTGTACACTCGGGTCAGATTACAAAAATATGGTGCCTGTTGGAATATCAACTCCATGTTATAGATTCTACTGGTAAAGCACAGGTTGGTCAAGACAGTGCAGTGGGCCTGTGGCTCTTTTGGAAACCATGCCAGTTTAAACATTGCAGTTTATATTAATCTAGATAATTTGTTAACTGTGAATACACATATTTTAAAGTCGTCTAGAGAGGGAGGACTGTACTCTTCAAGGCGGGTGGGGTTTGGTATTTTGCTTTTAGGAATTATGGCTGATTTCCAAATTTTAGAGAATGAGCCTGATGACACTAAACTTTTGAATATGTGCTTAATGGGCATGGCAATAAAAGTACTGCATTCAGATAAGAATAAGGTACAGCCCATCAGATCCTGAGCACTTAAGGGGTGTGCATTGTCAGACGTTTGTTTTCTTTTACTTTGGAAAACAGAACAGGAAGACAATGGTAGGGGATGTTAAGCCTGCAAATGTTTTTTATTTTTTTTTTGAGAAAAGATGTTGTGTGGTCTGATAGAACTCAGATGCTTGTATATTAGCTACAACACTGACAAAAATGTCTCCAAGCTGAGTGCTGTCTTTTGTAAATGGGTTGATAAGGTGATGCTGTAAATGAAGGAATATAATAAAACATCTCCCAGGAACAAACTTTAAAACATTTTCAAGCAAGGATAGGACCTTCTGAGCAATGGTAATGTCCATCTCACCCTGCTGCTCCTATGGTATCAGCTACTGTGTTCTCCAATGAAGACAGCTATCCAGCACCATTTTAAACTTTTCTGGTTAAAAACATAACTAACATCTCAAACTTACTAAACAGGCTACAATGAAAACATAAAATATACATACAATCTGGAGTAGATAAATTATAAAGTTTAACCAAACTTTAAGATCCCCTACAAGGTCTCGTACAAATTTTCTTTAGAATATCCCATATTAAGACCGGCACTGTAAGGTGCACCAACATGATTCCCTTTCCTACAGTGGATATAAAAAGTGTACACCCCCCTGTTAAAATGCCAGGTTTTTGTGATATAAAAAACGAGACCACAATAAATAATTTCAAAACTTTTCCCACCTTTAATATGACCTATAACCTGTACAATTCAATTGAAAAACAAACAAATCTGTTAGGGGAAAAATATAAAAAATAAAAAACGTACAATAAGCTGGTTGCATACATGTGCACACCCTTAAACTAATACTTTGTTGAAGCACCTTTTGATTTAATTACAGCATTCAGTCTTCTTGGGTACACACCCACCATCAATTAAAGAGACTCTGATTAACCCCAAATACGGTTCAGCTGTCCTAGTAGGATTTTCCTGACATTTACCCAGTTGCCTGCTACAGCAAAAGCCATGGTTCACATAAGCTTACAAAGCATCAAAGGGATCCCACTGCTGAAAGGTATCAGTCAGGAGAAGGGTACAAAAAAATTTCCAAAGTATTGGATATACCATGGAACATAGTGAAGATAGTCATCAAAAAGTGGAGAAAATATGGGACAACAGTGATGTTGCAAAGAACTGGACATCCCTCCAAACGTGATGAAAAGACAAGAAGAAAACTGGTCAGGGAGGCTGCCAAGAGACCTATAGCAACACTGAAGGAGCTTCAGGAATTTCTGGAAAGTACTGGTTGTGTACTACATGTGACAACAATCTCCCGTTTCCCCATATGTTTGGACTATGGTGTAGGGTTACAAGACAGAAGCCTTTTCTTACACAGAAAAACATCCAGGCCTGGCTAAAATTTGCAAAACAATACATCAAGTATCCCAAAAGCATGGGGGAAAATGTGTTATGGTCTGACGAGACCAAGGTTGAACTTTTTGGCCACAATTCCAAAATGTACGTTTGGCGCAAAAACAACACTTCTCATCACCAAACGAACACCATCCCCATGGCGAAGCATGGTGGTGACAGTATCGTGCTTTGGGGTTGCTTTCCTTCAGCTGGAACTGGGGCTTTAGTCAAGTTGGAGGGAATTATGAACAGTTCCAAATACCCGTCACTTTTGGCCCAAGACCTTCAGGCGTCTGCTAGAAATCTGAAGATGAAGAGGAATTTCACCTTTCAACACGACAATGACCCCAAAATACATCCAAATCAACAAAAGAATGGCTTCACCAGAAGAAACAACTAAAGTTTTGGGATGGCCCAGCCACAGCCCAGACCAAAATCCAATAGAAAATCTGTGGCGTGACCTGAAGAGGGCTGTGCACAAGAGGTGCCCTCGCAACCTGACAGATTTGGAGCACTTTTGCAAAGAAGAGTGGGCAAATATTGCCAAGTCAAGATGTGCCGTGCTGACAGACTCCTACCCAAGAAGACAGAATGCTGTAATTAAATCAAAAGGTGCTTCAACAAAGTATTAGTTTAAGGGTGTGCACACTTATGCAACCAGCTTATTGTATGTTTTTTTATTTTTTATATTTTTTCCCCTAACAGATTTGTTTGTTTTTCAACTGAATTGTACAGGTTAAAGGTGGGAAAAGTTTTGAAATGATTTATTGTGGTCTCATTTTTTATATCATAAAAACCTGGCATTTTAACAGGGGTGTGTACACTTTTTATATCCACTGTACTTCAAAAATGGGATGTACTACATACACCTCAATAAGGAAGAAACAGTTCTTCATACCGAAAACACTCTAGAAACTCCATTCCTGGTTTGTTAGATGTAATGGTCCCTTTTTCCAAAGAGAAACTATCACCCAGAGGCAACTTTATTGCCACTGCACCACTAGGGGTCACACACCTGATTAGGAGCCTTCATGCAGTTGGTTTCCCTCTACTAGACACTTGAAAGCATGTGAGTAAGGTGATAAATTATACCCATTGCTGTTTCTGCACCATGGTTATTCAAAAACTGAACAATGAAATAATAATATACTTAATCCTACTGTTGCTTTTTTGATTATCACCATTTGCTGACTGACTGGCTATTAAATCAGAAATCCAGTCTGTTCCTCATTGTGAATCTAACAGCCGAGAGGCTAGCAAATACACATGTGAAATATTTCCACTTTTTACTGGGAAAGAAGCAATAAAGTTGCGTAACACATTTAGTTTTCTGAAGAGGAACAACACAAAATAGCATTAATTAGAAATAAGTTTAATATTTACTGAGAGTCTGAGAAGAATTTGCTGCTTATTCACTGACTGTTCAAGTTTATACAGAAACAACAGGTGCTTACACTACTGAGCTAAAGCATCAGGTAACAGACTGTGAATTCAGTGAGTTGCATAATTCAGTAATAAAGAGAACAGTTTGTCGCTTAAACAGGATCTAACAAGGGACAGGCTCTTAAGATAAACAAATATGATCTTGCCAAACGCTGTAGATGTATTTAAAGCAAATGAAATTAATAGTACAAAGACAGAGTAAGACATTGTTTGAGAATAAATGTGAGTAAAATAAAGTGAGAATGTGTTGTAACAGTAAAAGAAATAAGAAATGGAGCCACGCTACACACAGAAATATGGTGATGTCAAAATTCAGTCCTCATGCACTAGTCTGGTTACTGGTATAAGACGAACCATTTATCCTACTTTTAATCAAATTTGCTCCAGTGGTGTAGAGGGATAAAGCCTTGAATATAGCCCCGGCAGCCGAAGTTCTATTAACAGTTCTGGTGACTGACGCAGTGGCAGGGAGGGATGGCCATTCCTATCCTGTAGGGGAGGGTGGTAATGTGGGCTAATGAGGTCTGGGGATGTCGCGTGGTAAAGGTGTATAGTCTGAGGAAGTTGAGGATGAGAGATGGTTGAGCTGCTGTGTAGGTGGAGTGATACCCCCGCAACACCCCATTGCATTTCTGCCCCACAGACATTAACATGAACACTGAAAGAGAGAAGGGAAATTGGTATGTCATATGAGCAACTCCCCACAGACTGAATGACATCACCGACCTCCTAGGGTACCCTTGACATCCATGCTGGCCCAGGCAAAAACTGGTGATAGACTGATGTTAACTGAAATAGCTGAGAAATGCAGCAATGAACATGCAGTACTGGGACCACTGTCGGCATGAAGTAAAGGGACACCAAAGAAAATTACAGATTGTACTGTAGAAAGAACTATTTTGCAAAGATAGCTAAAAGGAAAGAAAACAGTGTTCAAAGCAATTTGTATGTTGCTGAATAGAAACGTGAAAGTGAGTTGCACCAACAAACAGCTGGGGTGGGTGCGATTAAAGAATTAACAAAGAAGTCTGAAAATACACCAGAGGCATTGAGGCAAGAGTGCAAGCCAGATTATAGGCAGGAAATGCTGATTTTAACCTACGCAGAGGTGCAGGATGTAATACTTTGTCTAATGATAATTCTGAAGCATTGTCATTAAAAGGTGTAGAAAGCAAAACTATTTGCACACTGTTAGCATGCTCATAGCACCAACTAAAGACAATGGTTCAAAAGCTACTGGCATTAGTATAAAAAAGGAAGAATACATTTTTTAAGATAAAGGAATTAAAGAAATTAATTCTCATAATATTTTGGGTTATTCGGCTTATGAAAAACTAGAAAAGGTAAACAAATTCAATTACAGTGTCAAAGAAAAGAGTAAATATGTGCAGCAACAGTCACTCAGATGTTGTCAGAGCCATTGCAAAGACATCTTTCAGAACAGTAATGATTTTTTACAGGCTTATGAAGTCTGGGAAATGAAAATCATATATAAATAAATCATACTGCTGTGCCACTGATGAATGTGTTCTATTACACTTCAACTCTGTGTGATAAATATGCAGTGAGCAACATTTATCAAATTCCACTTACAAAGATATGATCTATAATACATCTAGTTTCTGAAGTCCTTAGTTTTATAGATTTGAAATCTTCAGACAGACCGCTATCACACATAATTAGTTTTTTCAGCTGAGCCAATCAACATAAATTCTTCACATTCTAGTACTACTGCAGCCGTTAGTAAGCAAGTAGTCATTTGAACTCATTTCCGTTTTAACATGCAAATATATAGGTTCATAGGTTCATACTAGGCTATCTGCCCAAGGGCATTTATAAGCCTAGCCCATAGTTATGTGGCTTTCGCCACCCCTTTAGTTTGAATAAAAACTATGCCTATAATTTTTCTGTGCCTCTGTCAAGCAGCGACACTGAAGTAATCCCTGGGGTATATCTGCGATCTCCCATCCATTGGTCAAGATTCCTCTTGAACAAGGCCAGTGAGGTGCTCTGCCTCACATGTACCGGGATTTTGTTCCACAGCATAGGGAGTCTCTGGGTGATGAATCTGTCCCTCCAGCATGTTCTATTTATAACCGTGTCAAGGTTCAAGTCTCCCGCCCTTGTGGTTCTGAGGGATCTAGATTTTTTGAGGTGAAGCATATTCATCAAATCTGGGTTTGACATGGCCTTATATGTCAGGCACAGGTCACCTCTGAGCAAGCGGTATGAGACTGAATAGAGCTGGAGTTCTTTCAGTCGGGCAGCATAAGACATATTTTTGAGACCCTTTATCCTTTTGGTGAGGAACTTTTGGGGCCTTTCAAGCTGCATCAGGTGTCTGGTCGGGGCATTGTACTCAATCATAGGTCTAATGAGTGATGAGTACAGGGGGACGATGACCTCCCTTGATCTAGATGTGAATCCCTTCATGATCAGGTGGGCGATATAGAAGGTTTTCCTAACTACTTTAGCAACATGAGTGTCAAACGAAAGGCTACTGTCAACTTGGGTCCCCAGATCCCTGATGACTTTTTCTGTGCTCAGTGGATTGCCATCTATATGGTAGCTAGGGGTAACCTTGTTTTTCCCGAAGGGTATGACTATGCATTTTTTGGCGTTTAACTTCAGGCCATGGCTCTGGCACCAGTTATCCGTTTCTGTGAGGCCCTTCTGGAGGATATCTGTGTCAGATGTGTTTTCGACTATGGTTTTCCTAACTACTTTAGCAACATGAGTGTCAAACGAAAGGCTACTGTCAACTTGGGTCCCCAGATCCCTGATGACTTTTTCTGTGCTCAGTGGATTGCCATCTATATGGTAGCTAGGGGTAACCTTGTTTTTCCCGAAGGGTATGACTATGCATTTTTTGGCGTTTAACTTCAGGCCATGGCTCTGGCACCAGTTATCCGTTTCTGTGAGGCCCTTCTGGAGGATATCTGTGTCAGATGTGTTTTCGACTATGGCGCCCATATTCACTCTAAACAAGGGAAGGGTTAGGTTAGTTAGCCAAGGAGCTATTCAGATGCAGCCAAGACAGCACTGCTAACTGCCACCTCAACATGAAAGAATATTTAAAGAGCATAAAGAAGGACACTATTTGGAAAGATGCTGTAGTAAAAGTATGGTCACATGTCTGCCAAATAACGTCTCACTCTAGCATGAGATATAAAATAATACTTTTATCACACAGATTAAAGTGACAGAAATGTCTCAACTAAACTAAAAGGCAACGTGCAGATCTTCTTGTTAAGTGAAGGCCTGGAATATAAAGGGCATTCCAAAGGTAGACAGGCTGAAATAAGTGAAGGATGTACTTTAATAGATATACAAGCTAAACATCTATTTAATCTTGTAGAGATCTGACGGGTATTTCAAATCCAAAGCCAGCTTAGCATTTCTGGGCTTAAAGTCCCTGAACTGGCACCAGAAGGAGAATCTTCTCCATTTTGATAGGTATGATTTTACTGTGATGGGTTTCCTAACCTCACTCATAATGTTTAACACATCCTCACAAAATACATGCCTTCCTGTGATTAGTATGAGATCATTCAGGCTATCAGCCTAAGTGTGCCCAGGTTTGGATGCAGCAAAGACACTGTTCTGTGTTAGAAGGTCCACTTGCTGAGGCAGCATCTTACATTTTCCTCTTGCCAAGTTGTATGAGAAAAGGAACCAGTGCTGTCCTAGCCAGCAAGGAACTATAAAGATCATTTTCTGCTTATCCTCCAATAATTTTGTCAGCAGTTTTATCAGTACTCTAAAGATCAAGAGTACTGGAGGTAAAGTGTACAGAAACAGACAAATCCAATTCAGGGAAAAGGCATTTACTGCAGTCCCCTGGAATTGCTAGCCTTTAGCAAAATTGTCAGTTGCCTGTTCACATGAAAGTCAAACAGATCTATTTCCAGTCTACTCTATTAGTGAAGTCTAGGAAAAGTTTCCCTGTGTAGCATCCATATATGTGGATGTGCATTGGTTCTTCTCAGTCTATCTGCTATCCCATTCAGTTCTGAAGGAATATATGGGGCCTTCAGGAATGTTCCTTTCTGTGCTGCAACCTCCCAAACCAGGCTGAGTCATGACTGATCCCTCACAGATATCTCAGTTCTGATGATCCCTGTGTTTTTCTCTGTTTTGTTTGGCAGTCCTTTTGAACTTATTTTCTCCCTTGACAGATCTGGTGAACCAGTCTTGACTTGGAAATTCCTGCACTACCTAGGTATATATGTCTGAAAAATCTGCTAAATGAATGGGTGATTTTAATCCTTTTCCTCCATATTTTTGTACACTTTTGGACACTCCTACTGGGCCCATCTCATTTTCTCACTCAACTGAGTACAGTGAGATCATATTTTGATTTCAGACACTCCTACCAGTCCCATCTCCTCTGCTGTGTACACTTTTGTACACTATCTGGAAATATACAGAGCTAAGTATTTTTTTTTTTTGGTTCTTCAGAATTGTGTACTGTCAATTGTTGCTGGACTAATTTTATTCAGAGTTGTGCACTATTATTTTTGATTCACTGTACAGTTTTTCAGATCTCTGCTGAAAGTGTTTTGTCCCACCTCCCCCTATTTCCTGCTGTGTCTTAAGTTGGTATAACTGTTTTTTTACAGCTTGTGTCATCTGACTATCTGAAGGATTACTTGCATAATAGACCCTGCTAGTTAACAGCCTAATACATTCCTTCTGCACTTGTTTTTAGTAATTTTTAATTTAATTGCATTTTTTAAACTGTGTTTGGTCTAATATTGCTACATACTCAAGTGTGCTAGCTTGCATTGCATCTGAATTGTTTTTACTGCTGTTTTGGCTACTTTTCTGTAAAAAAACAAAACAAAAAAAAAAAAAACAAAAAAAAACTGTAAGCCTGTTTCCTACCTTTCCTGTAACTAGTGCAGTCCAGATACAGACTGGCTGTATCCGGGACTGTATGCAAGCTTCTGAGCCACCCCAAGCCTTTCTGTGTTGGAGGGAAGCCTTCTAGCTTGTCAGTGGGAGTGGTAAGCACTAGATAACCTATTTACCACATAAGGAGTGGTTCTGGCCCAGACATTGTAGTTATTGGCTGTCTGGGCAATCTTTTCCATCTCTCTCAACTTTCTGATATGTAAGCCCGCATTAACACTTGTTTCTTCCCTGTAACTAGTCTAGTGCAGATACAGATTCTTAGTTTTAGCACTTGAATTTGCTTATTCGTGCTCAGCACTTGTTCAGAAATTGTTGTAAGAACTAAATAAGCTACTAATTACTATAGCACTCAACCTTCCTCATTACCTAGAGGAAAACAGTTTTTGCATTTACTTTCCTCACTTGCTTAGAGAAAAACAGCTCTTGTACTCACTTTCCTCACTTATCTAGAGGAAAACAGTTTTTTATTCAAGCATTTATTTATTTTTATTTATTTATTTATATTTGTTGACCGGGAGTGTCTGACTGGACGTAGGTCCATTTTCAGCGGATGCCCAGGGAGAGAAGCTCCACAGTTAAAATAAACAGACAGTAGTTACATTGGATTACAGAGCGATTAACAATTTACATAGCAATTACTTACAACATATTTACAGATGAAGAACATATTACATCAGTAGACAACTAGAATCTTTATCTGTGAAGTACATAACAGACATTAACAAATGTTACAAGAAGAAGTTCCTGCTGTATAATAAGTACTGGCTTATGAGCATCTGAGCTTGCTATAATCAAGGTAGTTAGTGGAGTGGAAAGAAAGGTAGTGGTTGGATGGGGAGGGTGATATTAGAGTGGGAGTTGCAAGGGCATAGCCAGCATGTTTTTAGGTGTGCTTTTAGTAAAGTTTTGAAGTGGGTGCATGATGGTATGGAGGTAATTGTGGGTGGGAGGGAGTTCCATAATTTGGCTATGGTGCAAGAGCATAGTGCTTCACCAGCAGAATTATTGGCTTTAGTGATCTGCAAGTGATTTTTGTTGCTGGATCTTAGTTGTCTGGTGGTGCGATAGGGTTGGAGTAGATTCTGGAGGGATGGGACATTTAATGGATGATTTACTAGTTTGTGGGCGAATGAGAGTTGATACCATTGAAGGAGGAGAGGGAGTTCAAGCTAGCCCAGTTCAGCAAGTGAGAGACAGTGGTGACTATGGTAGGATGCCCTTGTGGCGAATTTGGTGATTTTGTTGTAGCAGGTCTCTAGCTTGTTTAAATCGCATTGCCTTAGGTTGGTATATATTGGACAGGCATAAAGTAGGGTGGAGATAAGGTGGGAATTTGCTATTGAAATCTTTACTGCTTTGGTGAGAAGTTGCTTATTTCTGTATAGTGTTCCTAGTTTATTGTTATAGTCAAGGATATGTGAATGTCAAATTTTAGTTTATTGTCTATTTCCACTCCTAGCAATTTGCATGTCCAAGGGTCAGCTCCCAGTGTTCTCTCCTGTCTATCTGATGAATCTGGGCATCTTGGGGCAATGTAGAAATTGCCTCATGTACACAGACAACCCTCTTCTCCTACCACCCGACACTACAACCTGTGAGAGATGCACTTATCTAGCCAAACTGGAGGTAAATCTCTCTCCAACCAAGACTGAACTTGACATCCAAGAGGAAAAGGTAAACACTTGCACAACATCACACTTATCGCATAGTCTCATTAAATCTACACCACCAAAATCCACACATAGAAACACAAAAACATCCGTGGCGGCTCTCAACAGTAATCTGCCCAAGCAACAGAGACCTCCAAAGCAGAAACGCAAGCAACTTCCACCCTCCCAACACAATCCAAATGACACATAGCCCACAGACTCCGTGTGCTACTCAACCACAGCCAATAAGGCAAAACAACGTATCCAACACACTAGTCATGGGTGACTCTATAGTCAGGCACACTGATGTCCCACTCACCAGGCTAAACAAGGAGAAGGTTACTGTCAGCTGCCTGTCGGGTGCCAGGATCCGCCACATAACCCACACACTCGGGTCACTCCACAACAAGTACAAATATGACTCTGTCATTGTCCATGTTGGTGTGAACAACCTGAGATGTACGTCCCTGAACTACATGAAAAGAGACATGGAAGTGCTCTCTGACCTTGTAGCCCAGACAGGTATGACCCTAGCCCTGAGTAGCATTCTGCCATCGTCCAGAATGATACCACAGTACAAGGACAAAATGATTGACTTCAACAATTGGCTAAGCTTCTGGTGTCATTCTAAGGGGATCCAGTATCTGTCTGCTTGGGATGACATGGTCGACAGACCACGATGCTTTGCCAGAGATGGCCTGCACCTGTCGCCCCTGGGATTCCGGATACTGGCCCCTATAATACCTTTTTTAGGCAAGGCTCAAATGATAAATTCACCACCGTAACAGAAACAGGCAAGCAAAAACTGAGGGTAATGCTACTCAATGCTAGCAGTCTAAATCTCAAAATGGACTCACTCGAGGCACTCCTTAAAATGGAGAACATTGATATCAGTGCAGTGACTGAGACCTGGTTCAAGACTCCAGAGAGCACCCCTGCACTACCAGGCTATAATTCATACCACACTTTTCGGCTATGTAACCTGGACCAGAACACCAAAGGCGGAGGTGTGTCCATATTCGTTAAGGATATCCACACCTCCAGGCTAGTTGCTCAGCATAATGCATCCGAGGTTATCCAAGTGCAACTAACTCTGGGCAAAACTGCAATCCAAATTATAGCTTGCTACAGATCCCCCACCATGCCCCAGGATTGCCACTCCTCTTTTCTTGATGTACTGGAAAATATTAGGGTTCAACCAAACACCCTAATAATGGGCTATTTCAACTACCCCACCGTTAACTGGGAAAACTACTCGTGTACCAACTCTTTCACACAATGCTTTCTGGAATTCATAAACTCCAATGCCCTGGATCAACTTGTTCACACCCCCACCAGGGGCAACAACATCCTAGACCTAGTCATTACCAACATGAGTGACTGGTGTTCCACACCTGAAGTCAACTCCTCATTGGTCCGATCCGACCATAAGCTAATCACCCTTGATATCCACATCCCACCCCCACCCCCCATTAAGGAAACCACAGTAAAAAATTTCTCCAAAGCCAACTTCATGCTTAAGACAGAAGTGGTGAACTTCATGGTACCCATGAAGACGGACAGTACAGTTACGACTGCTGAATCCTACACAAATGCACTCTATAAGCAATTATACGAGTGCGTGGATTGTGCTATCCCAAACAGAACCAAGACGCTATCCTGCAAAAAAAGGAAGCCAATCTGGTGGTCCCCTGCCATCAACACACTGTACAACAGAAGGAAAAAGTTGTTGCAAAACAGAGTAAAATCCCATGAGTGGAGGCGCTCCCTGGTCAGCCTCAGTAAGAAGCTGAGATCCCTTATAAGATCCTCCAAAGCTAGCTATGAAAACAAAATCACCACTGATTCTAAGGACAACCACAAAGCATTCTATAGCTATGTCAAAAATCGCAACGGCAACACCCAGATCTGCTCTGAGTTACAGCACAACGGCACAAATATTACAGAACCAACTGATATTGCCAACATCCTGACAGATAGGTTCAGTGCTAACTTTACCCCCCCCCCCCCCGTAAAGGGCCAATATCTATACAGGAAGAATGCAGAGTCCCTGTAATCACAACTACGCAGGTAAAAGCTGCACTCTCTAAAGCCAAAAACCCAGCATCCATGGGACTGGACAACATCCCAGGCTGCATGTTACATGAATGTCAGAACGAACTGGCTCCCCACCTAAGCACCATGTTCAATCATAGCCTCACATCATTTGTGCCATCTGAATGGCGTACAGCAACAGTTATCCCACTCCAGAAAGGGGGAGCCACCACTGATCCTGGGAACTATTGCCCTATTAGCCTGACAAGCCTGGTCTGCAAGGCCATGGAACGTATCATCATGGAACTCATAAACAAAGACATTGGTAACCTCCAAACTCTGGATCCCACCCGGTTCGGGTCTGTGAAAGGCAGACCATGCCTCCTGAACCTGATTGACTTCTTTAAGGCAGTCACCAAAGCCGTAGATGAGGGTAAGGTGTTTCACACAGCCTATCTTGACCTTGCAAAGATTTTTGACACCATCCACCATTCTGGAATTATAGCTAAACTCACTAAACTAGGTATAAATCCCTACATCACAAGATGGGTTGCCAACTGGCTCACTGACAGAACCCACACTGTAAAAGTTGCACACTCCAAATCTGACCTCAAACCAGTGACAACTGGTACCACAGGGTTCAGTTCTGGGAGCTCTCCTGTTTGGTATCTACTTCTCTGAAGTACAGGCTAACACAGAAGGCCTCTGGCTAACGAAGTTCGCAGATGACTGCAAACTAGGAGCCATAGTCAAGTCCCCAAATGATGTGGAAATCCTACAGAAGGGCCTCGCTGAGACAGATGGCTGGTGTCAGAGCCATGGCCTCAAGCTCAATGCCGAAAAGTGCATTGTCATCCCCTTTGGTAAAAACGTTGTACCCATGAACTACTACATAGACAGCAGTCTACTTAACACCGAATGTGTGATAAGAGACCTTGGGACCCAGGTGGACAGTAGTCTGTCCTTTGATAGTCACATCGCCACAGTAGTCGGGAAGTCCTTCTAAGTGGCACACCTAATCATAAAAGGGTTCTCATCCAAGAAAAAAGAGGTCATTGTTCCCCTCTACTCGACACTCATTAAACCCATTATAGAGTACAACGCCCCTTTTGGAATGTACCTCACAAGACATCTGCAGCAGCTGGAAAGGCCACAGAAGTACCTCACAAACAGGATTACTTGCCTCAAACAGATGCCCTACACTGACCGTCTCAAAAAACTCCAGCTTTACTCCGTAGCATATTGCCTACTCCGAGGTGATCTTTGCCTAACATATAAAGCTATGTCAATCAAAGAGCTGTTGGACATGCTACAACTAAAGAAATTCCAATCCCTCCGAGCTACACGCTCCAGGGACCTAAACCTTGTCACCACAATAAACAGGACATGCTGGAGGGATAGATTCCTGTCCCAGTGACTTCCCATATTCTGGAACAGGCTACCCATCTATGTCGAGCAAAGTTCTTCATTAGCACTCTTCAAGAAAAATCTTGATGAGTGGATGGGAAATAGGAAATACACCCCGGGGATCACTTCTGTGTCTCTGCTCGACAGTGGCACAGGAAAATAACTTTCTTGGGTGGCGTAAGCCAGGGAACCTTGTTGGCTAGGCTTATGTAGGCCCTCGGGCCGATAGCCTAGTACCTACCTATAAACCTATGAACTTCTTGAGAGATAGTATGAAGCATAGATTCTTATTTAAAGGGGCATTTAGTACTTCAGACTTCAGTGTCTGGAATGAATGATGTCCTCAATCAGGAATGGCTTCTAAAAACTGACCTAATTACTGCTGCCCCACAAGTTGCATCCATGGCATTGATGCTATATTTCTTAGACTACTTGGCTACCTGGTAAGAGAGACCACATAAGTCTAGCAACTCCTGCATCAGGTCTATCTTGAATCCTCTTTGTCTTGTTCCTTATCTGCTCCAACAGGGGTTATTGATAAAAAAGCTTGTGGGACTTGCAGTTTAAAACCATGAAGATGGGGGACGGCAGCTGTTTACACTTTCTTCTTCTAAACATATCAAAGGCTCTGCTCTCCTTGTCATTTGGGATATAATTACTGGTAGGAGTGGAAACTGCTTACCTACCAGAGTCCAGGGACACCATATCTGGATCCAGTAATGTGCTGTTTAAAGGGCCTTGGAGATGTTGGTCCAGGACGGCATATCAGAAATTGACTGCATGCTCCCTTGTGAAGCAGTTGCGTCAGATGCCACAGCCAAAATGATTCTGCACTGGGGCTGCAAAAGTTTGTACAGAATCTCTGGACCTTCAAAGCCCTAATTGGTCAGTCAGATCCTCAGTTTCCTTACACTTCTCCCTGTAAGTTTTTTCTTTGAAGAAAAGCTCCCAAAGGCTTTGAACAATGCTACGGTGGCCTGAAATCAGGCTCATACACCTTTTCTGGCTGTGAACTCCTGGAGAGACTTTTGATGTCATATTGTTCTCTGGGTGAGCTATGCACAGTGCAGACAGGAGTCCATATCACGTTCCAAGCCAAAGCAAAAAAGAAACTTAATGCAGAAGTCCTTATGTAGTATCTGCTTGCCATGAACTAAAATTTACTCACTCCAACAGATAATGCTTCTGAACTGTACTCTGAATCAGGCATTAGCAACAGAAAGCAATCAACCAAGATAAAGAATTTCTTTATGGCATACTTATCTGTTCCTGGAAGAAAGCAGATGAATGGGCTGCATACTGCAGAGTATATGACCAATACAAACTACAAGTGAAGAAAGATCTGAACATAGTAATAATGTGTCAGTGGGATCATAGAAAGCCCTAATATAAGAAAGTATGGAGCTGTTTTTGTTCATGATGATTAAAATTTGTCATATTTAAGGATTCACTTGATGTTAATAACTAACATACAGGCCTCTTAGTTAATTTACCTTGTAGAGATGTTGGTACTTTTTTGTCCAATCACATAGAAAGGAGAGCTGATTCAGTGTGAGTTAACAGATTTTTTTTTGATAAATGCCTACATGAAAAAAAAGCTAGTCTGGTACTAGGACATATTTTTGATAAATCACATTTAGAAAAGAGAGTCAGGTCAGTGTGAATGAAAATGTTCTTTGGGTAAATACCTGCATGAAAAAATGGCCCATTTTAAAGAGTGGTAGTATGTAGAGCACCCAAGCCTGGGCATATGTGTATGTTAGGATGGTGTCTACCTGTAAAGACAAGGTAAGAACATTTTTGCAGCAGATATATTATTTATCAAACATGACAGAATTTTTGCCAATTCACAAATTTAACATTTCACATACAGCAGAATTTTGATTTATCGGTGTTAGCTGTCAATGCAAGACACATTAGTAATACTATTTTTTCTAATGGAAAATTTGCTACATTCACATAATACAGATGTAGTTATTATTTGTGAAATGTGATTAAAAGACAGTGATTGGAAACCATTTCTGTTAGGGAATAATTTTTTTGTTGCAACAGACATTTTAACAAAAATCAGCATGTTTTATGAAAGGGATTAAATATCGATATGAGACTTTAGATTATTACACCTTTGCAGACAACACCAACAATGTAGATGGTGCAACTGTGACAATAAAGACAACCCTGGAAGAGATTATAATTGTTGGAGTGTACAAGACCACCAAAGTCAATACTGATGACCTAGAGGAATTCATACATTTCTTGCATAAATCACAGGAGGGAAAACCATAATAGGTGGGGACTTAAACTTAGCAGAAACAAAATGGAATAATATTGATTCTGCAATATAAGTAAGGAAATTGCTTACAACATATGACATTCTTCCTCATCACTGTTGCAGAACTCTTTACTCTTAAGATACCCTGCTGAGGACAGCTTAATATTTAGTCAGTATTCCAAAGATTTTACACCTTCCAGGCATCATACATTAGACATATGTCCTATGTGCAAGATGTAAGGTACAGATGTCTAATCCTCGGAACTGAGGTGTGCCAGGAGAACCAGAGAAATCTCAGAGAAAGCAATAACATGCCCATCTAAGAAAAGGAACAGAAGGAGATAAGGATGGAAGAGTGACCCCTCTGCCAGAAGCAAGGCAACAGAAAATAATAGGGGGCAGGAAGGAGGGGCAGAATACTGCAGCAGAGATAAGAAGGATATCTACTGTTGTCTTACCATAACAGTAGGACATCTACTGTTACGTACCTCCCTGGACTACATGAAAAGAGACATGGAAGAGCTCTTGGATCATGTGGCCCAGGCAGTTATGACCCTAGCCCTGAGTAGCATCCTGCCTTCGTCCAGAATGATACCACAGTATAAGGACAAAATGACTGACTTCAACAATTGGCTAAGCTTCTGGTGTCATTCAAAGGGGATCCAGTATCTGTCTGGGACGACATGATCGACAAACCACGATGCTTTGCCAGAGATGGTCTGCACCTGTCACCCCTGGGATTCAGGTTACTGGCTAAAGCTCTTGCCACCCTTATAGTGCCTTTTTTAGGCAAGGTTCAAAGGACAAAACCAACACCACAACAGATACAAGCATGCAAAATCTGAAGGTAATGCTACTCAATGCTAGAAGTCTAAACCTCAAAATGCGCTCTCTCAAGGCACTCCTAAAAATGGAGAACATCGATATCTATGCAGTAACTGAGACCTGGTTCAAGACTCCAGAGATCATCCCTGCAATACCAGGCTACAACTCTTACCACATTGTTCAGCCACCAAACCAAGATCAAAACACTAAAGATGGAGGAGTGTCCATATTCACCAAGGATATTCACACCTCCAGGCTAGTTGCTCAACACAATGCATCTGAAATTCTCCAGGAGAAACTAACACTAGGTAAGACTGCAATCCAAACTGTAGCTTGCTACAGATCCCCCACCATTCCCTAACATTCTCACTACACCTTTCTAAACATACTGGAAAAGATACAACCAAACTCCCTAATACTGAGTAATTTCAACTACCCTGCCATTAACTGGGAAAACTACTCAGGTACCTACACCTTTTCCCAACGGTTCTTGGAATTCATAAATTCCAATGCCCTGGATCAACTAATCCATTGTCCCACCAGGGACTCCAATATCCTAGACCTGGTCGTTACCAACATGGGAGATAGATGCTCCACACCAGTGGTTAACCCCTCATTGGTCAGGTCTGACCATAAGCAAATCACCCTTGACATCCACATCCCCCCCCCCCCCCAAGTAAGGAAACCTCAGTAAAAAACTTCTCCAAAGCCAACTTCATGCTACTTAAGTCAGAAGTGACAAACTTCATGGCACCCATGCAGACGGGAGCTGAAAGTTCGACTGCTGAATCCTACACTAAGGCACTGTACGAGCACATCCACTCATGCGTGAATCGTGCCATCCCAAATAGAACCTAGACAGTCTCCTCCAAAAAAAGGAAGCCAATCTGGTGGTTCCCTACCATAAAGAAACTGTTGCAGAAAAGAGGAAAATCCCATAATGCAAAAAACTCCCTTACCAGCCTCAGTAAGTAGCTGAGATCCCTCATAAAATCCTCCAAAGCTAGTTACGAAAATAAAATTGCCAAAGACTCCAAAGACAACCACAAGGCATTCTATAGTTATGTCAAGAATCTAAATGGCAATGCTCAGATCTGCTCTGAGCTAAAACAAAATGGCATTAAATATACTGATCCCAAGGATATTGCCAATATCCTGGCAGCTTGATTTAGTGCCAACTTCACCCCCTAAATGGCCCATCTCAATATCAAAAGATTGCCAAATTCAGGTAATCACGGCCACACAGGTAGAAACCACACTCTCCAAAGCTAAGAATACAGCATCCATGAGAACCAGATGATATTCCGGACTGTGTACTACATGAACTACAAAATGAACTGGCACCTCACCCAAGTGTCATGTTTAATCATAGCCTCACCTCAGGCTTCGTGCCCACTGTGTGGCAGACAGCTGCAGTTATCCTAGTCCACAAGGGGGGATCCACCTTGGATCTCAGGAACTACTGTCCCATCAGTCTGATGAGCCTGATCTGTAAGGGCATGGAACGCATTATCATGGAACTTATAAACAAAGACATTGGCCACCTTCAAACACTGGACCCCACCTAGTTTGGGTTCGTGAAGGGACGATCTTGTCTCCTGAACCTGACTGACTTCTTTGAATCAGTCTCCAGAGCTGTGGACGAGGGTAAGCTGGTCCACACAGCCTATCTGGACCTCGTCAAGGCCTTTGACACCATCCCCCACTCTGCAATCATAGATAAACTTATTAAGCTGGGCATAAATCCCTACGTCACTCGATGGGTTGCAAACTGGTTTACTGACAGAACCCATACTGTAAAAGTAGCTGACTCCAAATCCAGCTCCAGACAAGTGACAAGTGGAGTACCTCATGGTTCAGTCCTGGGACCGCTCTTATTTGGCAACTACTTCTCTGAAGTACAGGCCAACACTAAGGGACCCTGGCTAACAAAGTTTGCAGATGACTGCAAACTGGGAGCCATTATTGAATCACCAAATGATGTGGATATTCTACAAAGGGGCCTTACAGAAACAGATGCTTGGTGCCAGAGCCATGGGCTCAAGCTTAATGCCAAGAAATGTATAGTTATCCCCTTTGGGAAAAGACATGTACCCATGAATTACCACACAGGTGGGTGTACACTAAACACTGAAAGTGTGATGAGAGACATAGGGACACAAGTGGACAGTGGTCTCACCTTCGATAACCACATCGCCACAACAGTCAGGAAATCCTTCTATGTGGCACACCTCATCACTAAGGGCTTTTTGTCCAGAAAAAAGGAGGTCACTGTCCCACTGTACTCATCACTCATTAGACCCATTATAGAGTACAACACCCTGTTTGGTATGTACCTCACAAGATATCTGCAACAGCTGGAAAGGCCGCAGAAATACCCTGTTTGGTATGTACCTTACAAGACATCTGCAACAGCTGGAAAGGCCGCAGAAATATCTCACTAAAAGAATCATAGGCCTAAAGCAGATGCCCTATGCTGACCATCTAAAAAAACTCCAGCTATACTCTGTGGCATATCATCTACTCAGAGGCAATCTCTGCTTAACATACAAGGCCATGTCAAATCCTGAGCTGTTGGACATGGTCCACTTAAAGAAATCCCAATCCCTCAGAGCCACACGCTCCAGGGATCTAAACCTTGTCATCACAATGAACAAAACATACTGGAGGGATAGGTTCCTGACCCAGAGACTCCCCATACTCTGGAATAGACTGCCCATACATATCAAGCAGAGTGCCTCCTTGGCCCTCTTCAAAAGGATCCTTGAGGATTGGATGGGAGATAGGAAATTTACCCTGGGGACCACGTCAGTCACCCTGCTAGACAGGAGTCCAGGGAAGTAAATATTATGGGAAGAAATATCTGGGGAATTGTTTGGCTAGGCTTGTATAGACCCTAGGGTCAATAGTCTAGTACCAGCCTATGAACCTATGAACCTTAAGATCATACATAACTGTATTATGTCCTTCCTTATCACTGTTTCAGAAATCTTTACTTTTGGGAGAGGAAGAAACCTAGTCAAAAGTATGGAAGGAGGAAGGCAGAAAAGAGCCATCCACAAACCCATGAGGGATAGCCCTGGCAAATCCTGCCCTGTCCCTGAAATGACATCCAACATGTAATATTTGGTTAAAGTGTGGACAGAAAACCAGGTAACAGCTTCCAACATGGACCTAGTATCCAGACCCTTGAAAAGAGCACCAGAACAGACTACTGCCTTGGCAGAATGAGCATAAACAGAAGATGAAAGCAGCTTGCTATGAAAAGAATAACAAAAAGAAATGGCCTTAGAAATCCAGGAGGAGATTTACTTAGACACAGCCAAATACAATTTCCTGGCATGAACAGAAACATGTTGCTCATATTTCCTGATTCATTTTGTCTTATTCATACAATATCAAAGCTATTTAAAACCAAGGTGTGTAGTACCTTCTCACTAGAAATATATACAGAAAAAAAAGAGGGAAGATGTATGGAGTGATTCATGAAAACGTCACTCACCACCTTGGGCATAAAAGAAGGACTGGTATGAAGAGACATCCTGCCCTTGTGAAAAAAAAGGAGGAACTGCCAAGAAAGCTTGGTGTTCAGAAACCCTCTTTGCAGAAGTACCAACAGTGTCTTCCAAGCACAATGCTGCAGGGAAGAAGAAAAGACAGTCTCAAAAGGGGACACGGTCAGTTTTTCAAGAAAAAAATTAAGATCCCAAGGTGAAGGAATAGGCTTTCTTGGACATCTGATAAGAAGGACAACTTTCAGAAATTGACTTCAAAACTAAAAGCAAAAGATGGATTCAGAGGCAGATAGGCAGAAATCGCTGACAAATAAAATTTAACAGAGTAATATGCCACGGCAGCATTGAGCAATTCACACAAATAATAAAGGAAAGTAGGGACCCCCACAAGAAACGGGTCCAGGTCATGCTTGAGACACCAAATAGAAAATCCCTTCCATTTAGCCACATAGGATTTACTAGTATTGGGTTTTCTGGCTTCCTACAAAACCTGAAGCATGTCCTCAGAAAACTGGTGCCTGAAAGGAATCAAAACCCCACCACCCAAAGTGTTTGCTGAAGTGTAGACAAGTGGGGGTGAATGACAGATCCCTTGACTTGTGTCAGAAGATCCATCCTGTGAGATAACTTGTGATAACTGCCCCCCCCCCCATCTCAGCAGGGTATCACAAGAGTAAAGAATACTGCAACAGTGAGAAGTAGGACATCTACTGTTATAGTAAGATCCTACACAACTGTACTTTCATGAACAGCAAGTGCTGCAGATTGGAAACAAACCTACCAGGAAACAGAATATAATGGATGCTGTTTGTGCTTCTAAGGAGAAGATTATCACTTCAAGTCAAGTTTTATCAACTCTGATGTGCAGTGATCTTGGCGTTAAAAAAGGCTAAAAACTACTGATAGATAATTCTGCCAAAATGAAATATAAACCAATGTGCAGGAGATGACTAACAGGCTATATAGAAGCACAACAGTCATGATGCAAAACTAAATGGAATGATGCAGTCAGGGGAAAGATGTCGAAAACAATGTGACACGTTTTGAAGAGGAAATGGAACAAAAAATGCTTAACATAAGGATCCATAAGGACAAGATACTTAATTACAATGAGAGATAAAAAATATAAGAGTGGACATGAGGTTGAACTATAACTTCCAAAACTGAAATAAACAAACTGGACAGACAAATTAAACATTGCGTGAGAAAAGATCAGAAAAAATTTTAAGAAAATTCAAATAAAGATATTGCGCATAAGACAATTCAAATAAAGATATTGCGCATAATAGGAAACCATTTATAGTTACAGAATATGTGTTAGGAGACAAGATCCACAAATCAATAAACTCTGCAAAGATTTACACACACAACAGATAGATACACTACTAAGTCATATGCAAAACAGTTTATTTCCATAAAAGAAGAAGAAATTTGTACTAGTAATATCTATATAACTTTAGCAATTGAAATTAAATTAGATTATACTGAAAAAGTACTATACAAACTGGAGTCTAGCAAAGCACGGGGAAGAGATAGAATTCAGAGTACTGACCTGAGAACACTTTAATGTGAACTTACTGAAACATTACATCCATTATTCACTAGGTGATTTAAGTATGGAGAGATTCATCAAGATGGGGATATGCACTTGTTAAACCCCTGTTTAAGGGAAATGGGATGAGGACAAACACAGAAACATACAGATCCTCCATAAGTCTATTTTCTTGTTGTGGATAAATAATGGAGAAGATTACTGTCAGAACTACAAATGCTGGGACTTGAAACCATACATCAGCATGCATATGTTGAGAACAGAGATATAACTCTAGAGATAGAAAGTACAGTTTTGTACCTACCATAAATGTAGATGTTCGAGTGTACACCCTGCTGCAGTCATCACACTTGGGTTATCCTGTCGTCAGGCGGTCCCGCAGTCGGCCGGAATTCCAAAGTCTTGGTCCGGCGTCGGTTGCTGTCGCTTCTTTCCTGACGTCAGTGCGCCAGGGGTATATATAATGCATCCGACGCCATTTTCTTCAGTTTTTCTTGCCCCAGATGTCAGGTGCCCCCAAAAAGGTGGTCAGTAATTAGTACCAAATTAAGTAATTTTTGCACAAACACAAAATCCCTCCAGCTATAAGCAAATACATCAGGAAGGTATTGTAGAGATTTAGCTAGTTAGATCAGAGGGGATGGAGGGAGGGTAACCTGGACTGCAGCAGGGTGTATACTCGAACATCTACATTTATGGTAGGTACAAAACTGTACTATGTTCATCGAGTTACCCTGCTGCAGTCATCACGCTTGGGAAGAATCCCAAAGCTAAGGATGGGTGGAGGAGTTATAGAGGGTTAGAGGAGGCTAGAAGGACCTGCAGAACTGCAGTGGTGAAACCAGCCCTAGTCTTAGAGTAAAGTGGTAAGTGATAGTGTTTGGTAAAGGTGTGTACTGAACTCCCAAGTTGCAGCTTCCAAAATCTCCTTGGGTGGAACCCCCCTGAGGAAGGCTGTAGATGTAGCTGTTGCCCTGGTAGAGTGGGGCCTAATGGTAGCAGGAACTGGTTTTCCATGATGGGTATAGCAAAAACGAATGCAATGTCCTATCCATTTGGAAATGGTTTGTTTTGATATAGCCTTCCCTTGTGAAGCTGTAGCATAGGATACAAAGAGCTGGTCAGATTTTCTGAAAGCCTTAGTTTTATCCAAGTAGTAACGGAGTTGCCTGTGAATGTCCAAGGAATACAGGAGTCTTTCTCCTTTGTTCTGTGGATTTGGGAAGAAGGTGGGTAAGTGGATGGTTTGATTTAAAGCCACACTGAAAACCACCTTAGGCATGAAGGAAGGATTAGATCGTAGAGAAACTCTGTCTTGATGGAAAATGAGGAAAGGTTCCACTGCCATTAGTGCCTGCAGCTCTGAGACTCTTCTAGCTGAAGTTATTGCTAGCAGCAGGGTAGTCTTCCATGATAGGAACTGTAGATCTGCAGAGAAAGCTGGTTCAAAGGGAGGTAGCGTAAGTTTTTCCAGAACAAAATTGAGGTCCCATGTTGGTATAGGTGCTCTCCTGGGGGGCCTATTGTTTTTTGCCCCTCTGAGGAACTGCCTTAGAAGTGGATGCGAAAATAAGGGTGGATCCGTGTTGTAGTGGGCTGAAATAGCTGATGCATGGATTTTAATGGAAGAAAAAGAAAGTCCTTTGTGCAACATCTCAGTTAAATACTGTAGAATGTGGGGCATGTGAGGCTGACGTGTGTTTTGGCCTTTAGCTTGGTTCCAGGCACAAAACCTTTTTCATTTGTCCGAATAGGCCTTCCCGGTGCTGGACCTCCTAGCTTCCAGAATAACATCCATAACTGCTTGGGAAAGAGGAGCTGGCTGGATGCTTAGGTGATTTGCCATGCAGCCAGATTTAAGGTTTTGAGCTGGCTGTGAAGAATCTGATTGTTTTGCTGTGTGAGCAAATGGGCAATTTGTGGTAAAATCCAAGGTGGGCCCTGGGCCATATTCCTCAATAGTGGGTACCAGTGCTGGCGTGGCCAGTCTGGGACTATGAGTATCAGTCGTGGTCTCTCCTTTCTGACTGTCAGAAGCACCTTTGTGAGGAGAGGCAATGGAGGGAAGGCATATACTGTCAGGTTTTTCCAACTGAATGAGAGTGCGTCCACTTTCCAAGCTTGATGGTGAAGTGTCCTTGTACAAAATTTTGTTAGTTGATAGTTTTGAGGACTGGCAAACAGGTCTATGTCTGGAAGGCCCCATGTTTGAGTTATCATTGCAAATACTTGTGGATCCAGTTTCCACTCGTGGGGATCCATAATGTTTCTGCTGAGGTCGTCTGCCAATGTGTTCTTTTTTCCTGGCAGAAACTGAGCTTGTAACTGAACTTGGTAAGCCAGAGCTGTGTTCCACAAGGTCATTGCTTGCCTGCATAGAGGGTAGGAGTGTGTACCCCCTTGTTTGTTTATGTACCACATTACTGTGGTGTTGTCCGTCCTTATTGTAAGTTGTCCTGGATGTAATAGATTCTTGAAGGCTGTCAGAGCATTCTGTACAGCTAGCATCTCTTTTTGATTGATGTACAGATTCCTTTGATCTGCAGTCCGTACGCTTTGAACGCACTGTCCTGCCATGTGTGCCCCCCAGGCGTAGTCCGATGCATCTGTTGTCATAGTTTGCCTGGCTGGGGGCAAGGTGAAAGGCTGACTCTTGTTGAGGTGACATGCCTGTGACCACCATAGAAACTCCTGTTGTAGGCAGGGAATGAGAGATATCATTGTGTCTAAGCTGTGGCTGTGTTGAGACCATACGCTTTTTAGGTACCACTGTAATTTCCTCATATGCAGCTTTGCAAATGGTATTAGTAGTATGCAAGATGCCATGAAGCCCAAGGCCTGCAGAATTTTTCTTGCAGGTAGTTGGGTCTTTGTTGCCATTGTTTTGAAATATTGAGTCAGTTGTAGTTGTTTGTCTGGCGTCAGATAAGCCTTCTGGGCCATTGTATTCAAGCTGGCACCCAGGAATGTCATATTTTGTGAGGGTACTAGTTTTGATTTCTTTTCGTTTACTGTGTACCCCAGGCAACTTAGAAGATGTTTTACAAAAGCCAGATGTTGTAAGAGGATGTCCTTGCTTTCTGCTTGGATGAGGTAGTCGTCCAGGTATGGGTATATTTGAATTCCTCTTTGTCTGCAGTATGCAATTACTGGTGCCAGGCATTTTGTGAAGACCCTGGGCGCAGTAGATAAGCCAAAGGGCAGTGTAGAGAATTGGTAATGGGTTGAACCTGCAATGAAACGGAGGTATCTTCTACAACTTTGTCTGATAGGGACATGCAGGTATGCCTCCTTGAGGTCCAACGTTACTAGCCATGCTTTCTTGCCCAACATGGGAAGAAGCTGCTGTAGTGTTAGCATCTTGAATTTTGGTACTTGTAAGAAGGTGTTTAGAATTGAAAGGTCCAGAATTGGTCTCCAGGCATTGTCCTTTCTGGGAACTAGAAGGAGTCTTGAGTAAAATCCTTGGCCTTGCTCTCGAGTAGGTACCGGTTGAATGGCTCCCATGTCCATGAGAGCTGTAATTTGTTTTTGTGCCTCTGCCCATTGATTTTGTGGCAGGTTTGGCATTCCTCTTTTCATTGGCAAGGTGTGAAAATGGAATCTGTATCCTCGTGAAATTATGTCTAGGACCCTTTTGTCCTTTCTGACAATGTGCCAGTTTTCTGAAAAAAGTGCAAGTTTTCCTCCCAAGGGGGCTACCAAGAGAGTGTTGCTTAGCCAGATGAGGTGCAAGTCATTGAGTTTGCCTTCTGGTAGTTTGGGACCTGTCTTCTCCTCCCTTCTGTGTTGCAGTGCCCCATTGGCGAGGTTTGTACTGGGCTTGTGGTTGTCCTCTGCCTCTTGGACGTCTGCATTTACCCCTCTGTGGTCTGTCAGTAGCTGGAAAGGACCAATTTTTTGTTGGCCAATTTCTGCTGAAGCGAGGGGGCTGCACCTGTAGGAAATCTTTGACTGTCTGCATAGATTTTGCCTTATCCTCCATTTTCTTTAAGACGTCTTCTGCTTTAACTCCAAAAAGAACATCCTGCTGTAAGGGAGCATCTAGAAGCTTTGCTTTAACATAATCAGGCAGAGTTTGTTCCTTTAACCAAGCATGCCTATGTATAACAGACCCAGTGACAGCTGCTCTGCAGGAAGCCTCCAAAGAATCAAACCCACATTGTAAAGTATGTTTGCCCACCTGTTCAGTTGCATGCAACAGATCCTGCATTTCTTTCAGTTCAGACTGTTGAGGGAGTGTGCTCATTTTGTGTTTTAACTGAGACATAAGAAATTGCTGATATTTTAGCATGTGAAATTGGCAATTTAGTGCCCTCATAGCTAGAGTGGCTGAGGTGTAAACCTTTTTCCCCCACCTGTCTAGTGCTCTGGAGTCCCTTTCAGAGGGTACAGGATTTTTTGCCCTAGAAACCTTAGCCCCTTTGGGACCCTGGGAGATAGTCTCTGGATCAGCAACAGGGCTTTTATAAAGAAATTTGTGGGAATCAGGTACTCTATAGTATCTGTCAGGTTTGGCCGGAGCAGGAGGCAGAGAATCTGGGTTCAAACTGGATTCTCAGTAAACATCATCCACAATGTCTAAAACTGGGGGGATGGCAAGTGGTCTGTGCTGGGGGAGTAAAAGAAACTCTCTGAGCCTTTTCTTTAAGTCAGAGTAGTCCTGACCTTCCCAGTGAAAATGTTCCCTCATAGTGTGTAAATTTTCCCCAAAGGAGTAGTCTTCAGGAGGAGAAGCTGAGGGAATAGAATCCTCAGCATCAGAATCTTCATAAGGGGAGAAGGAGTAATCTTGGTCCTCAGAGGAGCCTGAGGAAATAGACACTTATTCAGAGGAGGCATAATCTTCCTCTTGTCTAGGCCTTTTGTCGGGTGGGGGTTGGGAACCCCTGATTAAAGAGATCAAATCTTCAGCCATTTTGAGCATCTGTTTCTTAGGCATGAGGCCTTGAACTGGGGACTGAAGTGCAGTCTTTTTAGGTTTAATAGGAGTCTTAGTCTTAGGATACGTTTTTATGGTGAGCGTCGTTGGTCTGAAGACGCCTTCAGAAACCGAAGATGTTTCTGCAGCACCGACATCTTTTTCAGCAGTGTCATCGGTAGGGGCTAAACAAAATGGCTGCATCGGCCTAGTACTTTCTGCCAAAAGTTCCGAAACGGTCCCGGGTTCCAGATCTGCGGTAGTCAGGGGCTGCGTCGGAGCCTCACTGAAGACCAGTGAACCGGAGACCGGACCAGTCGAGGCCTCGGAGTCTGGCTTGGGTCTAGGCTGCCTGTCCTTATCCTTGCATTTTTTGTGCACGCCGGTAGTCGGTTGCTCCGACGGCATAGTGTAGTTAAATTTTCTACCGAAGTAGTGTCGTGCAAAATCAAAGCGTCTTTTTATAGTGCGCTTATTAAACCTAGCACAAAAACGACAACCAGTGACGTCGTGGTCTGGGCCTAGGCAAGGTATGCAGTAAGAATGAAAATCCTTATGAGGTATTTGCTTCCCACAAGAAATACAATTGTTAACTTTTTCTGACATCGGTCTGAGGCAAGAAAAGTTTCCCCAACGGGGTACTTAGCTTTATTGAAGACTTCGGATCTGAAATTCGACTTCGAAAATCTCAGGAGTCGGCCGACCGGCACTTGCGGACTGCTTCTGCTTCGGGTACCGCGCGACAAGAAAGACTGAAGAAAATGGCATCGGATGCATTATATATATACCCCTGGCACACTGACGTCAGGGAAGAAGCGACAGCAACCGACGCCGGACCAAGACTTTGGGATTCTGGCTGACTGCGGGACCGCCTGACGACAGGATAACCCAAGTGTGATGACTGCAGCAGGGTAACACGATGAACATCAGAGATGTGATGATCTGTAATAATAGTTCAAATGAAAAGATGTACTGTGATGTAATTTATTTACTCTGAGCTTCATCCTTTGATAGGGTCATACAAAAAAAACTTTTTAACAAGTTACAACAACTAGATATTAATTTAATCTTGCTGACACAGATAACTGCATGACTTACAAATAAGACACTGTAAGCATTTTACAGCAAATGGAAGGGAAATTTTAAGTTACAGTCAGGGTGTTTCACGTGCCTCTGTTTTATGTCCATACTTACTTAGGTTGTGTCTTTCTTGGATCTATGATTTAACCTAAGGTTCTACGGTCAGACAGAGAGATAGGTAAGCAGACACACCCACAAACCCACACAACACACACAAACACATACCCAAATACAGCCAGAGCAAGAGGGGAAAGAGAAGCCTGAGGAAAAGAAAAAAAAGAGAGTGGCAATAAAGTTTGTGCTCCAGTCCAAGATTTCTTTGTCCAACAACAGGCCCACTGAGGCCAACATTTATTTTCTTTTTTTAAAGAACATTTTAAGCAAAAGAAAGTTATGTGATTACTCAAGGTAACTAGATATAAACTCAAGTCTAACATTTTGCTTTAAAATGGAATGTCACTGTTCTGCAAATCACATTGAGCATCACTAAAATTTTTGAAGACCAAATCATAAGTATTTCACAATTCTACCACGACAATACCCCCTTTAACTGAAGTATCTTACCTGTAAACATGGGTTATTATCACGACTTCGTGAATGCCTCATATTATTAGACATCCTTTTCTGTCTTCGATCTGCTGATGAATAGACCAAAATGGATAAAATGTTACTTTATTTCCCCACAATATTTTTTTTTAATAAAGAAGGTAAGTAGAACAACTGCACAATTTACAACTAGCCACCCTTACAAGTGCCTTCTCTACCTCCCATCCACAGTTTAGTGTTTGCAGTACTAATACCACTGACAAAAATCACAAATGACAGGAACTGTGGCTACAGTCAAGTATAGTTTACAATCAGTTATATGAACAGTGTCCCAAAAACAAATGTGATAACTGTTTATTCTGATATACATTTATTTTATTTTACACAACAGGGTGAACTGAACTATGAGGCTTTTCAGCAAAACCAAGTTACAACAGCAAAAAAGGTAATAGCCAGTTGATATATAAGATTATGATCGGATTGCCAATCATAACCTGCTTATTACATGTTTCAGACATGGTTGCTAAGAAATTCACCTTGACGTTGAAGCTAGACAGGTGAATCTTGGCATAGATGTTGAGAACACATAATAATAGTTTATGAACTGTAAGACAATCATAAATCTTTGTAGTGCATGGAGTTTTATCTGCTCCAAGTATTATTAGTTACAGGGAAATACTGATAAGTGTTTTCCTGGCTTTCAAAGTGAGCGCTGTCAGGCAGAATATCTCTCAAGTGTCTAGATTTTCACAGGATATCCAGATTATTGCTTTATATTTTTGGTCTGTTCCTTACAAAATATGTGGTTTTCGAACTGAAGTCACTAAATAATGGCATACATTTGTGTTTCATAATTCACATTCTTCAGATTATTGAGGTGAATGCACAATCTATTTACTCTAGCCACTCCTACGTTTTTTTTTTTCATGTTAGGATACAGGCAGCAGGAAGAAACAAATGTTTTGTTCTGCCACTGTCATTCGCTAGTCAGTACAGGCAGATTTTACTGTCTAGTGTGTGACCCCACCTTAACCACTTTCACAGGGGGTGCTTAACATTTGTTAAGATTGGGTCGTGCGCCATTCTGGACCTTCATTAGTTTGCCTTTCCCCAACATCAGAGTGTAATCAGAGCACTCCATGCACTAAGGTGCATAAAATGAAAATTCATTTAAATAACATGCATGAAAACATACATAAAAAAAACAGGACAACACAATGGCAACATGCATATTTTAATACTTCTTCTAGATAAACCTATTGAGTTAGAAAGTAACAAAAACTAGAGGTGAATGGATCCCAGCATCTAGGACTATTGACATATTTTCCCTTCCTATTATGCATCACACAGCCTCCTCCTCCTCCTCACAAAAGAAAAGAAAGATGTAAGGAGAGGACACAGAAGACAAAGTAAACAGTGGAGGATGAAAGAAGGCTATGTTTCCACAGATTTACAATCACAATTGATCTGTAAGAAAGACAGCTTGTAACCAGTGTACCTGATAAGAGGAGGTCCATCTTTGGTATCCTTCATGATAACAGTATCTTACTAATCCTCCTAGGAGGCCGCTCTCACAATAACAAATTCTGACAGCAGCTGTAAGAGAAACAATGTCCAGCCTACAATGATCTCAGCAGTTTGTGCAGGGAAGATCAAACTGCAGATGCAAATACCACCCAATAAGGCATCAGGAAGAGTCTACAGAGCAATGCAGCTGGATAAACACTGGAAACAGTGCGTTTGGTTTACTTCCTTATCCACGTATAACTTGGCAAAGCAACCAAACAGCTGATCATTCTTGTTAAAAGATATAGTTTTGGACACATGAAACCTATGTTGTTTGTGGAAATTCAAAGAGTAGAAAAGATATTGTCCATAATTACAGCAAACGTGGTAAAAAATGGCAGACTTTCACAGTGGTTTAAATTAGACTGTCACAAACTTAGAAATAAAGGATGAACTTGCTTGGGACTTCAAAGATGGCTGCACCCTAATCAACAGCTTAATTTCTGCTGTCCTTGTGTGTAAAAAGAAACTGAAAGACAAGGGTCCGTAATAATGCCTGCTTTAGCAAAATGCAATTACTGGCTAGTAATTACACTTTCTGGATGCCAGCAAAGAAGAAACTAAGAGAGCCTGAAAGAAAGTCAGATACAAACGGGTGATGAGAAAACCCTGATGAGAAAAAAACATCAAAAAATCATTGAAAAATCAAAAAGTAGAGATGACTTCCAGTAATTTAGAGGAAAATATAAATCAAATTTGCTCAAGTGAAACACTGAAGGAGTATATATCAACTCAAAAAAAAAAAAAGACTAGAAAAATGGAAGAAGCTTTATACACCTATTCAGATGACCTGATAAAACTGCGACAATCAGAGGTAGAAATGAAGAAAAGGCTGGTTGAGTACAAGACTAAAAAACAACAAAAAAATGGATCAGATATTGTGGTTAACTTAGCAACAAGTAAGTCAACAAGAAGCATAACAAAGCAAAAAAAACTCAGGCTTAAGAAACAACAAAAAAATAAAACTGTAATGTGCAAAGCTTTCGGGCATAACCCTTTTTTTCTAGATCTACAATGAAGAGTTATGCCTGAAAGCTTTGCACATTAATGTTTGATTTTTTTGATGTTTCTTAAGCCTGTTTTTTTTTTTTTTTGAGTATAAGACTGCTCAGAAAGAACCGTTTCAAAAATGGTTCAGTTAAGAGGACAGAGCACTCAGACAAAACCTGAGATTTTCTGATGTATTAGAAAAACAGGAAGAAGTAGAGTATTCATTTTATGAATGCACAAATAAGCAACTAGACTGGTATTCCACAGCAGGATCTATTAACTGAAAGGGCACATCAGATGTATGCTCTAAATCTGACCATGAGAAATCAGCTAGAACCTGTATCGGTAAGGATGCAAACATACCAGCAGGAAGAATTGATCCTGACAAAAAAAAACTGCAGTAGGAGTGCAAATTATTACAAATCAGAGACAGTACAGTGTTTGTGGAAAATGATTATTTACTCTAAACTATGCAGAATAGAATCAAATTTATCTTAGCAATCATGGAATGACACGAGGCAGGTGTGAGATTCAAGCTACTGTACCCAGCTGTCTTCAGAATATTTTTTTCCTGGTGGATCGAAGTCTTTTTTTTTTATGCAGAACAGGCTAAGGAGGAATTTTTTTATACAGTAAAGCTCAGAGACACTTTGTCAGCGAAAAATGCACAGGATTTGACTAGAAGAATCAGAAGTACTTTGGACTTGTCTGAGGTTGGAAAAAACAGATTAACAGGAAGAAGACCAGCAATACTGCAATTAGTGAATAAATACAAGATTATAAAGCATCAATCACATTTGAGTAATGTGGCTTTACAAGAAAAACTGGCTGAGAAAGATTGGACTTTTGCTGACTGTATTAAACTTCTGGGGGACTGAAAAGCATAAGCCACACTTCATGAGATTAATGTTTGGAAGGACACTAAAAGGAGGAAAAAGTAAAACAAATTTTTTCTGAACAGATTTTTGTATAAAACATTTCATGATATAAATTACATGTTATTTAGGAAAGTATTTTCAGTGACTGCTGTATGTGATAAAGATAGTAAAGTAAACAAGTACTTTTTTTCTTTTTTAGTTTTAAGAAACAGACAAAATATAAAAAGAAAAGAATGGATGGACAAAAGCATGTTTAAGCTAATATGATGTGATCTCTGGCTGACGGGGTGGGGGGTGGGGTCTAAATGTGCACTAACTATAAAATATGTAAAACTGAGATGTTTTCCCTTACTTTTGCATAAGTGAATGTCTGGATTAATGCCCTTGGCTTAAACTAATAATTAGTTTTTATATTAGTAAGTGGATTTTAAAAATAAGAGAACATTGTGAATGAAATGATACAATTTTTGTTCAGTAAATAAATGTTAAGTGTGAATTAAGAACCCTGCAGCTGAGGGGCAGCTGTACATTCTTTTCTTATGCTTCCATGGAGACAAGCTCACTACAAGTGATGGCAATAAATCTTGAGACTTCTGGACACTGTTTGAGAGAAACATAACATTAAAAGGTACAAGGGCAAGTAGCTTAGGAAAAATAATAAAGTTTGAAATCACTAGTAAGTCAGAACAGCTTCCCTGCTACCTAAATATTTCAATGCATTTATTGGGGCAGTGTATAACTATTTTTACTTAAAGATGATCAGCAGACTTTTTTTCTTAAGGCTATAAGTTAAATCTTTCTTAAACCATACAAGCTGTTTTTAACTTCTGGTAGGGGAATAAAGAGACGAGAACAGACAACAATTAGCTTAAGTAGGAGAACAGGCTGTAATATGAGCCTTAGAATAGATAACCTTAATTTTCGGTTAGTAGTCCCTGTGGGTGCAATTTGAGACAGGTTCTTCTAATCAGGAGGGTTAAACTCCATTATTTGAAGATCTACATAGTTTTAGTGTTTGTTTTAGGTTAGTATGCTTTGTGGTGTTCTGTGTGTATGTTTCATTAAAACAAAAAGTTCTATAAAAATATGACATAGGATCAAATGGAGAGAACAGGAAACAGCTGTATAAAGTTTGGGTGAAATAATCAGCTTTTACTACTGAATATTACTTATACATAGGGACTAGAACTTAATTTGCAGCAGTGAGGATGTATATGGGAGACCTAGAAGGGAAAATATAAAAGAGTGTACATGTGAAGAAATTTATGAAAATTTTGGGATAGAAGATGTAAATTCAGTAGAAGGATCTCTGAAAGAATTTATATATTACAAGTGGGCTAGACTAGACAAAAATTATATTTCACAGGTGCACGTGTATTTAATTGAAAGCTTTGACATACATCCAATAATTAGTTCAGATCATGCGCCAATAACAACCAAGATAAAAATGCAAGGGAATGAAGTAAAAATGAGACACGGGTGCTTTCCCACTTATCTGTTAAAAAGAGAAGTTAAGGAATGGGTAGTGGAAATTATTAGACTTATTAGGGAAGACAGAAACTCCTTCATAAGTTATAGCTAATAAATGGGATAAAATTAAGGTGGAGTTTTAAAACGGTAAAAATAAAAGAAAAATAGATAAGATTAAGAAGTGCACAAATTATTTTGAGGGTCTGACAAAGGCTAAAGTACTGCAGAATAAGGAAAATTTCACAGAACAAGAAGATGCACAACTGCAGAGTGCTAAAGAGAAAATAAGGGAGTATCTGGATAATATGCATGATTTTATTTATTTATTTTTATTTTTATTTAACATTTGTTGACCGGGAATGTCCGACTAGGTTCCACAGAGCCTGTTTTCAGCGGAGGCCTGGGGAGAAACGCTCCAGATGCATGTCTTTGGAATGTTTGGAGTCATTTAGAAAGATTGCTGTTAAGCAACTGTTTTTTAATAACTCCAGAGCCAAAAAAAACATTTAGCACAAAGACTTGGGTTACAGAAAGTAGAAAGCATTGTTGCCAAACTTAGGGAGTCTATAACAAGAAAAATAACCAGAGATCCTATAGAGGTATTAGAGATATTTCAGGAAATACCAGGAATAAATGCTATTCCTCTGGAAATTTGGAAGGTAGGAGGAAAGAAAGTAATAAAGATCTGGAACATTTGCTTTAACAGTACTGTAAAAGGATGGGAAGCACCACCATCCTGGAAGAAAGCTGTGGTGGTTGTAATACCAGAAAATGGTAAAGATCCATCAGGCCCAGATTCATATAGTCTCATTTCAATTTTAAACCATGATCATAAAGTGCTTATGTCTACAATAGCTAAAAGAATGGCAAAGGTGTTGCCAAAATTGATAAATATGGATTAATGCGGATTAAGGGGGCAGGCAAACATTAGGTAACATTAACACAAAAATGATTATCCAGAGGGAAGCAGAATGTAAGAAAATACTGCTGTTTGTGTGTCTTGCTGCAGAGAAAGCATTAAGAGTAAGATGGGTTTTATGAGTACGACAACGGAAGCATTTGCATTCTCCGATACAAAATAAAAGGTTAATTATGAGGATATATGAGGGATCAGAGGCAAAAATTAGTGAGGGAGGGTTTGTCTCTGATATGTTGCGCCTGAACAGAGGAACCAGGCAGTGGTGTCCTCTTTTCCCTTTGTTATTTACATTTTAGAGCCAATGGGAAAGAAAATAAGGGACTCAGATATTCAAGGATATAAATGTATGGTAATCAAGAAAAGTTGGCTTTATTTGCAGACAATATTGTTCTGTACCTGATAAAACCAGATAAGGACATCTCAGTGTTTTGGAAAATTTTGAGACATTTTAAAGTCTTTTAGGGATATAAAATTAATGAAGGTAAAACAAAGGTTGTAGCTGTAAAGTATGTACCAACACATGAATTGGTTCAGGAATACCAATATTTATGGGAACATGATTAAAAAAAAGGTATTTTGGAGTACGGATTAAAAAGGTTTCTGTTATGGCAGCTAAGGATATGCGGGAAGAGACTGAACAAAAATAATATAGAGACCGAGAAACTGGAAGATCTTGTTTATGCTTATGGATAGCAAGATACAAGCAGGGAACATGTTTTAGTCCCTTTGGTTTTATATACAAGTCAGGTATAATTTAGCAACCAAAGGAGAAGTTGTGGACAATAGTTAATAAAGAGTTGAAGGATTTTATCTGGGTGAGGAAGAGGGAAAAGGTCAAGTGGAATAAGTTGATCTTTCCAACAGAACAAAGTGGTTTAGGATTACATAATTTGAAGGGGTATTTCAGAGCTACACAGTTAACCCTCTTATACATAATACAAGTAGAAAGCTACAAGTGGCAAGAGATGATGATGAAGTGGAGAGAAATTCATGAAATAAGGAGACAGTGAGATTTTGGATGCAGATCCTTGAAGAGAATAACAACAGCCATACAGAATATTATACTCAAAGTAGAAAAAGAGCTAAACCAACAAAGCATGGGTAAAGGAGATTTGCTGATATGGATGACTGCAATTAGGGGTACAAAGTATAGGAAAGAGGAGGTTGGAATTTACCAGGGAAACCTGACAAATGAACCAAGGTACTAAGAACAAATAACTAGAGATGGAAAGGTAACAGAATGGGAAGAGGCCAAGAAGACATTTGGACTGCAGGCTAGAGACTGGCTTACCTATCAGGGACTGATAGTTGAATACTGGCAAATAGATAGGGAAATCCTAAGTGAAAGACCTGCTCTGGTAGAGTTTCTAACTAAATCTAGAACAGAAGCTGCTGTTAAACGGGATAATTTGTAGTGCAAATAAAGTACTGTATGATTACAGGAATCAGAGAAGATTAGAAAACATTGGGAAGAGAGATTGGATAAGCAATTCATAAGGAAACAATTGCGGGACATATGTTCGGCTCACAAACATGCAACGAAGTCTAGAAGATTTTTGCTTGGAAGTGATTGCATATTTTTTTTTATATCCTAAGCAGACTCCAAAAACTGTTCCTCATACAGATGGCAAATGCTGGAGTTGTGATGGGGAAGAAAGAGGTAACTGGGAACATATGTTTTTGTAGTGTAATGAGTTGGCAGACTTTAAAAAAAAATCCCTCTGGAGTATTGTCAAAAATATTGGGTGAGCAAGTTGGTGTAACTAAGGAAATGATTTTTGAGTTAGGATACAGGATTTGAATTGCCTAGAAATAGTAAGGCCTTGTTAAGTTTAGCTCTGGTGGCTGCCAAAAAGATAATTACTAGAAAATAGAAATCAAAGTCTAAACTAACTGTACATGAAGTACTAAATATTGCAACAGAGATAAAAGAACTGGAAGTGGGATCATTAAAAAAGGGTAGGAGCAAATTACATAAAAACATGGAAATTCTGGGAACATAATATAGAGAATAATGTTTTGGAAGAAGAGTGAGGTTTGAGGGAAGGTACAAATTGATCAACATATGTAATGTTGGACTGATGATAATTATGCAAAAGCAGATAAGTGATATACAGTGTTTGTGACTGTGAACATGTTAACATGGCTCATTTTCTTTTTTAAATGCATGTTTGCCTATGTCTTAAGTGGTAATTCAAAAAAAGGTGTTATGTGCCAACAAGCTTACAGCAGCTAGTTGAAATCAAGTGGCAATACCTACAGATTTAGTTGAATTCAGTATTGGGTAAACATTAAAGTTAGAAGAATTTAGTACTGTTTAGCATAATCTGTTCTGATAAAGCACTCAATAGCCTTCTAGCCCCACTACACCACCCACTTATAGCTCACAAATCAAAGGACTGGCCAGTATGGATATACAATTTCCCCAACTTCTCTGTAGCCAAATTGGTAGATATGGGCATCTTGAGACAATATAGCAATTATCTCAAGTTTACTGACAATTAACTAATCCTTAAAGAAGCAGACACAGTAAGTGAGAGGCAAATGCTCATATACAAGTACACATCAGGTTGTCGAAACCATGCAAAACACCCATCTCACATAGTACACAACACAGACATAGACTAATGCACACTGAAGCACTTAAAAGCAATATTCCTAAACAACAAATAATGCCTAGATCTCTGCAAACCCAAAGGCAATCAGAAAAAAACAACACCCAACATCATACTTGTCACTCCCAGTGAAGCCTCTAACATTAAGCCCCTAAGGCAAGCAAACACTTCCCAGGACTCGTCATAGGGGACTGCATTACAAGACATACTGATACCCCTCTAACCAGCCTGAAGATAACTGTTAGTCGCTTATTTGGAGCCAGAATCCACCAAATCACCCATCCACTCAAGTCAATACGACACAGGTACCAGTATAATTCCATCATAGTCCATGTAGGTGTAAATGTCCTGAGGTGTACCACCCTGGACTACATGAAGAGAAACATCATGGAGCTTTCATGTCATGTGTCTCAGGCTGGTATGAGCCTGGTATTGAGCAGCATACTGCCATCACAGCGGATGATGCCACAATATGAGCAAAGCATGACTGATTTCAACAACTGGCTGTCTTTCTGCTGTTATTCTAATGGGATCCAATACTTGTCAGCTTGGGAGGACATGGTTAACAGACCACTTTGCTTTGCCAAGGATGGTATGCACCTCTTCCCCTCTAGGCTTTTGAATACTGGCTAAAACTTTATCCACCCCCATACTGCCTTTTTTAGGGAATGGCAAACAGGTAAAACCACTGTCATAGCAAAATCAACTCAACTGATCCTCAAGGTGTTACTTCTCAATCTCAAGAGCTTAAACAAACAAAAAAATTCACTCCTCCCAAGCCCTCCTCATGCTCAAGAGAATAGACATCTGCACAGTTTCTGGGACATGGTTTAAAGCAGCAGGAAGTACCCCTGCAGTGCAAGGTTACAGGGGCTTCCATACTTTTAGACCAGTAGCTGCAAAAAGGAGGAGGTGTCTCAATATACTTCAACAACTAGCATATCTCTAGGTTGATTACACAGGATGAAGAGCTGGAGTTTCTCTACATGTAGATCATTATAGACAAAATCCTACACTATATCCTAGCCAGTTATAGGTCACCCGCCGTGTCCCAACAAGCTCACAATGCATATTTGGACCTACTGGAGACAATTACCATTCAACCTAACACCCTACGCATAGGAGACTTTAATTACCCCTTTATAGACTGAGAATCCTACACAGCCTCATATCTACAGGAACAGAAATTCCTGGGCTTCGTAAATCCTAACACCCTTGGCCTAACAGTGAATACACCCACTAGAGGCTTCAACATACTACACCTCGTGCTTGCAAATATAGGAGAACCCTAGCCCTCCCCATGTCTCATCCTCCCTGGTAAGGTCTAACCATAAAGCTGTCTTCTTTGAAATCAAAATCAACTCCAAAATCCAATTAAAACCAGTAACAGAAACTATTCCAAGGCAAATTACCTTTTATTAAGTGCTGAAATGTCAAAATTCAATGCCCCTCCAAACCCAGAGAACACAGCAGCATATGCTGAATTGCTCTCTGCAGCTCAGTACAACCATTCCAATGGCTGCATAGAGGCTTCCGTACCTACCAGAAGTAAGCCCAGAGCTAGCCCTAGAAGCACGGCAACCTGGTGGCATCCCAAATTAAACAGGATACACAAAAAAAGAAAAAAATATGGCAAAAAATCAGGAAGGGTAATTCCCATAAGAACAGAAACTCTCTCAAAGTAAGCAGGCAACTAAGAGAACAAATTAGGTCAAACAAAGCCAGATCTGAGGTTAAGATAGTCTCCCAGGTGAAAGATAACCATAAGGCCTTCTACAGCTATCTCAGAAGGCTCACGAGTAATACACTGTAATGTGCTAAAATGGTGGTTAATTGTGTCATATTCAACGAGTCTGGCAATACAACAAACTTGTTAGTGGAGAAATTAATTTCCAACTTCACCCCCCTCCCCTTAAAAATACCGTCAAACATAACCCTCCAGCTATAGATAGGGACCAAGTACTAGCTGCACTCATTAAAGACAAGAACACGTCCTCAATGGGCTCTGATAACTTCCCAGGATGCCTCCTGAATAGTCTAAAATATGACGTAAGGACCCCTGGAGTCATTATTTAACTATACTCTTAAAACAGGCTTTGTGCCACATGAATGGAGGACTGCAACAGTTACCCCCTTCATAAGGGAACATCTTCAACAGATCCTGGAAACTACAAACCCATTAGTTAGACTAGTCTTATTTGCAAAACCATGGAAACAATTATAATGGAAATGATCAAACTGGCTACAGGAGACCTCCAGACACTAGATCCATCTCCGTTTGGCTTTGTCAAAGAAAGGCCATGCTTACTGAATCTGGATTTCTTTGAAAAGGTCAGTGAGGCAATAGATGAGGGGAAAACTGTGCATACTGCCAACCTAGATCTAGCTAAAGCATTTGATAAAATACCCCACTCGGGCTTTGTCAACAAACTTACGGAACTAGGCATAAATCCCTTTATAACATACTAGAGAGCTAGCTGGCTCACTGATATGACCCAGAAGATTTGAATCGGTGGGGCCACCTTCACAAAGAGGCTGGTCACCAGGGCTCTGTGCTGGGCCTACCCCTCTTTGGCTGTGACATCCGAGAAGTAGATGCCAATGTCAAAGGCCTTTGGCTGACCAAGTTCACAGATGATTGCAAACTGGGAGCAATCACTGAATCCACCCAAGATAAGAACACCCACCAAGAAGGTCTAATACAAACACTTGGTGTCAAAGTCACAGCTTAAAACTCTATACCAAGAAATGTATTACTGTATCTTTTGGGAAGTCTACCATCCCTAAGGGCAACTATGTTATCAATAAAAACACCCTTAAAAGTAGCTTCATTGGTTAGAGATCTGGAAATTCATGTAGATAATAACCTAGCCTTCGACCAACATGTGTCCAAAGTAGTAAGAAAATCCTTTTTTCTTGTTTAACTTATAAGAAGGGCATTGCATCTAGGTCTAAAGAGGTTATCATACACTGTACTTGGCCCTTATCAGACCCATCACAGAGCATAATGCTCCCTTAGTTATGCACTTCCACAAAGGTTCCTTATAAAAAGAATACAGGGAGTAAGCACAATGTCCTACACTGATCGCCTCAAAGCCGTGTCTCTTTACTTGGTAACATACATACTTCTGTAGTTGATCTTTGCCTGGTATACAGGGCACCCCAGGACCCTGTTTTGATGAACCTTTTGTACAGCTGCCAAACAAACAGCATCAGAACTACTAGATTAAAAGACCAACATTTTGCTTGTGATATAAATAAGACGTACTGGAAAAAAGATACGTTTCTCAGTGAATTCTCACTCTCTGAAACAGACTTCCCATCCATGCAAAGCAGAGTTCCTCCCTATCCCCCTTTAAGCCCAAATTGGACCAATGGATAGGTAATTGGAAAATCATTCCTCGTCTGGCTCCTATGTCTCTGATGGGCAGAGGCAGTTAGTAAATCACCACCTAAATAAATCAAATTTGTGGGTTTCATTTGGGTTGCACATCTAGGCTTATAAGGGCCCTAGTGGTCATTAGCCTGGTATACACCTATGAACCAAAAAAGGTTTGCAATAGTAGACATGGTTGTCTAAATAGCCTGTAGTTGCTTTTGTGATTCCAGTGTTCATGGATTCTTCAGAATAGAGAGTGCCTGCTGTGCGATATATCTCTGAAATCTATTAAAATTAGTGGTGCTACTCAGGGCCTGAAGTGCAAATGTGCCTGAAGCATAGCCCTCTTTCCCAAGTCTATCCATCACTCTGTTATTTGTTAGGAGGATGAATAGACAGAGTTTTCAGATAATGCTCTTTAGTGGCTGCCACCAAGATGATGGAGCCAACTAGTGCAGTTCTGGACCAGAACAGGGTGGATAATCTTATTCAGTTTCCTAGGGATTGCTTGGCATGTGCTGGGCTGCTGCCATGATCTCATGACTGCCAGGTCAATCAACATATCAGCAAGACAGATCTTATTTCTTGAATTTCCACCCTGCTCCATCATCGTCTTCTCCTTCCATGCTGAATTATACCTTTTTGCTTCTGTTATGCATACGAGCCTTAACTGTGTAACTCAAAAATATCCCTTTAAATCTTGTAATCCTATACCACCTTGTTCTATTGGAAGGATCAACTTATCCAAATAGACCTTTGTCCTCTTCCCCTTAAAGATAAAATCCTTCAATGTTTTATTTATTACAGTTGACAACTTCTACTGTGGTAGACAAAAATATGCCTGACTTATACATAAAACTGAAGAGACTACAAACATATTAACTGTTTGTATCTTGCTATCTATATACATAAACAAGAGCTTCCAGTTTGTCAGTTTCTGTAATATCATTTTAGTCTCTTCCCACATATCCTTATCTGCCATAACAGAATCCTTTTTAACTCATACTCCTAAATACTTCATTTTATCACGGCCACTTAAATATGGGCACTGCTGAACCAATTCATGCATGGGTACACAGTGTACAGCTTTAGCCTTTGTTTTGTTTCTATTAATTTTATACATCAAAAAGACTTGAAACTGTCTTAGAATTTTCTACAACACTGAGATGTCCTTTTCTGTTTTTATCAAGTACAAAATATTTTTCTGCAAATAAAGCCAACTTTCCTTGATTACCATACCAATTATATCCTTGAATCTCTGAGTCCCTTATTTTCTCTGCCAAGGGTTCTAAAAATAATGAGGACAACAAAGGGGAGAGAGGACACCAAAGCATGGTTCATGTGTTCAGGCACAATTTATCAAAGACGAACATTCCCACTTAAATGTTTGCCTCCAATCCCCCATACATCCTCCCAATGTACCTTATTACTGTACTGTGAGCACAAATGCTTCCATTGCTCATAAAAATCCCAGCTTACTCTGTTGAATGCTCTCTCTATGTCAAGATGCCCCAACGACAACAGTATTTTCTTACATTCTGCTCCCCTCTGGATCATCATTGTTCTAGTAATGTTGTCAAATGCTTTCCTCCACTTCACAAAAACACACTGATATATATCTTATCAGTTTTGGCAACATCTTTACCATTCTTTTAGCTATTAAAGACAAGTACTTTAAAATCATGATTTAAAATAGGAATGGGTCTATATAAAGTTGTGTCTGATGGGTCTTTATCACATTTAGGTATTATAAGCAGCACAGCTTTCTTCCACAATATTGGTGCTTCCTCTCCTTTTAAAATACTGTTAAACAAAACCTTCCAGATTATCACTTCCTTCCCTCCTAGTTTCCAAACTTCCACAGGAATACCATCTATTCTCAGAGACTTTCCTGCAGTTTGATTATACATCATGATTTTGTTGTTCTCTCTTCCTGTCTTAATTGTTAATTGTTGAGTTTCATGTTCCTCTAATCCTGGCATACCTATGTCTTCCACAAATATTTCCATTTGCACTTTTTCCTGTTTTCTGCATTCCTTTGCTTTATACAAAATTTCATAAAATTTCCAAAATATCTGTAATACTTCTACAGGACCTTTACTTACTTTTCCTTTTATAAGCTCCCTAAGTTTAGCAACAACTATTTCCACTTTTTGTTGCTTATGTCTTTGTGCTATAAGTTTTTGTGTTCGGGGGTTATTATCACAAAATAGTTGCTTAACAGCAGTCCTTTTAAACTCATGCATATTATACTCCCTTATTTTCTCTTAAGCAGTCTGCATTTGTGTCTCTTTTTGTTCTGTGAGATGCCCTTATTCTGTAACCTTAACCTTTGTCAGCCCCTCTTAATTTGTTACTTAACTGTATTTTTTTTCTTTTATTTCTACCCAGTTTTTAAACTCCATTTTCATTTTATCCCACTCACTAGCTATAACGTAAGAATTTTTTATCTTCCCTAATAAAATTCTCAAATAATTTCCACTACACATGCCTTAAATTCCTCCCTTTTTAACAAGTAGGTAGGAAGTGTCAGTATTTAATTTGTACTTCATTAGCATGCATTTTTATCTTAGTTGTTATTGGTGCATGACAGGAAATAGTCACTGGGTGTGGGTCAAAGCTTTTAATTAAAAGGACATGCTCCTATGAAACATAATTTCTTTCTAGTCAAGCCCAGTTATTATACATACTACTGAATTCATGTCTTTCATACCAATATTTTCATAAATTTCTTTAGTTTCAAGAAATGCCACTCTTATTCACTTTCAATAATTTTAAACTTTATTTCTCACTGAACTGTTTGCCTCTGTACTCCTTAATTGTATGGTTCTCTCAGTAAACAGTGTCCAGACCCCTTGATGTTTTACCTTCAACTTTAGTCAGGTTATTTCCAAGGAAACATAAGATCAAAATATAGAGTTGTCCCCTGCTCCAGATTTTTCAACTGGCACTGAACATTTATTTGCTTATAGAGAACTATTACACCATGGTCTCGTATTTTTTAAAATCAACTTATATTCACAAAAAATGTCATTCGATTAAGACAAGAGTTTTAATCCAGACATTCACCTATGCAAAAGTAAAATAAAACTTTTCAATTCTACATATATTATACTCAGTGCACTTTCACACACCCCACTCCCACAGCACAAGATTGCAACCTATTGATTTAAACGTGTTTTTGTCAAACCTTTCTTCTCTTTTTACACTGTAATGCCTACATTTCTTAAAACTCAGAAAGACAGAAGAAATAAAAATAAAAGGTTATGTCTTACCATAACTTGGCATGTGTGTTGTCTATTTTCACTCCTCCTGACAATGGGGTCTCTGATCCGACCTTCCAGTCTGGCTTGGCCACATTCTTCAGGTTTGGATCTGACTCTCGAGCTCCTCCCTCTTACCCATAATGCACTACTTCGACCCAAGCACCTCAGATCAAGTTTGCAGATTCAATATATCCAATACCCATACAGTACCAGAACGGCAGATAAGGCTCAGACATGGGACATGTGTGTCCTGTCATGTTCCATGATCTTCTAGAACAAAGAGGCAGCAGGATGGTTGGGTGGGAAAGTGAGGAGGAATGAAGACAGACAACACAGATGCCAAATTATGGTAAGACATAACCTTTTAATTTGATGTTGTTTTCTTCATTCCTCCTCACAACAGGGTCAGATCCCCCAATAAGTAACTCCCAGGTGACCGTCATGAAAGGAAATGCCGAAGCACCATCGAGCCAGAGGAAGCCCTGCTCCCAGAAATGATATCCAACTTGTAGCATGACACAAAGGTGTGATTGTTAAACCATGTTACTGCTATGTAAATATCATCAATGGAGTTTCTAGAAGAGAAGGCGGAAGAAGTAGCCATGGCTCTGGTAGAATATTCTCTTTGTCGAGGTAATTCTAGGTCCTTGTGTGAGCAAATGTATCAGATGCAGCCTGATATCGATTTTGCTAAGGTAACCTTGGATACTGCTTGGTCTAATTTAATAGGTGAGAAAGCTATGAAGAGTTGGTCAGACTTCCTGTGTTGTTTGGTTCTGTGCATGTAGAAACCGAGTTGTCTATGAACGTCTAGAAGGTGAAGAACATACTCCCCTTTATTAGAGAAATTTGCAGAGAACACTGGTAAGTGGATGGATTGGCTGATATTACTTTCAATGGCTACTCTGGTCAAAAAGGAAGGATTGGTACATAAAGAAACTCTGTCCTTATAAAAAAAACATGTAAGGAGGTTTGGAGGATAAGGCTTGTAATTCAGAAATTTTCTTAGCTAAAGTTATAGCCACCAAAAAGATTGTATTCCTTGACAAAAACTTCATGTCGCAACTTGCAGCTGATTTGAAGGGTCCCTGAGTCAAAGCCTGCAATACTACAGTGAAATCCCAAGGAGGGGAAGGGTCCATGATGGGAGGCCTCAACAAGAAAATACCTTTCATAAAGGATTTGCATAACTGAAAGGTGAACAGGGAATTAGATTGACTTGCAGTGTGAAAATTTGCAATAGCAACTAATTGAAGCTTGATGGTAGAGTAGCTAGCACCCTTCTCAAATAGAGCACAAAGAAAAAGCAGACCATCCGAAACTGGTGCTGAGAAAGGGTCAATATTTTTAGTTGTAGACATTCTTGGTGGAAGCCTTTTGGGAGGCTAGAAGTCTTTTAAGGCCTGGGGAAGTAAGCCTGGACTGTTTCACTAGGGTTGGAAGTGGAGAAACCAAGCAGTCAGCCTGAGTGTGCGAAGGTTCGAATGTTGCATCCCTGATGGGTGAGAAAGGAGGTCCTGTTTTGGCTCCAGTATCCAAATATGATATTTCAGATGAAACCAGAGGAAGGGGAACCACACCTGTAGAGGCCAGAAGGGGGGAATGACGATGACAAAGTTCTTCAGCTTGCTGGCCTTCTGAAGAAATGTCAGGATCAGAGGGAGAGGAGGGTAAGCATATAGAAGACCCGGGAGCCAATCATAGACCAGTGCATCCCTTGGGGACTCCCCAGGAGGAGGGATCAGTGCAAAGAGCATGCTGCATTTGTTGTTGAGGGGAGAGGCAAGAGGTCACAGCATGGTTGACCCCAGCGACTGAAGATCATGTTTGCCACTGACTGATTGAGGGACCTCTCATATGGAACCAGGAGTGATCTGCTGAGTCTGTCTGCCAGGTTGTTGGTTTTCCCCAGGATATGCACTGCAATTAGAAGGTGGTCTGAAGATATCACCCACTCCCACACCCTCATGGCTTCCCTGCACAAAGGGTAAGAATGGGTTCCTCCTTGCTTATTGATTGACAATAGACATGTTGTCAGTATGAACTGCAATCGTCTCCATGGGGAGAGTGTCCTGAAAGGCTTACAATGTTAGGAGAACGTCTCTCATCTCTAGGACACTGATATGCAACCTGGTCTCAATAGGGGACCACATGTCTTGGACCATCTTCCCATTGTAATGCCTCCCACCCAAACTGGGAGTGGCTATTGGGGGGATTGGTTAAGAAGGGCCTGCCTAGAAGGAGATTGTCCAACTGCCAACTGTATCCACCAGCTGAGGTGATTGCAAACTGGTGTCAATCTGATGGGAAGGGATAGCAGTTGATAGTGAGTGGACTATTGAGCCGCCAATGTCCCCTGGAGAATCCGCATGAAGAATCTTGCTACAGGAAATAACAGGAGGGCCTATATTAGAACATCGAAGTTTCAAAACTTAAAATTTTTTAATATCGAACCCTATTCAGCGAAAGCTGAAAACATCGAACATACAGAACAGCGTATTTTTTCCTAGGGAAAAAAATTGCTGTTCCAAAACACATACACACAGCACAAGCACACCAAACACACAGCAATCCACACACATGCATCTAAAATCTTACAACTAACCCTACACTAAACTATACACACACCACTAACTATCCACTTACCTTAACCCAAACCCAAACCATAAGGTCCGTCACTATCGCACATTCACTTCACCCGCGCCCTAACCCTAACTCACCTACCCCACCCAAACCCTCACGTCCACACAATCGCACACTTACCTGACTCACGCCCTAACCCTAACTCACCTAACTCGCCCTAATCCTCATGTCCACAGAATCACACACATACCTAACCCACGCCCTAACCCTAACTCACCTAACCCGCCCTAACCCTCACGTCTACACAATTGCACACATACCTAACCCGCACCCTAACCCTAACTACCCTAACCCGCACTCAGTTGCACACTTACCTGAACCTGACCCGTAACTTTCAACCACAGCGCTGAAAGTACCGAAGCAACAGAAACAGACAGCCAAATTCTTTCCCTAGGAAAAAAATTGGTTTTCTGTTGCTTCGATATTTTCAGCTTTCGCTGAATAGGGTTCCATATTAGAACATTCAAAGTTTTCAAACTTCGATGTTCTAATATAGACCCATAACAGGATTGCTGCTGACATGAATCTTAGGGCTTAAAAGACCATTGGCGGGGCCTGTTCGGATAACAATTCCCAGACTTGATTCCTCAGTGGTATTATATGGTGTAAGGGGAGAGAATCTATCTGATCCCTCATGTTCAGCTGTATCCCTATAAATTCCAGGTTCTGCACAAGAGCCAGGTTGGACTTGTTCAGGTTTATAGTGATGCCCATTGACTGTGATAGTTGGATTAAGTAATCTCTGGCTTGGATGAGCTGATGCCTCATGGGGTCGATAAGGAGCCAATCATCTAAGTATGGAAACACCCAGAATCTTTTGAGCCTCATGTGAGCTGCTACCACTGCCATGCATTTGGTGAACACCTGGGGGGCTGCCGTAAGCCCAAAGGGCAGTGCGCTGAACTGGAAATGATTGGCTTCCAGCCGGAAGTGCAGATATCTCCTGGAGTGCCTGTCTATTTTGATGTGATAGTATGCATCCTTGAGATTTAGCACATCCAGTCATCCTTGTGCAACAGTGGCAGAATGGACTGAACCATAACCATTCGGAACCTCAACTTCTTTACATAACCATTTAACTTGCTTAGATCTAGAATGGGTCTTAGGTCTCCTGTCTTTTTTGGCACTAAAAAGAAGTGGGAGTAGGTTTCAAATTCTCTTTGTTTGGCTGAGACCTCTTGGATTACTCTTTTTTTGCAGCAGTAGCTGAATTTCCTGTGCTGCCTGCTCCCTCTTACTGGGTGAGCTGGGTGGCACATCGGGGAGGTTCTTGGAGTTTGGCAAAATAAGAAAAAAGGGAATGTAGTAGCCTCTCGATATTATGCTTAGCACCCAGCATTTTTGATTCAACTGTTTCCAGGCCTCTGAGTGCAAAGCTAGTCGACCCCCGAATGCCTCCAGAGACAGACAGTCTGGCAGAGCTTCAGGAGTGCTGATAGGGCTTTTCAGAAAAGATTTCTCTAAAGGCCTGGTTTTGCGGGCTCCCTCTGCCTCTAGGGCAGTGCCTACCATCAAACCCTCCTCCTCTGCCTCTAGAGGAGGGTTCCCCACGTGGGTTCTGGAAAGGCCCTTGGAATTTACGAAACCACATTTTCTTGCCTTCGCTTTGGCTCCTGGAGAAGGACCTCTGGGGCATAGAAAATTTGATTCCTACAGCAGAAAGTGTCTTTCCACCCTTTTTGCTGCAGGTGAGAATTTCTCGAACAGGCAGCCCAAACAGAGAAGAACCATCATAGGAAGCATTCGCAAGAATGCCTTAAAGGGCTCCATGAAATCACATAGCCTCATCCAGGTACACCTCCTTAGGGAAAGTCCTGAACCAGCTGCTCGTGACACCCTCCATTGTGTGGGAGATCAATCTCATTGATGAGTTGGCGACCAAAGATAGAGTGGTCAGCTTGGGAAAACTTTCTTAAATTCCTCCGCAAGTATGGACTCAAAGAGAGATATGCTAAGAGCTCCTTGATCAGATCTTTCTGAAGCTGGGTAAAATGGGTAGTTTAACAACCTCAGTGGTTTGTTTCCCAGTGAAAGACATTCGGTGCTCCATGGTTTTGGAATTGTCAGTTTTCGTTAAAGTCGTCTCGACGAACTGGAATTCGGGTAAGTGGTCTTTTGGGTAATGAAGGTAAACCCGTATATATATATATGTATATATATATATATATATGTGTATATATATATATATATATATATGTATATATATATATATATATATATATATATATATATGTATATATATATATATATATATATATATATATATATATATATATATATATATATATATATATAGATATATATTTTATATATATATATATATATATATGTGTGTGTGTGTATACACACACACACACACACACACACACACACAAAACATTTAAACAAACCCTAAAAGCTAACAATGTTTCTATAATAAAGTGATGGTACACACCAAAAACTCTCAGTCCTAAGAATTAATACCTATAGGGAAGAAAAATGGTGAAGAGTACTGAAAAAAGGTTTAAACAAAAAAAAAATCACTGGAAAATTCCAGTAAAGAGAGATAAAGGACAGTACCATGGTGGTGAAGATAAGCTATATTTTAGCTTTTGACTTTTTCAAGATGGCTGCACAATGAGTAACTGCTAATCTTCAGCTCTCCCACTGTGAAAAAAGAAACTGAAAAACAAGGGTTAGGAACTCTGTTACTTTTAGAAAATTCAGTTACTGACTAGTAAGAACATTGCTGGGATGCCAGCAAAGAAAAACTAAGAAAGCCGAAAAACAAAATCAACTAGAAAAAGTGAAGAGAAGACACTGACTGGGAAGAATCCTGCAGCTCCTCAGCAAAAAAACAGTTCAAGCTCCAGCTTTGGTGAAAGACATGGCTTCCAGTGATCTAGAAGTAAAAACAAGTGAAATGTGCTCAAAGCATACTAAAATAAACAAAACACTGAAGCAGTACATCAACACAGATCAAAGGGTGGGAGAAATGGAAGAAGCTTTAAACAGATATTCACATGAACTGATAAAACTCAAAAAATAATCATAGGTCAAAATGAAGAAAAGCCTGGCTGAGTATGAGACTATTCAAGAAATGTTTCAAAAAATGGTAGAATTAGAGAAAGTACAGTTGTGTGCACTTACCATAAATGTAGATGTTCGAGTGTATTCACTGTTGCAGTCATTACATTTGGGTTATCTGCTTGCAGGTAGCCCCCAGTCGGCCTGATTAACAAAGTCTTGGGTCCTGCGTCGGTTGCTGTCCCTTCTTCCATGTTGTCAGGTTGTCAGGGGTATAAAACATGCAGCCAACGGCATTACATCAGTTTTTCTTGCTCCAGATGTCAGGTGCCCCCCTAATGGGGAGCATTTAAATATAAAAGTACAAAGATATACCTCCAACAAAAAAAGCAAATACACCAAAAAGGCTTTTAAGCATAGTAAAGGAAAGTAGAGGTTTAGCCAAAAGAAGTTAGGGGGCTGGAGGGAGGGTAACCAGGACTGCAACAGTGAATACACTCAAACATCTACTTTTATGGTAAGTGTACACAACTGTACTATGTTCTTCGTGTTTCACTGTTGCAGTCATTACATTTGGGTAGATTCCCAAAGCTATGGTTGGGAGGAGGAATTTAGATAGCATTAGGACCAGCTATAAGGCCCTGCAAGACAGAAGTGGCAAAGCCAGCTCTGGATTTAGAGAAAATTGGAAAATGATGCTTGGTAAAAGTATTCACAGAACTCCAGGTAGCAGCTTCTAGGATGTCTCTGGTAGGGACGCCTCTGAGAAAGGCTGTAGAGGTAGATGCAGCCCTGGTGGAGTGAGGTCTGATCCCCTGGGGGATAGGTTTTCCATGGTGCTTATAGCAGAAATGAATGCAATGACCTATCCATTTAGAAATGGTTTGCTTTGAAATAGCCTTCTCCTCTGCCCCTGCAGCAAATGCCACCCACAGTTTTTCAGATTTCCTTTGAGGTTTAGTCCTGTCCAAGTAGAATCTAAGTTGTATGTACACATCTAAGGAATGCAGTATCCGTTTCCCTTTGTTCTGTGGATTGGGAAAGAAGGTTGGCAAATGAATAGACTGATTAAGAGCCACACTGGATACCACCTTGGGCATGAAGGATGGATTGGTTCTGAGGGACACCCTGTCTGCATGAAAGATGATGAAAGGCTCCACTACCATAAGGGCCTGTAATTCAGATACCCTTCTAGCTGAAGTGATTGCTAAAAGGAAAGCTGTTTTCCAAGAAATAAATTTTAAGTCTGCTGTAACAGCTGGCTCAAAAGGAGGTAGAGTGAGTTTCTCCAAAACAAAGTTAAGGTCCCAGGCTGGGGTTGGAGCTCTCCTGGGTGGCCTCAAATATTTGGCCCCTCTGAGGAACTGCTTGAGCAGTGGATGAGAGAAGTGGGGAGGTTCTTTGCTGTAATCAGCTGAAATGGCCGAGGTGTGGATTTTAATGGAGGAAAAAGACAGACCTTTGTGAAGCATCTCAGTTAAGTATTGTAAAATCTGAGGTAAATTGGGCGCTACTGTGCTCATCCCTTGAGATTGGTTCCAGGCACAGAATCTTTTCCATTTTTCAGCATAAGATTTTCTAGTACTAGGCCTCCTTGCCTCTAAAATAATATCCATCACAGGTTTACTGAGGGATGGTAGAGGAGAGATTATGTAATTAGCCAGGATGCAAGGTTCAGTGTTAGACGCTGAGAATGGAGAATCTGGTTCTCCTGCTGAGACAACAGGGAAGGAGTCTGAAGCAGGTGCCATGGGGATAACCATGACATACTGCACAGGAGGGGGTACCAGTGTTGGCGTGGACAGTCTGGAGCAATCAAAATCATCCTTGGTTCGTCCTGTTTGATTTTTAGTAGTACTTTGGAAAGCAGAGGCAGATGGGGGAAGGCATAGACTGATAGGTTTTTCCAGCTGAAGGACAGAGCATCCACTTTCCAGGCTTGCTTGTGGGGAGTCCTTGCGCAAAATCTGTCCAATTGGTAGTTCTGGGGAGAGGCAATCAGGTCTATATCTGGGCTCTCCCATTTGCTTGTCAACATGTTAAAAATCCTTGGTTCCAGTTTCTACTCATGTGGGTCCATGAGGTTTCTGCTTAGTCCGTCTGCCAGTGTATTTAATTTTCCTGGCAGGAATTGAGCTTGCAAGTGCACTTGGTAGCTCAAGGCTGTGTTCCACAATGTCATGGCTAGTCTGCATAGGGGGTAAGAATGTGTACCTCCCTGCTTGTTTATATACCACATAACAGTGTTGTTGTCCGTCTTTACCATAAGTTGTCCTGGAAGAATGTGGTCCTTTGAAGGCTGTCAGAACATTCTGTACAGCTAATTCTTTTTGACTGATATGCAGGTGCATTTGACTTGGGTTCCATTTGCCCTGAATGCACTTACCTGCCAGGTGAGCCCCCCATGCATAGTCTGATGCGTCTGTTATTAGGGTTTGGGCGGCAGGGGGTGGTGTGAAAGGTAGTCCCTTGTTTTGGTGGCAGGCCAATACCCACCAAAGGAATTCTAGGTGTAGGATAGGAATCACTGCTTCTAGATCCTGAGAATGTTGACACCATAGGCTTTTTAGATATCACTGTAGTTTCCTCATATGCAGTCTTGCATATGGAATTAGAAGAATGCACGAGGCCATGAACCCCAAGGCTTGCAGTATTTGTCTTGCAGATAGCAGGGTTTTTGTGGCCACTTGTTTGAAGTAGGTTGTCAAATGAATTTGTTTCTCTGGCGTGAGGTAAGCCATCTGGGAAGTTGTATTCAAGCTTGCTCCCAGAAACATAATTTGTTGACAGGGTACGAGGTGTGGTTTCTTTTCATTCATGGTGTACCCCAGACAAGTTAGAACCCTTTGTACAAAGGCCAGATGATTCAAAAGTATGTCCTGGCTTTCTGCCTGAATTAGACAATCGTCCAGGTATGGGTATATTTGAATATTTCTTTGCTTGCAAAATGCAATAACTGGAGCTAGGCACTTTGTGAATACCCTGGGTGCAGTAGACAAGCCAAAGGGCAGTGCAGAGAACTGATGCGTGTAGCCTGCTTTGAAGCATAGATATATTCTGCAAGATTCCCTGATTGGGATGAGCAGGTATGCTTCTTTTAAATCTAGTGTTGCCAACCAGGCATCTTTGCCTACCATAGGAAGTAATTGGCGAAGAGTCAGCATCTTGAATTTTGGAATTTCCAAAAAGGTGTTTAGAGTAGACAGGTCCAGGACAGGACGCCATGAATTGTTTTTTCTGGGTACCAGGAAAAGTCTCGAGTAGAAACCTTGTCCTTTTTCCTCTTCCGGTACCAGTTGAATAGCCCCCATGCTTAAGAGAGAAAGTACCTGTTTTTGGGCCTTTGCCCACTGATTTGGGGGGTAGGTCCGGCCACCCGCTTGGTGTTGACAACGTGTGTAAGTGAAATCTGTATCCCTGGGACACTATATTTAAAACCCATTTGTCCTGGGTAATGAATTCCCAGTTCTTTGCATGGAGCAATCTTTCCCCCCAAAGGGGCAGTCAGTTTATAAGCGCTTGGAAAATTTAAAGGGAAGTCACTGAGACAGTTTACCATAAGGGGAGTCCTATTACTCTCAGATTTGGAAGTGGAGGCCCCCCACTGCTTAGCCCTGTGTGTCCCCTGGGACTGAAGCATGGGGCTTTTGCTGTGTCTGGGCTTGGCTTGAGAAGACCTGGAAGGGGCTGGAAAGGACCAATTCTTAGGGGGCTGAACTTGTAAGAAATCTTTAACAGTTTGCATAGATTTAGCTTTATCTTCCATCTTTTTAAGAACTTCCTCAGCCTTGTTGCCAAAAAGGCGGTCCTGATTTAAGGGAGCATCCAACAATTTAGCTTTAACATGATCAAGCAAGGATTGCTCCTTTAGCCAAGCATGCCTTCTGAACACAGACCCAGTAACAGCAGCCCTGCAAGAGGCCTCTAATGAATCAAAACCACATTGCAAAGTATGTTTTCCAACTTGTTCAGCAGAATGCATTAAATCCTGTAATTCTTTATTTTCCACACAGTCAGGAATCAACATAATTTTCTGTTTAAGCAAGCCAATAACATGTTGCTGATACTTTAACATATGAAACTGGCAGTTTAAAGCCCTAATGACCAAGGTTGCAGAAGTGTAAACCTTCTTACCCCATCTATCCAACGCCCTGGAGTCTCCATTAGAAGGGGTAGGATTTTTAGAAATAGAAGTCTTAATACCCTTGGGCCCCTGTGAAATAGTCTCTGGATCCACAATAGGATTTTTAAAAAATAACTTGTGTGACTCAGGGACCCTGTAGTACCTGTCACGTTTTTTGGGAACAGGAGGCAAGGAATCAGGGGCCAAACTAGATTCCGAAAAAGCATCATCAACAATGTCTAGTACAGGAGGAATAGCTAAAGGCCTATGCTGAAGTAGGAGTAAGAAATCCCTAAGCCTCTTTTTTGAATCAGAAAAATCCTGGCTTTCCCAGTGGAAATGCTCCCTTAGGGTATGCAAGGTTTCCCCAAAAGAAAAATCCTCTGGAGGGGAAGCAGAGAGAATGGAGTCCTCTGCATCAGAATTCTCATAAGTAGATAAGGGCAAATCTAGATCATCAGAAGAATCAGAAAAAAACAGAATCCTGGTCAGAAGATTCATAAACAACTTAAGTCCTAGGCCTCTTAGAAAGTGGGGGTTGGCTACCCCTGATTAGAGTTATTAAATCTTCAGCCATTCTTATCATTTGTTTTTTAGGCATAGAGGCCTGAGCATGTGGCCTGGGCGCCGGTTTTTTAGGCATGGTTCGAGATTTAGGCCTAAGTGAAGAAGGAGGCGCCGGTTTGATATGCAAGTCCGTAGGCCTGAATACACCCTCAGAAGCCGGTGTCTGCACAGCGGCTCCGGACCCATCCAAGGTAGAGACATCCGCGGGTTCCATAGCTGAAGCATCTCGCAGCCTACCGGACTCCGAATGGGTCTCAGTATAGGCCTGTGATTCAGAAGTAGTGGATATCAGGGGCTGCGGAAGCGCCTCACTGAGTACCGGTGAACTGGTGACTGGCTTAGAAGCATCATCGGCAGTTTTGGACCTCGGCGGCCTGTCTCTGTCTTTATCTTTGCATTTTTTCAGAAACCTGGTAGTCGGATGGCTAACCGATGACATTTCTGGATAATTAAACTGAGAACCGAAATATTTAGAGGCGAAAATATACCGACGACGGATACTGCGCTGATTAAATACAGCACAAAACTGACAGCAAGGCACGTCATGGTCAGGGCCTAGGCAAGGAATACAGTACGAATTAAAATCTTTATGAGGTATTTGCGTTCCACAAGTAATGCAATTATTAACTTTTACTGACATCAGTAAGGAGTAAGAAAAAGTTTCCCCAATGGGGTACTTAGCTTTAGTTGAAGACTTCGGTTCTGAAACTCGAAAACGAAAATTTCAGGAGTCGGCCGACCGGCACTTGCAAACTGCTTCTGCTTCGGGCACCGCACGGCAAGAAAGAATGATGTAATGGCGTCGGCTGCATGTTTTATACCCCTGATGACCTGATGTCATGGAAGAAGGGACAGCAACCGACGCAGGACCCAAGATTTTGTTAATCAGGCCGACTGAGGGCTACCTGCAAGCAGATAACCCAAATGTAATGACTGCAACAGTGAAACACGAAGAACATCAGAGCATGTATGGAAAATCTGAGATTTTCGGCTGTACCATAGAAACTAGAAGGAACAGACTGTATTCATTTTACAAAAACACAAGTAAGCAACTTGACTGGGGTTATACAGCATGAACTGTTAATTGAAAGAGCACAGAGTATGTATGCACCAAACATGGCAATGAGAAAGCAGTCAAGACTTGTATTATTAAAGATGGAAACCTACTGGCAGAAAGAGTTGACTCTGACAAAACTGTGGCAAAAAGGCAAAGTATTAAAATTTGGAGATAAGTACAGTGTTTGTGGAAAGTGACTATTCACTGTACATCAGGCAGAAGAGAAACAAACATATTCCAGCAAATCAGGAACGTCGATATGCAAGTGTGAATTTCAAGCTGTTGTATTCAGCTGTCTTCAAAATATCTTTTTTTCCTGAAGGATCAAAGTCACTTTTTGATGCAGAAAAGGCAAAGAAGTAAATACAAAAGTTTGTCCAATATGGGGTGAGCCATCAAACAGAAGGGGACTCTGCCTCTCAGTCTTCTGATAATAAAGCACAAAGAGACTTTTCTCTGTCTCTCAGTGAAAAGGTTTTACTGGCAAAGTGCAGGAGTTGCCTAGAAAAATCAGGAGTACCTTGGAATTGAACCAGAAATGGAGTTGCGGAATAGAAATGAACAGTAGGAGCAGCAGCAACATGGAAATTAGAGAATAAATGTGAGACTGCAAAGCATTAATGACATTTGTAAAATATGGCTGTATAAGAAAAAGTGGAAGGAGTGAACTTTTGTTGACTGTGTTAAATTTGTGGGGATATGAAAACCATTTGTCTCACTTCATGTTGTTCATGTTTGGAAGGACACCTAGGCTCTGGAGGGGAAGGAAAAAGGTACACGTAAGTAAAACAATTTCTGTTCTTAACAGCATTTCTATGAAACTTTTCACAATGTAATGCATGTTTTGTAGTAAAGAATCCTTAAATTGTTCTTGTATGTGATAAAGATACTAAAGTAAACAGGGACCTTTCTTTCCAATTATTTCTTTTTTTTGTATTAAGAAATATAGACATTACAATGGAAAAAGAGAAAAAGGCTAGATAAAAGTATGTTTACGTTAATAAGCTGTAATCCTGGGTTGTTGATGTGGCGCAAAAGAACACAGATCGTAATATATGTAGATCTGATATGTTTTTTCTTACTTTTGCATAGCTGAATGCCTGGACTACGACCTATGGCTTAATCTAAAAATAAGTTTCAAGTGGAAATAAATAAATAAGAGAACACTAAATATAATGAAAAGTTTTCTTTAGCAATAAATGTTTCAGCTTGTTTTTAGAAGCCTGCAGTGGAGGACTACTTTTTTTTCTCCTACGTTTCCACAGAGACAAAGTGATAATAGGGCAAGACTGGTTTATTCAAGGCTAAATGTTAAATGTTTTTTGAAAGCATGCAAGTTGCTTTTCAAATCTGGGAGGTAAATAGTATTATAAAGGAACATAAACCAACTAGTTAAGAAGCACATGCAATAACATGCATCTTTGTATGGATAAAAGTAAAGAATCTTTAAATTGTTCTTGTATGTGATAAAGATACTAAAGTAAACAGGGACCTTTCTTTCCAATTATTTCTTTTTTGTATTAAGAAATATAGACATTACAATGGAAAAAGAGAAAAAGGCTAGATAAAAGTATGTTTACGTTAATTAGCTGTAATATTGGGTTGTTGATGTGGCGCAAAAGAACACAGATCATAATATATGTAGATCTGATATGTCTTTTCTTACTTTTGCATAGATGAATGCCTGGACTATGACATATGGCTTAATCTAAAAATAAGTTTTAAGTGGA